>NC_038046.1:12436985-12758985 GCF_002211085.1 Panicum hallii | reverse complement strand
ATCAATAGTTCACTGAGCCTAGTGCGTCAATTATATTACAGCTCCATTCAGCAAAGATACTCAAATTCTAGCATGATCTGCTGGCTTAGACTTAGGCAGATAACATCAGCACAGTGGATTAGATTCTATCAAGAAAACCACAATATAGTCGTTTGCTTTGTTTTTGTTTTTCTGAAAATAATAAAACTGAAATCACCTGCAAGCCGCCTCTGCCACCTGAATGGAGTATAATAGACTCTAAAGTGGGGCTGTTCCATCTCTGGGGATCCCAAAGTATAGTGCTGTTGAAAGCAAACCCAGAGAAACCAATTGGGAACCGACGAGGTACACCCCTTCTCTGATTTGTATGCCATCCAGTAACTTGATTACCCCTACAAAGGGGCCCTTCTAAAACCACCCTATACCTGGCCCCAACATGTATTGCTACTGGCCATGTACCAAATCGCCTGCAGAATATAGCACAATATCATGAGGGAACATTCTCGATTGTCACTACAAGAGGGAAAATGCTCATAGAAAGTGGTGACAGTGAGTATTACTGTGTATCAAATAACATATATTTGCATATAAAAATTCAACAAGATACATCCTCCCTCTCCCACGCAACACCACCACATCATCAGGTGGTTTGATGACATAATCCAAGACTGAGCAGGTGACAGCTCATTTAGCGTTCTCGTCACAAGATGACAATTGTTAAAACTATATACGAAGTAGGAGTTTGTAGTCTCCTTTCGTGCCAGGAATCTCAAGGAAATATTATTGCTCTGTACTCTAATGCGGGCAGTTGTTGGACACCTATTATAATTTTTCAGTAACAATTGGACCAGGATGTTCTACTACATTGCATCTTCACACCAAAACGCAGTTAGCTCAATGACTAAAAAAGTAATGCACTTTGTAGGATAATATCTCAAAAGCATCTAAAGTAATCATCAAGCAAGCTTTTATTTAGTGTACAAAGAAGATGAGAAAGCTCTGTTTCCTACTAAAATTCTGAAAAATAAAATACGCTTTAGTATGGTGGGGCGTTATATAAATCTATAGCTCTAGCAAGCACCAGAGCACACAGAAAATAATTTTAAAGTTAGTGGAAAGGAATACTTGGTAAAAGTGGAACAAAAAAGCCAAAAAGGAAGGATTGGATCCCTGCATCAAGGTCCTAGGTCCACCTAAATGCATCTCCATTCATACCAATACACTGCATATCTTTAGGTTCAAGAAAAGTATCCTTTTAGCAGAGTTGATTGTATCATTAAAGTAACTACTAACTAGTATGCACGAGCATATGGTTTACAGAACAGGCAGTTAAAGATTTTAGAACATCAACAGGCAATATACATCACAAAAGGAAAGCATAAGCAAGCAAGCAATAAATTCAAAACATTTTGATGACTATAGTATATCGGTAATCCATGCATAACCAAACTATGTTCAGATTATAAATTCCTGTACCGTAAAGAAAGTGTCAGCACAGAAGTTTCACCTGATTTTCCGCATTTCTTCAAATAAATCAACTGAGTATGCTCGCTCCTCATCAGCAAAATGGACTATACCATCTAAACGGTGCTTCTTTATATGAAAGATTGCATTGTTCTTTTGGCAAACAATAATCTTCCTTATGTTTGTGGTGTTCCGGTTGCAGATGAGATGTCTGTACATAACCCCAGAAGACCTCAGGATCTCCGCTGTTTCACGGGACTGATATGGCCACTCCGCCACAATCCACAGAAGAGGAGGTGGCACATTTTTTAACACATGTGCCAGACGATTCAAGTAATACGCCTGGTGTGGGCGAACAGAAGTTGCTGTGACAATTATCAGCTGCTTCCTCACAACAAAGTCAGAGTCATTAACAGAAGGTACGACATGAGAGGCTTCAATGAAATCCACCTCATCATCCAACATTGCGGGAACTGGAGGACTCTCATCAACCTGTTGTTCTTCGACTGCTTCAGTCTCTGCCGCAAACGGTTCCAACTTTGTACTCTTAAATTCCAGCATTTGTCTGTCAACCACATCTCCGTCAAACGGAAGCATCTCATTTTCAGAGTCTAATTTATTTGATATATCAACAGAGAAGAGTGGTGTGAATCCAATGAAAATTCCCACCAAGAAGCACACAAGCAGATGGACCATGGGTCTCCTCCAGTTCACCCCCTTGGACTTTGGCCTCTCCAAGGACCGAGCGTGCCTGTGAGACGACAAAGCTGCCCACAAAGACTTGAGGCTGCTCGACATCAGGATAGGGTCCAGAGAGGCCACCGACGTCAACAGCCCCCTCATCGCGACGTGGGACTGCGAGTACGCCAGCTTGGGGGACGGCGAGGGATCGAATTCCGACCAGTCCTTAACTGACCCTGCCGACCCCTCCCGCGGCATTGCGCCGGCATTCCTTCGGGCCATTGCAGGAGCTCAGCACCAGCGTCAAGCATGTACAGCACCGGAGTCGAGCTGCGCACCTAACGTGGAGTAAAATTACCAAAAATTACCAGCTATTAGCACTCCACGACGCAGCACATGAATCCAGAACAAAATGGACGGGTCGGAGCATCCTTCCCGGAAGGAAGATTTCAAATTCCACGGAAGAAAAACGAACTATCGATTCAAGCGAAGTAGGGGCTTCCTCACCGACAAAAAGGAGAAAGCACACGATCCCAAGGCGCCGGCGGATCTTCACTCCGCCGCCGCCACGGGGAGACGAAGACGGGAGGCCGAGAGATGGAGTCGATGGCGCGAGGACGCCTGATCCGGGTGGCGGCGCGCCCGGCCGGCCGCGGAGGGGATTGGGACTAGAATCCCAGCCCGGGGACCGTGCGCGTGCCGGATCACCTCATGAGGCAATTCCCTATGGCTACTTCCCTGTTCTTGCCTCCGCCTCGGAATTCGCCCCGGGAGGTAGGGGTTGGTGAGGGTAGAGAGCGAGAGAGGGGAGGTAGAGAAGAGGGAGTTGGAGAGGAGGATGTGGCGGCCCGGTCGCCGTCGGGAAGGTGAGGAAGACGAGAGCCCTCGTTGCATTTAAACCCCTGAGATCCCGGCATTTTAGGATGCCCATTATTGATGGCCATACCTCCTCCAATAGAGTGGACAGTGCTTGTGGCGCGCGCTCAACGCGGTATGGCCAAGGAAAAGACTTGAGTACTCTTGATCTCTTCGGAATAAAATTTCCTTTTGAGAAAAGTGGCAAGCTTATTACATACATTTCTAGTATATGTTTACATTGAATTCTTTTGTCTAATAGGATACTTTACACTATTGACTATATAAAATCATCATCGTAAGAGACAGCAAACCATTCAGACTTTCCATTAGCGTCATCGATAAGAATTTATTATTTTAGAAGTTGCAATAGAACGGAGCTGGAGCACAAGCCCTTTATGTAACGGAACCGGTGCATAGGCTGTACATGTAACGGAACGGCGAAGACATCCTTATATACTCCTATAATATAATGGAGACAGGGCGTGACTCACATTTGCATCATTAAAAGCATTATTCTCCCATCATTGTTTCCTCCTAATCAGAATGCATACTTAGTCATCTACTAGAGGTAAAGTGCAAATTTTCGTTGACTTTAAACGCATAGTTCTTCACAAATACATTAAATACATTAAACCTAACAATACAAAATATATATCAGTACACAAAAGGGGTACGGGATTCTCTTTGAGATCAATACTGTTCAAACATCCATTCCTCTTTGTAAGCAGGAAGTATGTATTTCTTCAAAAAAATGCAAGTATGTAATACTAATTGTAATACAAAAAAGGCATTTATTCTAACCTTATTCACACTCGTTTGCAACATCCTACTATATATTAGTACATGACAAGATGGAAAAGCTTCCTTCTCCATCCATGTGAGATACACCAATATACAATATACCACCTTTCTTTGAGCACCTAAAAATTTGTTCACATGGCAACCACCATCTATCCATGTCATGTGCTGCACACATCCAATACGGGAATCTTAAAGATACCCGAATTGGTGTCCCTCTCACCGGACCCAAAAACTTTGCTTTAAGTGCGTTCTAAGAAATAACCGAAAAGCTTCGCGGCAAAGTCTTTATTTAATCTCTCGCGAATAAACTTAACCGCAGGGGGCTGTGTGTGAAAACAGCGTAAGCTTCAAACCACCAGAGAGGCCGAGTCGCCGAGACCAGACGGTGGGGTGGTCGCGAGGCGGCCACGAGCGACGCGCCACCCGCCGCCGGTTCGCTACGTGGCGTGCACCGGAGCCGCTGCCGCGGCGATCGGACGGCGCATGTCGCCCCTGGTAGCCCACATGAGGTGGTGCTGACAGTTGGGGGCCGGGAGCGGCCAGCTGGCGGACGCGGATGGTGCCGCGGCGGCTGCCACGTCTGCTCGGTTTGACGCGCGATCGTCGGCGGTCGGTCGCTGTAGCTGCAGTGGGCTGTACCCGGTGACGTAAGCTTGAGGCCATCTCGTAGGACTGTTCGAGCGGTCAACAAGGACTGTGGAGGTGCTTGTGTGCAAATGTGTTGAAGCACGTGGAGACAGATGGTGCATGTCACCTCTTAACACTTGCAGGCATTTCTAGCTCTAAATACACGCCCTCTGAGATACATTATTAAAAACTCTTTTTTAATAAATTATCTTAAAGATTTTCTCTTATTACTACTAATTGCTGCGTGCCTATAAAAAACATGATGAAGAGTCGGATTTTCTATGCTACTTGGATTGGTATTTGAGCAAAGCGGGACATCTGTATGAGCCACTCGCCATGAACTTGTTCAAAATACCACCTTCCTTTTGATAAATTCTAAGCTTCCATCACTGCTAATAGGCACACCTGGCCATAGATGATGAGAGGTTGATGACACAGGTAAGGCGCACGAAGTGTGCTTCATTTTCCAGTATGATGAAGAGTAAGAGAAAAATCGGCGAGTGACAGCCAAGTGTCTCATGCGGTCTCTTTTTTTTTTTAGCGCGAGTGGCGTGGAAAGATTCACAGCGCTATCTGGTAACATTAAATTATGTTTGGTTGGATTTACGTGTAATTGCTTCACAAAGCGACTCGATACGGCACTACGTAAAAACGTTACCGCCCTATGCATGCCCAGCGTTATGTGATCCCTCCAGCGTGACTCCCACCGCTGCACAACTTCTCACGCGACGCACCAACGAGCACTGCTGCGATGATGCCATCAGTGCGGGGTCTGAGCTAGGCCGGCGCAATTCAATCCTTTACGTGATGAACCAAACAAATCAAGCAAACGAACTACTGTAAATAGATCGCCGTGTGATCTGATTACGCCATAAAACAATCCAGCCAAACACTACCTAAGAGAGAACTCACCTATCACTGTTATAGGAGGCCTTGTTCAGCAGCAGACTTAGATTGCTGGTACATAAGCGCGTTTGTTTTTGCTTTTGCTTTTCAAAAACTACCTTCTATCGGTGTCGGCGAAACTAGCTTTTTAAAAACCTGAAAAGCTATGTTTTGTATACTGTATTATGGACTAACAAAAGCTATACATGTAATACCCTCTAAAACAGCACGATAAAAGGGCTAGCAAAAAGTGCAACCAGGGCTGCTTTTGACTTCTAATGCACATATAGCTCATAAGCCAATATCAAAAGTTGGCTGTTCGTTTCAACTTCTCGGCTAGAAGCTAAAAGGAAAAGTTGGATATCATGGATTTCATACGAGAGAATAATGATTTTAAAGGGAAATGTACTTTTGTTCCCGAGATCTTTGTCGCGTAATTTAGCAAAATAATATTTCCCTTGAAATTTGAATAACCTTCTAGATATATCCATTTAGAGTAACTGTTGTTTAGATTCCACCGAAGTTTGAGTATCAAATTCGGTATAAATGACTCATTATTTATTTATTTAGTGATTGATGATGTGTCCGTCAACTACGGTACAAATATGGTGACTTTATCGATCTTAAAAATTTAGAATCCAGTCTCTTGGGTGCACCTAGAAATACGATGGCGCGAGGGTCCGCGCACGATATGCTGTGCCTTCATCAGGTCCTGTTGCCTTGACTCTGGCGCTGCTCTATCCGCGTTTGCTCATACGCGTAGCATCCAGCCGCGGTTCCATACCCTCGCGTCTGCCCGCACGCCCAGCGATCGCGTCTCCCTCCCAACCTCTGGACGTTGGAGGCGTCGTCGACGGAGCTCGATCGCCTGTGGAAGCAGTCAAGCAGCACAGAAAGTCCAAGCATGAGTGAGAAGGAAACAACCTCGACAAGGCCAAGCAGGCGGGTTCGGTCCTGCGTCTCTTTTGGAGTTTGGTATCTCGCAACTCGCGTGAAGATTGTGGCGTTGCCAGGTCCCTTTTTCGGATCCCGTACCAAACCATCCGCACACACGCACACAGCCGTCCGCTGTGCTTTTTCGACAGCAACATGCGTGGATCGGTGGATGGATGGATAGATGGATGGTGCTCTTCCTCTTCTTTTTTTTTTCTCCTTCTAGTTCCCATTTGTTGTTGTCACCTAACCCTAACCGGCTGGCCGCGCTGCAAAGCAACACCGCCCGGCGGAGCACCAATGTGACGGTGCGTTTGGTCTGGGACGCATGCGTTTTTGGACTTGGGGCAACGTTTGTTGCTGTTATGCTAGACTGACACATCGTGGAAATGCATCCAACTTTGCTAGCTGTAGTAGGTCCTTGTTGAGCACTGTACCCGGGGGAGAGAAAGTTGTGCTATAGCTTTTTAAAGTTCAAATAGTTGCTTGTACGTACAGATGTGAACAGAAAGGAAAAAGAACCAAGTCTGAACCTTGCGGCTCTTATTTTTACGAACGTGGCTGAGCATGTATGTCATTAGAAAAAAGCATTACGACCATTACAAGGCAGAGGCTATTAAAACGGATACAGAACAACACCAAGCAAGTGGCGGGCGACCAGTACAACAACCGAGAATAGCAAAAAAGACGGGGAAGACACAGACGAATCCGCAAACCTAGTCACGACTATAACTGAACCTGCTAAAAGAAAGTACAATGCTAAAGGTGTAAAGATCGACAGGTGGCAAAGCATCCACCCGAAGCGATCACAAACACGACGGCGGCGGCAAAGCATCCGTCTGAGCAGAATGGCAGTAAAGTATCCGCCAGCGAACAGAAGGGCGACAAAGCATCCGTCAAACGACGACCAATACAACTCGGATGATGCAGACAAAACAAGCGAAGGCAGGTGCAGAAGCGGAAACTCTCCAAGGAGAGCAGACGACATCACCAGCAGAGCTTCCAAGACGAGCCTCCAAGGAGGGAGCGACACCACAAGCGTCGTCGTTGTCCGACCAATAAGGTCAAGGCTTTCACCTAGAAAGCTCACGGAGAGGAGGGAAGAAGGGCAAAGAATGATGCCTTCAAGAAGGTAAACGGCGTCCGAGAGCGTCGCTGTCATTGGCCCGCAAGCAGACCTAGGCTTTCTCCTCCACCTCGTTCCCTCCCAAAATCCGAAGGCCGAAGAACGCCGCAGCGCAAGAGAGCCTGCCGGCCAGCATCCCACCACAGAAGGCCATCAGGAAGGGGCGGTCAGCCAGCGGTGGGCATAAGCCATCCACCCAGACGGTAGAGGAGAGGGAGAGACTGGGTGGCCGACACCACTGGCTTCGGCCCCCACGAGGAGGCAGCACGAGCACTCGGCGGCCCTCCCTGAGGCGAGCAGCAGCGGCAGGTGCGGCCCCCAGCGCAAGCGCCCGACGGCCAGCGTGAGCGCTCGGCAGCCCACCCCGAGGCGAGCGGCGGCGGCGCAGCCCCCCGGCCACCGGAGCCAATGAAGGCACGGCGCGCCCGCGCCGCGGGCGCAGGGCTGGCTCGGAAGGGCAGCGAGACCGGGGCGAGCGGCGGCGGCGATTTGGCCACAGCTCGCCCGATCTCCGCCAAGGTGGCTGCGGAAGGGAGTGGCGCGTGCGCCCCGGCGACACCTGGGGGTTGGGTCAGGACCCGGGGAGGCGGCCGCGGAGACGGCGCGGCTCCCGGAGGAGCTCCCGAAGCAGCGGCGCCCCGGTCCTCGAGGAGCACCCGAAGCGGCAGCTCCCCTCGGCGATACCCACCGAAGGTGGCCGGGGGCGGCTAGATCCGGCCCGGGAAGACCCAGATCCGGTGAGGGAGAGGCCTGATCTAACCCCGGTGGTCGGTGGCGACGCGTCAGAAGTCGACAAGGTTTGGGATCGGGGACGAAGGTGAGGGGAAGAGAGAGAGGAGGGGAGGCGGCGAGCTGAGCCGGCTTCAGCTCAGCCGCGGGCCGCCACCGCCCGGACGGGTGGCGGCGGCCACCAGAGGTGGCCTGGAGAGCGGGATTGGACAGTGACAAGGATCGCCCCCGGGTTGTTTGGGAGAGCGACGCGGGGAACCTTGCGGCTCCAGCTAGCCAACAACGTTCACAGGCCACCAAAAATGTACATGAGACGTGAATGGTCCAAGTCATGCCACTAGTGAAACTCATGCTGGGCCGTCCTGTGCTTCTATGCTCTCTCCCCGATCCGTTTTGCCGAGGCTGCAAGTGCGGCGCGTACGCAGGGCGTTTTCCCTTGTGAAAAGTGAAGACGATGCAGCACGCACGAAGGATTCGAGAAACATTTTGCAGCCTGCACGTACGGTGTACCCTCCTGCGACTTCGACTGCTGATAGGTGCCTCTCACCAAGCTAGCGAGGCCCGTGTGGACCCCCGGCCCGCACTCGGCGGCGAGACGATGCCTCGTCGCCGTCGAAGAGGAGGGAAGACGGGGGAAACATGATTAACCACCAGCATGTTCCGGTGGCCGAGCCAATGTGCAAGCAAACGCACGGAGATGACGCATCCGAGGCAGACAACGAACCTAAAACGCCTGAGCAATGAGCATGTAACTAGACAAGCTAAGCCCGGCTCAAGCTGGGCTTTTGGGAAAGGCCCAATCCAGAAAACGTTACATAGTGGCCCGTCTAAAGGCCTTGTGGAACAGCGAGCGGATGTTTTTCCTCGAATTCGTGGGGATGAAACTGGTTGGCACGTTGGTTCGGTTCCGAACTTGCCGCAGTGCAATTGCGCCGCTGCCACAGTTGAAGCGAACAAAAAGATCTAACAGACTTTTAACCTGCAGCTGTAATGCACTACAGAGACGCCAGGGAAAGTGTGGCACGCCAAACGTTGGGCAGCGAAGCAAACAGCAGCGAAGCAAACAGGCGCGGCCAGCCGTGGCGAGGTGTGGCGTCTCGTCATGAACCAAACATGGCCTAAAAATCTAGCAAAATCCGTAGTTCAGAGGAGTTGTTATAACAGCATGCAATTAAGTTGCAAATATTATTACATTAACATATTTGCAAATCACATTGTTGACGTGGTTAGAAGTTCATCTACGCACTGTTTACAAAATGTAACAGCTGTGTGCTACTTTCTTTGCTTTTAAGTTATAAGTAGTTCACTTTTAGTTTTGACATGAGCCAAAATTCTCTTACTCTGACCAAGTTGTTGCTAGCAACAACTCTGCAAACATCTCGAACACCACCTCATCGCTATTTCTCAGTCACTCTGAAGCAGTGATGGACGTAGTCATGAATATAGGGATGGCTCATCTTCAACCTCTCGAAAGTTACGGGGTGCTTAATAGGGCCTCCATGTACTACTAGACAGTAGGGGTGGGGGGCTCAAGCCCCTTCTTCCTCCCTATTGATCCGTTAGCACTACGTGAAAACATGTATATTGGTAACGGGTATAGATGACCTTTGGTCACGGACAAACAGCCGTTACCGATCTGACGTTACAAATGATCGAACAAAGGTAACGGGCAACTGCCCGTTACTGATAACACGTGTTTGTAACGGGCATCTAACAAAGACCGTTACCAGATGTAGTTACCGGTCATCCTAAATGGCTGTTTCTCTGGGCCCACAGGGTCTTTTGCATGCTACCCGTTACAAATACATTTTTCCACGTCTCTTTCTGGGCCCACTGGTCAGTATTTGTAACGGTTTGTAAGTAATGACCGTTACCTTTAAGAAGTATCCGTAACGTCCTTAAGCTAAGCCCGTTACAAATGTTACACGTAACGTGCCCTGAATCGAGGCCCGTTACCTTTGGACCATATCTGTAACGGTTCTTCCAGTATGTATCGTTCATTAGTTAACGGCCGTTGCTCTCGGATCTCACTATGTATCGTGCTTTAGTTAACGCCCGTTACTCTCTGATCAGTTGTTGTAACGCACTTTAGTTAACGCCCGTTACCTATACGTAGGCCACCCCTACAGTAACCAGTTCTTTTCTGGCTGCATCCTGGAACCAGCTAGGATTTGGCAGCCACCAGCAAGTACATATCACAGACACATTCTCATCGCATATATACACAAGCAAGTAGATATCACGAATATACACAAGATCACATCATTCCTCATCAGACATGCAACAAGTTTGAAGCCCTGAATGCAACAAGTTTCAAGTTTGTGGCTAACAATGAACTCACGGTGCATCATAAATAGAAGGCGCTATAGAAGTTGCCCTTTGGGTCGAGGGTCTCCTTAAGAATGAACTCGCACAGCATCTCCCGGACCGGCTTTAGATCTTCTATAGAAACTGTTAGGGCAGCGTTGAAATCCTGCAAAATACAATCATTATGAGAATACAAGTACAAATCAGTTTCTAAAATCAAATGAACAATATGAGCAGAGACAAGGCTGAGTAGTATATACTTACAGCAGCCTTTTTCATTATAGGTATGTCACCGACTAGTTTTAGCATATTGAATGCCACATAGAATCCACACAAAAAGGTCCCCGATGGCTGTTGAGCGCACTGCAAGAAGGTACCAAAATGACAAGTTAATGCAGTAACCAAATAGGTATGAAGCGACCATAAAAAAACCTCAGTCTTACTTTAACATCTATCATGTGCGTGAGTTTAGGTTTGGTTTTTGGCCTTTTCTTATTTGCTTTCATCATTTCTTCCATGCGCGCATCAAAGGCCCTGCATGATCAGCAATACCGATTAGAAACAGTAAGAGATCGATATTTCGTGAACAGAACCTACAATATACTGACCAGTTCACAATATGTCGGACGTCCGTGAACTTTCGACCGGGAAATAGTTTAGCAGAATCTAAATACCAAACCTCTTTGTACTTCATAGAGATGATCACTGTTACCCAGTGGCCACCGGTGTTGTAGGCACCCACCACATAGTCGTTCTTCATAGCATTTTTAATTGCTTGTGTTACAGTGCTAGGCTGGTGAGAAATCACTGTGGCGGTGAAAACCTGTGGGTCCAAAAACGCAACACTGCACTGCATCTCTGCTGCATTCTGCATCATTTTCCTACAAATAATCCAATTGTTAGCATGCATGAACTTTGTGGTCAGAATTAAAGAAATATATTTTTTTGGTTTGAAGGGACTTACAATGTCCACAACCTCAAGAAGCTAACATCCAGAGCACCTAGGGTTATAAGGTCGTACACGTCATCGAATGCAATGTTTAACATTAAATCACCATCACCTTCAAAGTAGGCTTGAGGCACCTTTGCTGGAAAGCCAAGTTTATCCTTACTGTTTTCCATGACGTAAGCATGCAACCTGGCACAATTTGGTCCAGCAGCATCTAAATCCGCTTCTGACAACATAGGCACACCGGGATTGTATTTTGGATTCTGTGTTGTCCAAATAGCGTTAACAAGCTCATCTTTAGGCAGAGGTTTCGTGGCCTGCTTCTCCTCCCGTGGTGACTGCTGCTCATGCTGAGATTGGCTGCGCTCTCCCTCCTTCTGTTGTAGAGGCTCCGGTTGTGGCTGATGCTTAGGCGGAGATTGCCTAGGCTCCTCCTGTCGTCGAGGCTCGTGTTGTGACTCCTGCTTCTCCTGCTGCTGCTGCTGCTGCTGCTGCATTTTGTTGCTGATCTGCTGCTGCTGCTGCTGAGCCTTCTCTTGCGGACGCTGAGCTGTAGTACTTGCATCTAATGCTATACCCCTGCTACCTAATGCGGTTACAGAGTTGGGCTGTCTCGTCCTGGGTGGTATAAGGATCCTGTACTTTGACCATTGGATCCTTGTACCGAGAGCCTCACCTAAGGTTGTTATCTCATCCCCCCTACTGGCACAGGCAGACGGAAGTGACTCGTATTGGACCACACATAAGTAGGTTGCACCACTGCATACCCTTCCTGCACCGGTACACAATGGCAAGTCTCTTGATATGGATAGACGGTGGCTACTGCAAGCTCCAAGTTATGCCCGGTGCCATCCAAAAGGCTGCACTTGGTCGGCTCTGTCAGCTTATCTATTGTGTCCAGTATAGATGATCGACTGTCAGCTTCGTTCTCGTTGAATGGCCCATGGTCTTCCCCGCTGCCACGCACATCTTCTTCCTCACTGACACTCGCATCTTCTTGCTCGCTGCTACCGATGTGTGTTGGTTGGGTAGGACACAAAGCATCCGGTATAACCACGCCTGCTTGTCTTAGCATGTTGATTACTCTGATGGCTGTTTCACCAACTATCTTTTCCTTCTCCGCATCAGACCTCTCCTTCGTCTTCTTCCTCTTCTTCCTGTACATTCCAGCAAACTCTTCACCAAACCCTTTACCCCAGCCAACTGAACTAGACATGCCTCGGACCCGACCTCGATGCTCTGGATTCTCAAGTGCCGCTGTGAGGATATCATTCTCCCTAACCCCAGTGAAAGAACCATCACTAGCCTTAGATGCAAGGTCTTTCACCTTATTTGCTAGCCCCACCACCGCAGGGTTACTGAATGTTATGTCCCCGCTTCCTTCACTAGTGCCTTCACTAGTGGTCATCCTCTTCGCCGCCCTTGCCCGCAGATATGACCTCGAACGTCCAGGAAATTGGTCCCAAGGGTTCTCTTTTCCTTCTCTAGCTAGCTTTGCATCCTCCTCCTCCCACTCTTTCCTTTTACCATGATAACCTTTTCTTCCCGTCTTGTGTGGCTTATTATGCAATGCTCTCTTATCTTTCATCTCCTGGCTCACTCGCTGAAAAAAAGGAGAATTGGTTTCCTGCACAAACACCTCCCAGTCTTCTGGCTTCAAAAAGCCATGCTTCTCAAAGGGAGACTTATCTTGCCTCACATAAGTTCTTCTTAAATGGGCCTTGAATCGCCGTTGCAAGGTTGCAATCTCTGACATAGCTGCCTTAATTGCCTTGTTGCGAACAGTTGGTTCCAGATTGGCTGGGTACTCTAGCTTTTCCAGTAAAACTTTGAATAGCTGTTCCTTCTCAACCGGTGACAGATCCTCAAGCTTCCTATTGATTGACACCCTCTCCCGAGCAATGAGGCCACAGACCAATACAAATCTTTCCCTTGCAGCATCTGGGGTAGGCCAAAATTTTTCATCAAGTCCAGTTGCAGTCAACTTGTCTTCTGGCCATTTGGTTTGTGTCCTTGACCCGCGGGTTCGAGTACTACTCGCAACAGTCTGCGCTGAGTGAGCCTGTGAAGAACGTTCACCGTCGTTGCGCTGTGATGATGCACTACTGTCACTACAGGAGTTTTTTGGTGTGGGAGACTGCATAGATGATATGTCAGGTTGTCAGTAGAGCAACATAAGCTAGACTAAAAATGTAAACAAAATAGCTAATATTACACTAGAAATCAGTACAAGTCCTAAATAAAATCAGCATAGACATACAGGTAAAATTTTACTTAGTATAGAGGTTGGAGATTGGTGCAAACCATTTTGACAGGGTGGAGCAATGCTTATGTATGAAAGCGGAAACTAAGTTCCTTCAACTGCTTCCTTGTCCAACTTCAGATCCAATGAATTGTGGGTTCCATGTGTACATGCAACAAGAGGATAAAGCAATCACTTAGTATGATTATCACAGCAAAAAACAATGTACACTCTAAATAAGCTTCAAACAATTCCATGGCCTGATGATTGAGTGGATCATGTAGTGCCACCACGCCGGGGATTACGGGGCACAAGCGATATGAAAGAAAATCGCCCATGCCCAAACCACTCAGGTGGATTTTGGTTGGCTATGCTTACACGGTTCAACTGATCATTAGGCCATGCTACCATCGAGAGCTTGCATACACACATCATGACACCAACAATAAGAATATATATGACAACACAGCATAGGAAAGTATCACTACATTATAAACCACTGCGATACATTTCGCACTGACTGAATGTGGCCATCAACAATCATCCATCAAAACCACAGTCCATCAAATAATAATGAACTATTAAGGCATGCTCAACTAATGCAGGTAATTCCAGGAGAATAATTCTATGTGCATTGACCCTAAACAACAGCAAAGTAGCATATCTCCCTAATCCAACTTGACAGGAAGAGCACATTGCGTGGCCGAGCAGAGAGAGGGCGTTGGGGGTTCAAGCAGCAGTAACCTCTGTCGCGAATGGTGGTTGGGAGGGGCTGGATCCGCGTCGCCTCGTTGCCGAGCGAGGAGAATGGCGGCGACGGCGACCGAGGACAGTGGCGGCGGCGGGCTAGGGCAGGACCGTCGCGGCGAAGGCGAGCGAGGACAATGGCGGCGAAGGCGAGCGAGGAGACTGGCGGCGACGGCGGGCGAGGAGAGTGGCGGCGGCGGGCGAGGGCAGGAGAATGGCGGCGACGGCGAGCGAGGAGAGTGGCGGCGAAGGCGGGCGAGGAGAGTGGCGGCGACGGCGGGCGAGGAGAATGGCGGCGACGGCGAGCGAGGAGAGTGGCGGCGGCGGGCTAGGGCAGGAGAATGGCGGCGACGGCGAGCGAGGAGAATGGCGGCGACGGCGAGCGAGGAGAGTGGCGGCGGGCTAGGGCAGGAGAAAGAGCGGCGAAAGGGATTTCTTTGAAATATGTATTGTCCCCTGATGACCACTTTGTAACGGGCTTTGTGGTAACGCCCGTTACAAAGTATACCTAGTAACGGGTTTTGTGGTAACGGACGTTACTGATGTGAGACCATAAGTAACGGGCTTTGTGGTAACGTCCGTTACTGATGTGAGACCATAAGTAACGGGCTTTGTGTTAACGTCCGTTACTGATGTGAGACCATAAGTAAAGGTCGTTGCAGTGAAGCCCGTTACTGACGTATATTTAGTAACGGGCGTTTTGGTAACGTCCGTTACTGATTGCAGATACAGAATTCAGCAGACTACAGCTCACTTGCTGAACTGATGCAGAATATGTACAGAATTTATATATATCTAGTGCAGAACATATATAGTATGTTAGGAGAATATATAGACATCATATATTACAAAAAGGATTCAAATTCCACCAATACACAACCTATATTACAAAAAGGATTGAACTTCCACCAACACACATCCTACATTACAAAATTAGGATTCAGCAGACATCACTATGATGGCTTTTTCTTTGATTTCTGGATATGGATTTTTTCATGATGGTCGGTTTACAAGTACGGTGTTTTGTCAGTTGCCA
Organism: Panicum hallii; assembly: GCF_002211085.1. NCBI lineage: Eukaryota > Viridiplantae > Streptophyta > Magnoliopsida > Poales > Poaceae > Panicum > Panicum hallii. The sequence goes on along the minus strand of NC_038046.1, from coordinate 12,743,621 downwards.
CGAGTCGGGGCATGTATGAAGTGTCAAAGGATGGAATTTCATCAAACTGGTTGTATTCCTCCTCCTCAACAACATTGGCAATCCCAACAATCCTTTTTTTTCCAGGCATAACCACACACCAGTTCTTCCTTGCAAGGCCAGGTACATAGAACACTTGCTCAACATCCTTGGCGAAAACAAACGGTTCGTCTTTATAACCAAAGACCCGCAGATAAACACTAACAAACCCATATTTATCCTTGCTCATACCTCTCTTCCCATTGACCCATCTGCACCGAAATAAGGCTACCTTGAAACCTACATAATCAAGCTCCCATATCTCCTCTATTTGACCATAATATGTGGCTGCCTGCATGTCATTGTCGGCGGCCCGTACACGCACACCACTGTTTTGATAGACGCTCTTGGCATCCTGGGCCATGGTGTAAAACGTGTATCCATTGATATCCATTGCTTGGTATGTTGTAACAGTGAATAATGGCCCCACTGCTAGTTTCGTTATCAGATTGTCGGTTACAGCTACGCTGCATCTCTGGACATAATCTCGGAGCCACCAGCTGAAGCATTGCATGTGCTTCTTTGCAACCCAAGCCTCACTACGGGCAGGGTTTTCTTCACGTAGTTGTTGGTTGTGCTCGTTGGCAAATGGTGTAATCAGGTCAATCTGTTGTATCACGGTGAAATGAGCCTTGTTGAAGGCATCTGGATCCGGAGTGATTGACTTTTTCCCCATGGTCCCAACACCTGCAAGCCTACCTTCATGCCGTGAATGAGGCACACCAATGGGGTTTTGGGGGTCCATATAACCCATGGCCCACTCCACTTCTTCGATGGTCCCATAGCCACGAACCATGGCTCCCTCCGGAAATGACCGGTTATGTACCAATGATTTGAGGAATCCAAAGTACCTCTCATATGGAAACATCTGATGAAGGTAAGATGGGCCAAGGAACCAAATCTCCCTCGCGAGGTGTGCTGTTAGATGGATCATGAGATCAAAGAATGTTGGTGGGAAGGTAGCTTCAAGCATGCATAGGGTCTCGAAATGCCTCCTCTCTAACTTCAATAGTTCTTCCTCATCAATCACCTTCTGTTCTATTGCATTGAAGAATAAACACAAGCTCGTGACCGCGTCGCGAACCTGTACTGTCTTGATACCTCTAAGTGCAACAGGAAGAAGAGCTGTCATCAACACATGGCAATCATGAGATTTCATCAAGTTGAAATTCATTTTCATGTCCTTCACCGACACTAGCCTCTTGAAGTTCGATGAGTAGTCTGAAGGTACTTTCAAACCATGCAAAAACTCACAGAATTCTTTTCTCTCTGTCTTTGACAAGGGGGTTGCAGCGACGGGAAGGTCCGTCCCCGTGTTTGTTTCCTCTGCATAGAGCTCCGGCCTAATGCCCATATCTTTAAGATCCTCCCTTGCATTTTTATGATCTTTTCCTTTCAACTTCTGTTGCAGCAATGTTTCACAAACGCTTTCACACACATTCTTCTTGACGTGCATGTTGTCAATCGAATGACGCACATCCAACAGCTCCCAATACTCTAGCTCCCATAGAATTGATTTCTTGTTCCAAATTCCTTTCCCATCTTCTTCTTCTTCACCATCTCGTTTCTTTCTTTTGCCAAGGATTTTTTCAGTCATTTTGGGTAACTCCTCGATAGTTTTGATGTCCTTGACTTGCAAGAGGACCAGATCTCCAGTCACATGCAGAGGCGCCGCTCGATGCTCCTTTTCCCCATTAAACTGACAATCCATCTCCCGGTAGGGATGTTTCTTGCTGAGGAAACGACGGTGCCCCATAAATGCGAATTTCTTTGAATTTCTTAGCCACAATGAGCAAGTTTCTTCCAAGCAGTGCGGGCAAGCTGCACCTTTCCTTTTACTCTGGCCGGAGAGGTTGCGATGAGCCGGGTTGTCGTTGATGGTGGTGAACAACATAGCGTGCAATGTGAACTCCTCACGCCCGAACTCATCCCAAACCTCCTTCACACCAGGCTTCCAAAGTGTCTTCAAGTCATCAACTAGTGGCCTCAAGTAGACATCAATACGGTCGCCAGGTTGCTTTGGCCCAGAGACCAATATTGTCAGCATCATGTATTTCCGTTTCTTGCATAGCCAGGGTGGAAGGTTGCACATTGACAGCACGACAGGCCAGGTGCTATGTGTTGAACTCTGGTTACTGAAAAGGTTAATACCATCTGTGCTCATAGCGAAGCGAAGGTTTCTGCAATCATCAGCAAACCACTTAAAGTGGGAATCAATGTTACCCCATTGTGCTGCATCTGCGGGGTGCCTAAGCTTGTCATTTTCCTTCTTTCGGCCTTCCTTATGCCAACGCAAGAGTTGGGCCTCCTTTCTTGTGGGAACCATCTTTTCAACCGGGGAATGATGGGAAAATACCATGCCACCCTCACAGGACCCCCTCTGTTAACCTTCTTCTTGCCTCTGATCTCCACGGGCACGTTCCCGTCATCAGCATTATCATCTCCACCATCTTTTTTCCTCTTGTACCGATCACACCCACACTTGGGGCACTTGTCAAGGTCTGCATAGTCTCCATGGAACAATACACAACTGTTCTTGCATGCATGAATTTTTTCAACCTCTATTCCCAGAGGACAGATTATCTTCTTTGCCTCATAGACAGACTCGGCTACTTGGTTTCCCTCAGGTAGCATGTCTCTAAGCAGATCCAATAGTTGTTTGAAACTTTTGTTGCTCCAACCATGATTTGCCTTAAGCTGCAGAAGTTTTAGATCACCAGAAAAGCGAGAGTACTTCTGGCAACCAGGATAGAGGGGTTTCTTTGAATCTTCAATGAACTGCTTCAGCCTCGCTATTTCAGAAGTTGTGTACACTCCTTGAAACTCAACATCCCGCACCATTTGATCAACATTGTGCACACGTTGCAACACCTCACCATCATCGAAGCCCGTAACTTCTTGATCAGTCATATCATCAGGCCTCCTAACAAAGGGTGGGAATGGTTCATTTTCCTCAAAAACTCCACCTTCATCAAGGGCTTCATCATGGCATCGTGCTGCCCCTTCATTAAGGCCTTGACCATGGTGTCGCGCTTCACCTTCATTTAGGCATCCTGCTTCGACTTCATTAAGGCCTTCCTCACCATGTTTGTTCCAACACGTGTAATTTTTTTTGAAACCACGTGTGATCAAATGATGAAAAATGTTGTCCCGTTGTCCGAACTTCTTCTGGTTGAGACAAGCTATGCAGGGGCAATACATTGCCTGAACACCACGGTTTCTCATATCCGCCTCTGCTTGACCTAGAAAACCATTGACCCCGGTTATGAAATTGTCCCAATCTCGGGGCTGTCTGTACATCCAAGCCCGATCAGCAGCTGCCATCTACAAGTTCAATGAACAAGGGCAATTTCCATACATCAAATGAGCATAATTCATCACCAAAACCGATGAGTAAGAGAATTAGGATAGCAAAGTTCAATAAAAGGGGGCAATTTCCACCTTGAGGAGGACTGTCTACGAGCGCGCCCGAGGAGGAGGCGGCGTCGCGGCCGCGGCCGCGGCGACGGAGTGGAAGAAGGGCTGCTGCTTTGGACGACGGCGACGGCGCGGAGGACACGGCGGTCGACGTCCGCCGGCACCTTCGGTGATGCCGGCGCGGAGGCAGCAGCAGCAGGACACGTCCAGCAGCAGCGCCGCCGCACTCCAGCTTGACGGCGGTGGAGGAGCGCGGCCGAGGAAGCGCCGGTCGCGGCGACGGCGCGGGAGGACGCCCCCCGGCTGCTGCGCCAGTCACTTCGGTAATGGGCATCAACAGATCACACAAGTAACACCGCTCTATCGGTAACGGGCATCAAATGGTCATCGGTAACGCGCGTTACTAAAGGCAACAGGTCGGTACGATCACTGCCCTATCTGTAACGGTCCTTAAACGACCGTTACCGATACGACAGTGATCGGTAACGGACACTAAGAGACCGTTACCGATAGTACACTTTTCGTAACGGACGCACTTTAACGACCGTTACAACATTTTGGTGTAACGGGCCTTCATCACGGCCGTTACCAGAAGACATCATCGGTAACGGGCGTTGTGGTGGCGAGTTCGGGATCAAGCCTGCAGCGCTTATGGGTAACGGGTGCCAAACAACAACCGTTACAGATGTTGCGTGTTGTAACGGGCTACAAGGGTCCGTTACAAATGCTGCGTGACCTATTTGAGGTGAGGTTTTCACGTAGTGTAGGTTACCCATGGTCCTAAAAAAACGTTATATACTCTTCTTTGTCTCGGATACAACATTAGAGAAGGCATGTGCAAGTAGTAGTATTTTTTTTGTCGAATATATGGGGTCTTGTATGGAAGAGCAAGAAAAGTTGAGGGACGAAAGTGAGGTAACTAGTTGCTGGAGTATAGGAGCATAGATGCAAGCGATGGAATATGAAGGTTCAAGGCATTAGGATAATGGAAAGAGTTGATGGTAGGCCGACAAAAAAAAACGAGCAAGTATCAATTTTCAAGTTGCCCGTTGGGACTCATAAGTACTGTCGTCCTATGTGGCCCTAAATGGTTTATGGCTTCGGCTAGCTAGCTTTTGGTGTGCGAGTCTTCCTTGATCAGTAAGTAGTTCATCATTTAGCGAGTTTCTTTAGTTATGGCTCTCTCTCTCTATATATATTCTCCATTAAGAAAGACAAGCAAGAAGCACTATTATTTTCTCTCCTCTTGTCTCCGCCTAAACTACCACGGAGATCCCCTTGCAACAAAAAATAAACTAATAGCGATTTTTAATTAATAAAAAGAAATAAGCACTTAAATTTGAGCCGATAAGGATACAAACGTGGGTAGTGAATATGGGCAGCCATACCTCCTCCTCTTCCTCCTACCACAAAACTACAAACAAATGAATGACCCAGCATTTCTTTGCCTTTAAAGAAACTTGCCCCAGACATGTTATTTCCCCACGAGAAGAGCAATGGCATACTAATTAGTTATCTTGAAACCCCTTGCGTATAGGCCTCCTAACCAAGAGTTCATGAGACAATCAGCTCATTTTCTGTCTACTAGTGCATCTTGGCCCATCTGGCCTGGCCACCTCAACACTTGTGGCCCCACGGACCACAAGTAGTAGACTCCAGCAGAAAATGGTAAACAAATGCTGATTTACCTCCAACACCATTTGCTTTTCAAAAAAAAAAACTCCAACACCATGACAAACCCGGGATGCGAATCCCCCATCGTCCAGCATGGTGAAAGGAAAAAGTTGGGTACGCTGGAGGACAATGGTAAAGAGATGCTCAGGCAAACAGGGGACTTGCTAAACGCAGAGCAACAGGCAGCGCCAGCTCGGAGCACAGAGCTACTGAACTTACACCGCCCGCTGGCCGCTGCAGTGCTGCTACTACTTGTGACCAAACCGCTTGGCCCGCAGCAGCGTATCGACACGAGTTGACTTGCAGTTGAGCCCGCCCAGCCCAGCCTACTATGCACTGTGTACCACGGCTGACCCCGCAGCACGCTCGCACGGCCCGGCGCAGGGTGCGCGCATCGGAGGAGAACCAGCCACCGCGCAGCGGCGGTGCCAGTGCACCGGCAGCGATGCATCGGGGCCCTTTTCGCCGTCGTACTCGCGAGCACGCACGGGCCGCTGCTGCTGCCGGGCTGCCCCCACCGGGAGGAACAGACAAGCGATGGCTTGTGGGCTTTTCGTGTGCTCGGTGCGCGCCGGGGCCAGTGCTGCTGGTGGAGCCAGTGCGCAGGCGGGGGAGGGGGAGACAGGGGACACGCGCGGGCGCTGGGCTAGGGACAAGGGGAAAGCGCCTCATCATGACCCCGCCGTGCCATGGCTGGCCAGGCCAGCCTCTTGTCTTGCCCCGGCGCGCCGTCCCTCCCTCTCTCTGGCTCTGTCTCCCCGGCCTGTACCGTCCGCACCAGTGTTATCGAGCTGAGCGAAATCTGCGCGGCGGGATACTTTGCGTGAAACGCAAGTGTTCCTCCGGACAGGCTCTCAGACCGTGCTGCAATCAGCCATGAACCATCCATTCGATAAGCAGTAATCAGGCTAACTACGGGAAAAAAAATGGTCGACGGGGAGTCGGGCCCGAACCTGTTCGGTGGTGAACAAAGCGAGCGGCCGGCCGGCCACTTCGTATTAGTCAATACCTCAATAGCCTCGGAATTATTCTAACTCCAGCACTTGTATGCGAGCTCAAAAAAAAATTGTGGTGACCGACACGCAGAAAAGCGGGCGCGCGGGGCGGAATCGGCCGGCCTGAGTCACGGGCGCGCGGGCAGAGCCCGCTCTCGAGCACCCCCGGGAGCGAGTGGGCATGATGGCCTGGCCGGCGATGATGCACGCGCGCATGGCCCGTGGCGGGGGGAACAGGCGACTAGCGGGCAGCAGGGCTACCGCGGTAGCTAGGCAGCCTCGTCTAGGAGGGCGCGGCACGGATCAGCAGCGCCGCAGCGGCAGCCACCTACCTACTCCTGCGCTGCCTGCCGGCTGCCGCCCCCGCGCATGTGGCCGGCCGGGCTCTGCCCGCGCGCGCGGCGCACTGGCATTGCCGTGGGAGGATGAGTGGGACTTGGGAGTGGGAACTGGGAACTAGCAGCAGGCAGCGGCAGCCGGCAGGGGACGACGTGCAGGTGCACTGGTGTATGGTAGCCTGGACTCGAGAGCATCCAAGGGGCCAGCAGCAGAGGAAATCATCTCATCTACTCTACTGCTGCCCACACCAACGTGCAGCGTTTGACTTTCGTTTCCTGCTCCACTACTGTACAGAGCGTTTAGCTCAGTAGCATAAGAAAAGCAAGGACCAGCAAACCATGACGTGAATCCTTTTAGCACCATCCGCGGCCTAGCTATTAGACTCGCTCGCTGCCGAAGTGGGCACACTTGTTGCCGTTGACGAAACTGGACTGCCGGAGTGCGTGAGACTCTGGACTTGTAGACTAGCTGGCGTCTGCCGAAGCGGCCAAACTTGGCATTGAGAAAACATCAAACACGTCCTTGAACTTGTCAAGATGTGTCCTCTAAGTCCAAAGTTCTCAAAATACCCTCCAGTCATCAACGTGACGTGCTAGGCGACACTTGGCGACAAGCACGAAGACCGTCCGTACATTTCAAACTAAAACGTCTTCCATGAGTAGTTACTAGTTAGACCATTCTATCCGGTCGATCTGACGCGCGTATTATCCAACGCAGTGAGATGGAAAGCGTTTGCTCGCCACGTACCGTGCAGGGTCTCGACACGTTACGTGTATTTGGACGCCTGGTTGATCGGCGCACGGAAATCCGACACGTGCCGGGGGGGGGGGGGTAGGGGGAGCACCGGAGCAGCGCCAGGCGTGGGCACGGGAACGGGTTGCGTGCCGTGGGGTGCGGTGCGAGGTGGGGTTGGTGCGCGCGGCCGTGCGGCCCGGGGGAGAGGGACGTGTCCGTGGCGCTGTCGGGCTCGCTCTCGTGTCGGCGGTTCCGTGCCTGCGCCCCAACCCCCCGACCGTGCGCGCCTTAATTTTTCCGTGCCCACGATTGGAGCCTTGGACTGGCCGACTGGGACAGGGTCAGCCGAATTTTTCTCATGGAAAATGCCGGAGGAGACGCACCAATCACGCCAACCTGCTGGGCATCGACGCTACCTCCGCCTACTATTATCTTCATAAACTGCTACTACGATCTTCTTCGTCGATGTTTCGCGTAAAGGAGATCTGCGATTCAGCACGGGGTTTGCCTTCACTTCGTTTCCATCGTATAAAGGGAGGCAGAATATAGTAGCACATGAGCTTGCACAGCTCGCTAAACGGTTGTTTCACAGTGCAGTATGGCGCAACCGAGCTCGGAACTATACTGAGCAATTAGATGCTTATGACTGTAACTTTGTTTCTATCTAATTAATAGAAAAAAAAACTACTACTGCTTGGAGTTGGAGATTGGACCGGTAAATAGGACCAACAAGCAATGGCGCCGCCTCCATGTTAGCTGCTAACCCCCCACGTCCACGCTATCCCGAGCCGTCTGCCGTGACGTCCTCAGCTCTGGCAGGAACGGCCCGAGACCGGCCGGGGCTCCTCCATGCTGCGCCCCCTCCCTAGTTCTTTTCTCCAGCAATACTGTAGTAATATTCCTCGGTCAATGGTCGTGGACGCCAGGCCAGCTTCTCGGCTTCTCCTAGCTGGAAACGGGAGCGACCTTCCGTGAGACATCGATTGGGTCGCGATAGGCCAATTTGTCCCGCGGATGTGATTAGTCGATGCTGATTTTTAACAGCGTTGTTTAGACATGACCTGCACTTCCCAAAACTAGCCTACTCGCCAACCTGGCTCGCAGTTGCAGGCTCTCCCAGCAGAGCGGAGCACCAGTGGTCACCATGCAAGAGCAAGAGCGCGGTCGATCACAGGTGAGCTGACCTGGAGCCGACGCGGCACAAGCCGACTCGTCCACACGCACCGAGACCACGAGGCCGGCGGCCCAGCCCAAGCGCTAGACACCGCGCGACAAGACGACAAGCGGATGACAAGGCCTCCTCCCCTCCCCGGAGAAAGGGAAAAAAAGGCAGAGGCGAGAGAAATTCGTTAAAAAAATCCGCCCGGTCGGCCACTTTTATTACCACCACCAGCCGCAAGTCGTCGCTCGCTGCCTGCCGCCCCTCCACATCTCACCACCTCCTCCTCCCCAAACAAGGGGTGCGCGAGAAAACCACCCCCAGCTTCCCAGCTTGCCCTTCCCTCCCTCCCTCTCTGGTCTCTGCTTCCCCAGCCGCCCCAATGTCGCCGCCCCTCGAGCCCCACGACTACATCGGCCTCTCCGCCGCCTCCGCCGCGCCGCCGACGCCGACCTCCTCCTCGTCCTCCTCCTCCTCGCCGGCGCCGCGCCTCACGCTCCGCCTCGGCCTGCCGGGCTCCGACTCCCCCGACCGCGAGGACGTCGCCGCCGCGCTCTCCCTCGGCCCACCGCCCGCCGCCGCCGCCTGCTCCGCCAAGCGCGCCTTCCCGGACCCCTCCCCCCGCGCCGGCGCCGCCAAGGCCGGCGACGGCAAGCAGGCGCCCCCCGCCGCGCCGCCGGCCGCCAAGTAAGACCAACGCTTCGATTTCGTCGCGGGAGTGGCCGGTTCGGCCTGGGATTGGAGTTGGACGCCGCCGGGGCTGACCGATGCGGTGCGGTGCTGTCGGTCCGTGCAGGGCGCAGGTGGTGGGATGGCCGCCCGTGCGAAACTACCGGAAGAACACCCTCGCCGCCAGCGCCTCCAAGAGCAAGGCGCCGGCGGAGGAGGCCGCGTCCGGGGGCGGGCCCATGTACGTGAAGGTCAGCATGGATGGCGCGCCCTACCTCAGGAAGGTGGACATCAAGATGTATTCCAGCTACGAGGACCTCTCCGCGGCGCTCGAGAAGATGTTCAGCTGCTTCATCGCTGGTGCGGCTCTAAGCTTCTCTTTGATGCGTTCCCCTCTTTCGATAACGCAACTACTGCTCCAATCACTGCCATTTTAGGAAGCGTATTGATTGGATCCGTTGCCGGAAGAGAAGAGCTTTGTGCTGTAGATTTACGCAGAAGGCTTACGGCACGAGCTTGAATATTAGGGGGTGTTTGGAGCCAAGTGCTAATGTCCAAAAGTGCTAAACTTTACCACTAGCTCCTCCAAACAGGAGTGCTAATGGGGTGGGCTAAACTTTAGCTACGACTTAAAAACTTTAGCATGGGGTACAAGTGCTAATAGGTGCTAATGTTTAGCACCTAACTTTAGCTCATCCAAACAGGCCCTAAATAAAATTTGCTGTCTACAAACAAAGATCCACTGGAACTTGCTTAACATTAGCATTTATACATCGATGCACTATATGTGTGACCGTAAAGAGCCGTCATACAGTCATCTAGTGCATAGGGAAAACTTGCTGTTCATCATGCCACGACCTAAAGTGCCGGCTCCGTTGCTCAAACTTCATCAAACATCCATGTTGCTTCACATATGGAGGAATAACCGGGGCAAAAGCACACAAGTTTCATGGCCTGACGAATAGCAGTTAATATGTAAACATGAAAGCAATACAATACAAGTCGCCAAGCTGTTTTTGCATATTATATTTTATTATGAGAATATTTACTTATTAGCCTGTGATTTTAAAAGGTCAAAGTGGTCTGCGTAAACCATCGAGCAAAGACAGACTTACCAATGGCACAAAGGCGGATGCCCTCCAAGACCAGGAGTATGTCCTTACATATGAGGATAAGGATGCGGACTGGATGCTTGTTGGTGATCTTCCCTGGGAGTAAGTACCTTACATTCTTATATAATCACACGAATTCTCATCATGGGCAACCTTCCTGTGGATTGTTATTGTTGTCCCTTCACTCCAATTTGGAAAAGATATATGGCCAGATTTTGGATATCAAAATGCTATGTAATTGATTGTTAATGTTGCCAGTGTAGACTATAGTTGGATCAAGTTCTGTATCTGTTTTTAATTTTATTGGCAGTCATTAGGAACACATTTTGGGTATGGAAAAAATATCATTCCCCCCTTGTCAATGCATTACCCCATGGCATCAGTGGCTTGGTCATCATAGAAAGAGTTCTATACCTTGTTAACATCATATCGGCAGTGTTCACCATTCCTCAACCAGTAATGGCGATTTATGCAAATAACAGAAGGATGAGAGTAATATGGGTGTGTGGCCGTGCTTCTGAACCTTTTTTTTTCAGATTTGAAGTTTATATGTATTTTTCAGCTAGCAATATAAGTGCCCATCGCAAAACAGAACAGAAATCTTTATAGAGACAATTGAAGGTGCTTACACATGCATCATATCCTTCTCACTTTTTTTTCTTTCTAAAATCACCATGTACCAAGTCCTCGGTGTTATATTGGCCACTGAAGTATCCTCACATTTCGTCTACTAATTTGCTAAATTTGTTACCCTACAATTTTCTGTAAATTTGATACCTGTTCAAGGTATCACTCAAGACTAATATTGTGCAAGTGCTGACCTTATTTGTTCCTTTGCAGTTTGTTTACCACTATCTGTCGGAAGTTGAAAATCATGAGGGGATCTGATGCTGTTGGAAAGGGTATGTACAGTGCGTAACAATAGATCTTGAGATTCTGCATGTATTTGGTGCTTATGTTACTGGACAATTTTGTAAGTGTATATTTTTCAATGTTTTGCATAAGATGGTCATTGGTCCAGCCCTCTGAAAGTTTTTCAGCATTAGCTGATTAACTATATCCTGGCTGCTGCTAATTGTTTGCTCATGTAATGCTCATATATATAGACCATTTCTCTTGGCTGGCAACAGATGCATAAACCTAAAGCACTAAGATGATAAAGTGTTCATTGTAACAAACAGCAGCTTGCTGTTTTGGCACCTGAATCTGAAAACTTAGTCGAATTGTTTTTTTCCTGTCAGCAACTAACACAACTGGCTAGTGCATTTGATGCGCTATTCTGAAGATTTGGTGCATTGTGTCATTGAGCTATAATTTTAATTTTGGGACCTCAACTTTTGGCTACCTTGCACGATTCTAACCTATGTCCATTTGCCTGCAGCCCCAAGAACCATTGAGCAGACAGGTCAGAACAAATAATCTTGGCCTTCAACTGCACGAAAGACATCTGAGTTAGCAGGGAGATGATGTTGAAGGCTGAAATAGTTCCTGGGGATTATCTAAAATTCCCCGAATGTTAGTGTAGATTCACGTGTTATTGAGTTGTGCATTTGTATGTCTGTAATGTGATCCTTCAGATTGTGCAATCCTAGGTTGCTCTTATTGTGCCCTTCAAAAGGCCAAATCAGAGGGCACTCTGTTTCCTGTGTGTGCTTGCTTTACTGCATTCCCTGTTACTCCAAAATCACCCATCATGCCACAAGAACTGATTGCTTCATAATGTCAAGAAAGTTCTCCAAATTGTTCAGTCATAACTGCGTTCTTTTTACTGGAGGAATGGGTGCTGCATCTGCACTCTGCTTGCTACTATACTACCACATTGATACCTAAACTGAGTTACTGACAGGAAGCAAAAGAAGTTGTGGAGCCAGGGTTTTTTCACGGCTCACCGTTTCCTTGAGGATCTTCGAATCTCAAAAGAAGTTGTGGAGCCGGGGTTTGCTGGGATCTTCGGGCTCCGCCGCGTCTGCTGGGGTCTCGGCTTCCTCCGCAGCATCGAGAGAGGCCCCGCAGCCAAGGCAGAGTTCCAAGGTCGTGGCCGCACCAGCCGCTCTCGCTGACGAACTTCTGGCGTCCAGTCGATGCCGCCGCGCCCCAGAGTTTAGGGTTAAATCGGTGGTGAGGCGGTCGGGGCCGGCGGCGTAGATGTCAGCCTCGTGGATGAACTCGCCCACCTTCTCGCCAGAGACGACCCAGGGGCGCAGGTAGGAGTTGACGAGCTCCGCATCGGAGGGGTGCGAGGCGAAGGGTGCTGGCTTGGGAGCCGGCCATGGCGGAGACATCCTCCGCTTCTGCTGGGGCCTTGGCTTTCTCCGCAGCATCAAGAGGGGCCCGCCAGCCATCGCAGAGTTCCCCGGTCATGGCCGCACCAGCGCTCGCGCCAACGGCCTTCTTCTGACGTCCAGGCGATCCCGCCGTCGTCTCCGCATCAATCTCCTCGTCGTCCTCCTCCTCGCGTCCTAGCGCCGCTACTCCAGCCGCAGCGGAGGCCTCGTCTTCCGCTTCCATGCCCCCACGCTCCCCCGCCATTGCCGCCACAGGACTCGTCCGCCTTGGCCTTCGGATCGCTCACGCAGCGGTACACCTTGCACAGGGCAAGCAGGTCCAAGGGGTCGCGGCGGAGCTCCACCATGGACCACCTCGTGCGCTCGGAGCGCACCAGCTTGTCGTCCTCCTTCCACACGAAAGCGAAGTTCTGACGCTGCCCTATCCGCGGCGGCGGGTGGTCGCCGAGATTGGAGCGCACGGGATGCGGTGGCCCCTGCTGCTTCCATCTTCCCTCCCCGGTGTCCACGGCGCGATTGATCAGTGCTTGCCCTTGAGCTTCAGCGTCGTGAAGAAGTACCACGCCTCCTCCCCATCGCCTGCGGTCGCCGGCAGGAACTGGCCCGTGAGTTGGTCGGGGCCGGCGGCGTAGGCGTCAGCCTCGTGGATGAACTCGCCCACCTTCTCGCCGGAGACGACACGGGGGGCGCAGGAAGGAGTCGATGAGCTCCGGGTAGGAGGGGTGCGAGGCGAAGGGCGCAGGCGGCGCCCGGGGCGGGGAGCCTGCATGGCGTGGATGGAAATGTTTCGGGAGCCGTTGTGATCAGGCGGGGCGGCGGTTTATATGGCGAGCCGCAACCGGGCGGTTACAATTCGGTTGTATAGTTCCAGCTGTAAATTAATTTCCCTTTGTAAAACAATTGCTCTTTCATGTAAGAAGAAGGAAATGGAAAGATCGCATAGGAATTTCTAAACATTAATTTCTACAGCATCTGAATGTTGAGAAATTAGAAGAGATTGTACACAGAGATTTCTGAAAATTAATTTCTGACGCATTCATGAATTATCTAGGCGACATTATTTCTGAACATTAGGTGCGTTTTATCGTCATGCTGCATCTTTGGGGAGCACGTAAGCGACGGTCTGATCTTTTTACGTTCATCTGCCTGCAGCTCCAATATCGCTACAGCGCACAGGTCACGAGTCAGAACCAAAACGCTTATGTTGAAACCTGAAATAGTTCTGAGGGAAGTATCACAACTAGTATGTTTTTTTTATTACATATTGTCATGTGTTTCTGACACTTGCGCATTTGAATGCACGTCCCCTTCTTTACTTCTTAGGTCAGGTCAGGTAGCACTCTGCTTCATGACCTTGCTCAAGAGTTGTAAAGAAACATACTCTGCACATTTGAAACCATTTTGAAGTAAACATCTCCAATTCCCAGGTTCGTCCGTGTAAACTTTCATGTGTTTCCGACACAAGTGAATTTGTATCCCTGCAAGGTGATCTTCACATCGTGCAACCGTGTTCTTATTTTTTTTTAATAAGGTGCAGCCGTGGCTTGAATTTGCTCTGAACATTCGCTGTATTAGGGGGTGTTCGTTTCCGGCTATCTAAATTTTAGAGGGGTCACATCAAAGAGAATCTTATCATTTAGAAGTATTAAATAAAGTCTAATTACAAAATTAATTGCAGAACCCTAGTGCTAATTCGCGAGACGAATCTAATGAGGTATATTAGTCCATAATTAGCGAACAATTACTGTAGCATCACTGTGGCAAATTATGGATTAATTAGGCTCATTAAATTTGTCTCGCGAATTAGCATCTAGCTGTGCAAAAAGTTTTATAAACAGATTTTATTTAGCTCTTTGATGTGATGGGTCTAAAGTTTAGATAGGAGGAAATGAACAGGCCCTTAGTCTGCTTCTGCTACATCATTTTTTCCCATTTGAAGGTAGCAGCAGCACACTCTGCTTCCTCCTATGATCCTATCACAAGTACTACTTACTGCTCTCACGAACCTATCCTCTCGCAAAAAGAAAAGAACCTATCCTAATTATTCACCTTGAACCTTGTCGACGCGTTCATCTACATGGAGTACATGAGAAATGGATGGTGGGTTCTGCACTCGCTCATCCACGGCTCCGTTTCCTCGCGGTTCAGGATTTGTTTGGCCCCCACCTGGGTGGAGATCTCATAGGAACTGGTGGAACCGGACTTTCCTCTCCGGAGCACCACGCGCATCGCCACGCGGGGCCGTGTCGGACGCGCCGGGGCCCGGCTCGCCCTTCGCGATCTCCGTCTCCGATTTGGTCTCCGAGATTTTCAGCGTGACGACCAGGTGGGTGCCGCAGTGAGGGCACTGCATCTCGGTCGAGGCAGGAGCCCGGGCGCCAGGGGACGCTCTCTTGGGCGCCGCCGCCGCCGCGCCGGAGCCCTCATCGTCCGGGGCCTTCCTCTTGCGCGCAGGCGACGACGCCGACGTCTCGGCGGAGTCCTCGTCGCCCGCCGCCTTCTCCTCGCGCCCGGCGCCCGCCGCGGCCGCGCCGGAGATCTCGTCGTCCGCCTTGCTGTGGCGACTAGGCGCCGCCACCGTCGCCTCGCTGGACTCCTGCTCGTCGGATTTCTTCGTGGGCCCAGGCGTGTCGGAGCTGTCGTCGTCGTCGTCATCCGCCGTCGCGGCGCTAGATTCGTCGTCGCCGTCGGCGGCCTCCTCCTCCTTGAGCGCGGGGGCGGGGCCCCCGCCGCCGGGCTCGGGGTTGCGCGGGCTGCGGTACACCTTGCACAGGACGAGATTCCCCAGGGCGGCCTCCTCCGCCCGCGCCCCCTGCCCGGCGTCGTCCTTGAGGAGGCGGAGCTCCATCATGAGCCACCCCGTGCGGACCCGCGAGCCGTCTTCCTTCTTGATGAAGGAGAAGCTCTGGCGGTACCCAATCTGGCGCTTCCCGTGGATGGCCGTGCAGACGGGCTTGGATTTGGCCTCGTTGTGCCAGCACCCCTCCCCCGTGGCCACGGTGCGCGCCTTCCGCTTCCCGCGGACGCTCTTGTGGCGCAGCGGGGTGAGGAAGTACCAGGCCCGCTCGCCGTCCTGGGCGACTGCCGGCGCGAACTGCCGGGTGAGGTCGGCGGGGTCGGCGGCGTAGACATCGCCCTCGTGGATGAAGGCGGCGGCCTTGCCGGTCTCGAGGAAGGGGCGGAGGTAGGAGTTGACTAGCTCCAGATCGGTGGGGTGGGATTGGAAGGCCGCGCACGGCGGCTTGCTGGCCGCCGACGGGGTGCGGACCATGGCGGTGGCGGCGGGTCGAGGGAGACGGGGAGGGAGGGAGGGTGGGGGAGGAATCCGAGATGGAATGGGAACCGGTTGAGAGGAATCGGGCACGAGGCACCGCCGCTTTATCCGGCCATCGATTCACGCGTTTCCTTTTTCCCAAATCCCCTGTTCGAGTCGGACTCCGACTTCGACTCGAACACGGGACGGCGTACGAGACAAAGAACAACAAGGGCGGTTGCGGATGGGAGTCGGACTCGGAGTCCGTCTCCGGGCTGGGGGAGGAGGAAAATCCGCATTTGCCCCTGGCCTAGAGCGGGCTGCTCCAGAAGATTCTTTCTTGAGTGGGCTTGTTAGCCTGGTTTCTCCCAGGCCCATCTACTACTACACTCTTCAGGTTGTGAAATTTACAGCAGCAGGAGGAAAATTCAAGATTTGGTAGTTCTTTGACATGCACGCTAGGCTTGCTAATTTTCAGACAAAAATCCTTGCGAAACGGGCAGTATCTGGGCATCTGGCATTCATCTGCCTAATCCAAAATTGCAAAATAAAGTATATAACGTTCAAATGGAGTCATCCTCAACATGTTTCATCATCTCTACTGCATAGAGGACAGAGGCGAGAAAGGTCTCTGCATGTTTCAGATTAATGCTAAAGAACTGGAAATTTAAAGCACTGCTGATTCTAGTAAAATTCACATTAGTTCAGTCACCGTGATGCTAACAGACAGCCAAACATGGGGTTTATGTGTACACTCAATCTGTATGATGTACAATGTAATATTTGTTGACCTCGAGTACGTCAGAAGCTGCTGAAGTTGAACTGGGCTAAGCTGCACACATTGTGGCGCTGCGACGGGATCAAGGATTTTCAGGAGCCGATGGCTTGATCAGTAGAGAATCGCCGTAGTCGCGGTTCAGCAGCTTCATGACCTTGTCGAGCCCGAGCGTCTTTTGGAGCTCCTCGTCGGACCGATCGACGATGCCGTGCTCCTCCACTAATCTGTCCCGATTCCTCATCCACCAGGAGAGGAACATGCCCTCTTTCCAGAGCCCGTCCTCGTCCTCGTCGTCGGAGGAAGCCGAGCTCTCGTCAGCGAGCCCGCCGCCGTCTTGGGTGCTTTCGGCATCGGCCGTGACGGCGTCGTCGCGTCGTGGCGCGCCTGCCTCGGTCGAGCGTCGCCCGCGGCGCGACGAGGCTGCTGGGTCGCCCGCGGCGGCCTGCTTCCTCTTGCGCCCGGCCGACGACGCTGCGGAGGCGGCTCCCCCGCTGGTGCGCGCGCGCGGGCTGAAGTAGATCTTGCAGAGGGCGACGCCGTCGGCGTCGTCGAGGCCGAGCTCCACCATCAGCCACCCCGACCGGACGCGCTGGCCACCCGCCTTGGTCACGAACGAGAAGCTCCGCCGGTGCCCTAGGCACCGCCCGGCCCCGTCGACCACGGGCTTCGCGCCGGCCTCCGAGTGCCAGCACCCTCCCCCGGTGCCCACGGTGCGCGCCCTGCGCTGGCCGTCGCTGGTCTTGGCCCTCACGGCGGAGAAGAAGTACCACGCGCGGTCGCCGTTGCCCGCCACCGCCGGGTCGAACACGCGCGTGAGCTCGTCGGGGCCGGCGGAGTAGACGTCGGCGTCGTGGACGAGCGCGCGGGGCGCGCCGCCGGAGCCGTCGGCGGCGAGGCGGGGGCGGAGGAAGGACGTGATGAGCTCCTCCTCGGAAGGGTGGGCCGCTAGGTCCGGCCGCGGCGGGGTCGGGTGCGCCGCTGTCGTGCGGCGGGTGGCGACGACCATGGCCCGCCGCCCCCAACTGAAAATCGCGAGTATGTGCGGCAACCGGACGGAGACCGGGAGGATCTCCTACAGGAGTCGAGCTGAAGATTACTTCGCACGGCGTCGCGTCCGGGCGTCTTATATATGGATCGGGGAATTGTGGGGGGGGCCGCTCTGCCAAGTCCAAAACCGGCTCGAATCGTTTTCTTGCTTGGAACGGAAAGGCAATCCGACCCGGTTTGCGTTGGCCGGTTGGCGGTTACTGATTTAGGGAAACAAATCAAACGACCTTAATGGGCCCGTCGTCATTTGAGGATCAGTGGGCTGAAACCAAAAGACCGTACACGCGCTGCTGTTACGCCGCCGAAGAGACAAAAAGTTGGGTCGTACGGGAGCTGCTTACCAACACTAGAATTATTTCACGTGTGATTTGGCAGTCAAATTATCATACAAAATGGAATATTTTTTATATCACTGAAATAATTTTTTAACATCAAAAATAATTATTCCGCGGTTAAAAAATATTCCATAAAAGAATCACACAAAAATATGATCTTGTTTTGAAGATTTCGTCGTAAAAAAATGCAGTCGGATTTTGATTTGAAATACGATTTTGAAAAATTGTATAACACTTTGACTGCTAGTCACACGTGTAATTTTCTCCGAATGCTTACTGATGGAACTTTTTTTACGAAACTTTTTATAGGTCTAGGTCAAAACTTATGTTATTTGGCAGCCTTTTCGACTCGTGGGCTGAGCCATACCAGGCAGAACAAAATAAAGGGCACGCGCTTGGGCCCAGATCGGAACGAGTCGGCCCTTCCGTTCTTCAGCCCGAAGCTTCATGCTCTAGTTCCGTCATTGAAGCGATGCCTAATCAATACCGGCGGTGCGCATCATAAAAGCCCATGATCTGCCTCCACCGCTAATTACCTGCTGCTAAAAGGATCTCACTCTAAAAAAAATTGAAGTACATCTTTAAAATAAGTTTCATTTGAATTGTGATTTTGTAACAAATCAACCATGAAATTCTATCCAACCTTAAATTACCGTTAATTCAATCAGCGACTAATGGGCTGTTCGGATTTTCCGGATTAATTTTTAATCCCGTTGTATATTTGGACCAACTAGAAGTATTTAATATGGGCTATTACAAAACCAATTATATAAATAAAATTTTATAAATAAAAACTAATTCGCGAGAGGAATCCACTAAACTTAATTAGTACATGATCTCGTAATATTATGCTATTGTAAATATATGCTAACAGATTAATTAAATTTAAAGGATTCATCTTGTGAATTAATCTTCATTTATACAATTAGTTTTATAATTAGCTTATATTTAATCCCTCCGTATCAAATATTCGATGTGACTGGGGACTAAAAATTGATGTTGGATCCAAATAACCCATAATTTAGTGGAAGCAAGATAAATTAGTATCCCACAAGTATAAAATATCTTACGGCCTCCGGATTGTTTGTCTGTGTGCAGCCGTTGCGACGGTTCTCTTCCCGCGCGGCGACAGAGGCCATTTCTGAGCTTATCTCCAAGCCTATCTGTCGCGTAAAAGTCCCACAGCCATCCGCTTCGGGTGTCCGACCATTCGTCCCGTCATCCGCCATGGCGGCCTCCTTCCTCCGGCCCCTTCTTCCTCCCACAACCTTCCTCTCCGCACGCAGGCCTCACCTCCTCGCTGCTCCCGCCACCAGCACCACCACCGTTCGCTGCACCGCCGCACCCAAACCGGCAACCTCCACGCCGAAACTCAGCCAAGAGGAGGCCGTCAGCCGAGAACTGCAGCGAGTGCCGCGAGAGCCCAGCGGCGCCGCCACTCCGGACGAGGCGAACGCGAACCCCAACAGCATCCCCGACGAGGAGACCCCGGCGGCGGCGGCGGCGACCACCTCGTTTGCGGTGGCCCGGCGGGTGCCGTCCGCCATCTCCCCGTACCGGCGGCGGCGGACGGCGCTGACGCAGGAGGAGCCGCCCAACTACGAGATCGGGTGGAAGCGCACCAAGGAGCTGCCCCTGGAGAAGCCCCGGGGGTGGGCCATCGCCGACTTCTTGGAGAAGCTGGACGGCCTGATGGCGCGCGGGCGGTACGGGTCCGGGCAGCTGCTGGGCACCGTGGCGGGCGTGGTGACGGAGCGCGCCCGGGAGGAGGCGGAGATCCTGGTGGCCGAGGGCGGCGTGGAGGAGCGCGTGGTCACGGAGCTCTTCCGCGTGCTCCGCCTGGTGGAGATGGACGTGGAGATGGTGAAGGCCGCCGTCAAGGAGGAGACCGTCAAGGAGCGCGTCGAGACGGCGCGCGCCCGCTGCCGGCAGGCCATCCTCGTCGCGCTCTCGCTGTGACGATGCCGGGCACTCTATCTGCAGTCTCTGCTCTCATGACTGATGGCGGCACGCCTTTGTAACTAAACGGTTAAATAAACAAGTGAGATTAGCATGAGTAGTGCGTATTGATTTACTATTCAGTTACAGGAAATCATATCTTGCTACGTGCTGGATTTCTGAACGACCCGCATCACTATTCCTAATGTATATGATACTTTCATACTGCAAGTTTATGTGAGAATGTGATGCTGCAGTGGATGCAGTTGACATGTACAGGAACTGCTGCTGCCTCCTGCATCCTATTGCTCTTTTGGACAAGTTGCTGCTGATCCAGGAGGGTTCCTGTCACGCCCGGGGCCACGGGACTGGGTACATAACGTAATTAAAGAGGTTTAAGAGATTAAGTCCGTCTTATCTCTTATTCATCTTGTTTATCTCTTATTTATTCTGTTTAAATAGGAGATAAGGCTAACCAATACAGGGAGAATCTACTCGAGATATGTTCTGCTATGATTCCTTAGCTGGTGTTGGTTTGTATCTTTGTAACCCTGGCCTCTCGGATATATAAGGGAGGGCAGGGACCCCTTTCAAAACACGATCTCTAGATCATTCTACACCAAAGGAATACAAACCACTATACAGGACGTAGGGTATTACGCACCTTGCGGCCCGAACCTATCTAAATCTTGTGTTCCTTGCACCTTCGAGTTCCTGATCTCGGCGTCTCCTCACCCAAAACTTACCACCTTGGGTATATCCCTCGGTGGGCAGCCGGTTAAATACCGACAGCTGGCGTGCCAGGTAGGGGAGCGCGTCGAAGATCCACCGGCGAGCTCGATAGCATCTTTCAAATTCATCAGGTCAGTTCCCTCCCAGAGTACGACATTCGTTTTTGGCTCGTGGGTCTGCATCGCAGATGGTGTGGGCGATTTTCGGCGATTCCTCGTTGACATGAGGCCAAAGACCTCCGCTGCGGATCCCCGCAGCGACCTCGACAAGTTCGTCGACGGGCTCGACAACTTGCCGCTCCATACTTCCGCAACAAAGATCGAGGCGAAGACTACTCCAGGCTCGACTTCATCCAGTGTTGCGGCAACTTCCCTTGGGTTGGACTCGTTCCAATCTAAGAATTTGCGTAACCAATCTCAACTCGGTTCACGCAACGTGGCCACTGATCTTCAGGAGGCCAACGTCTTTGGGTCTCTCTACGCGCTAGAGAAGGACCTGGATTCTCTGCTCCAGGCTAGAAGGCCTAAAGCCACCACACGTCGGGAGGCTTCGGGTTGTTTTGGCGCCAGTGATATGATGATCACCTCCGTGCCGGATGGACGCATTGTGCATTGGAGGGGGATGGCGCTCTCCGATCTACTCGAGACTGAGGGTCGACTTGTGGCCCACCTCGAGACTTTGCCTTTTCAGGAGGGCAGGCCGTTGGCTACCGTGGTGGAGGAGTCGACAGAACTAGTCGACACGGGCTCCGATGAGCTTGCCTCCCGCCAGGTGCTAATGGCAGAAGAAGGCGAGGACGATGGGGATCTTCACAACGTCAACTTTGAAACGGTCTCCGAAGATGAGATCACAGCCAACGCCGGCGACGAGAACGACGCCGATCGTGAGGCGCGGAGGGCCAGGAACAGGGCCCGCACAATCCGGCGGAGGAGGGCCAGCGAGCGTAGGCGATCTATGCATCGCAAGCTTGACCCTGAGTTCGCCGCCGTAAGCGAACGGGGTTTCAGGACTCCGGTGGCCAACATCGCCAGGGTGACGGCCATCCTCGAGCGCAGTCATGATCCGGATATGCGTCAAGCACTCCTCTACGCGCAGAGGGCCTGGATCCAGCTAGATCAGCACAACCGGCGTCCACCATCAGGGAGGAGCGCGTGGGTGAAAGTCGGAGCCAGGCTCACAGCCGAACGGCTGGCGGCCGTCCTCGACACCAGCTCAGCAACGACAACGCTCGCGGGAGCCAGGCCCCTGGCGGGAGGCAGCAGCCACCGCAAGAGGGTCATCCGCGACAGGCCAATCATCGACTTCCTCAAGAAGACCTGCGCCAGCACATCAATGAGGGTCGCGACGCGCGGACCGTGATCTCCTTCAGGCGCAAGATCCGCGAAGAAGTCGAAACCGAAGGTACTGATTGTAGCGACCGATTCCCAGCTTTCTCTGCACGTTTCAGTAGCTACAAGTACCAAGAGGGCTTCAAACCGATCGGCAGCACCAAGTACGACGGCAAGCAAGCTCCTCAGCAGTGGCTCCGTTGCTATTCCACGGCCATTGAGGTCGCAGGAGGATCGAACATCACCAAAGTCGTCTACTTCCCGATGGCTTTGGACCCTGCGCCGCTCACGTAGTTGGAAAGCCTCAGCAACAACTCCATTGACTCCTGGGAGCGCCTCAAGAAGATCTTCATCGACAACTTCCAGGGAGCGATTGCTCGTGCAGGTACTCGTCACGATCTTGCCCAGCATAAACAGGAACGTAACGAGCTCCTGCGGTCCTACACACGCCGCTTCTTCGACGTCCGCGCCACCATCACGAACATTTCGGAGGACGACATTATCGACTGCTTCTACAATGGCATCACCGACCCAGGCATCTACAGAGATTTTGGGCGGAGCAGGCCGAAGACCGTTGCGGGCCTTCATGATATGATGTACGATTGGTCCAAACAGGAGGAGAAGATGCGGGAGCGGTTCCAGCGGCGTCAAGATAGCAATCTGCGGCGCCCAAACGACAACCGCAACGACAAAGGCCAGCGGAATTTTTCGGATCCGCCCCGGAAACGAAAGCCAGATGATATCATCGCGGCTATCGATCGTCCTTCGCGGGGCAAGAAGTCGACAACGCAAGAGGAGTTCGAGAAGCTCCTGCAGAAAAAGTGCCCATGGCACCCAGGTGCCAACCACGCCGCCATTGACTGCTACCAGCTTCGGAGGACGTTCAGCAACTCCGGTGGTGGTAAGAAGAACAAGAACCTACGGACAAAGAACCCGAGTATGACGACCACGACGACCAGGGGCGCAACCCGAAGTTCCAGGATGTTTCGAAGGTTGTTAACATCATTTTCGGGGGAGACGAGAATTTTAGTTCCAGGCGGGACCAGAAGCTACTTCTTCGGGAGATCATGTCCGTCGAGCCGGCGGTACCACGACCGCTTCGTTGATCAGAGGTCCCCATCTCGTTCTCCCGCGACGACCAATGGACGAGCTTTTCGGAACCCGGAAAGTTCCCCTTGGTCTTTGATCCTGTGGTAGCGGAGGTCAAGCTTACCAAGGTCCTCATCGATGGCGGAAGCGGGCTCAACCTCATCATCGTTAGCACTTTGAGGAAGATGGGCTTGGATTTCAGGGACATGCTGGTTCCCAGTAAGTCTCCCTTCTACGGCATCGTCCCAGGTAACGCAGCACACCCGCTTGGTACGGTAGTCCTCCCAGTCGCCTTCGGCACGCGGGACAATTATCATTCTGAGTTCATCAAATTTGAAGTGGCTAACTTTGAATCTTCTTTCCATGCAATATTGGGTCGTCCGGCACTCGCTAAGTTTATGGCAGTGCCGCATTACGTCTATCTGCTTCTTAAGATGCCAGGACTCGGTGGAGTACTCACTCTCCGTGGTGACTTGAAGAAGTCGTATGACTGCAATCAGGAGGCGATCCAGTATGCTTCGACTACTCGTGTGCCAGATGCTTCGGGAGAAGTACTCGCGGCCGCGCAGCAGCTCTCTCAGTCCGGGCTGGAGATTCCTTCGAGGAAGGCCAGCAAGTCGAGCATCCAGTCGACTGATGACGTGACCCTCAAGACGATTTAGCTCCAGGAGGGTGATTCATCTAAGACCGCTGTCATCGGCGCGGGCTTAGGTGACAAATAGGAACTCGCGCTCGTCAGCTTCCTTCGGGCTAACCGAGACATATTCGCGTGGAAACCAGCGGATATGCCAGGGGTGCCAAGGGAGTTGATCGAGCATGCTTTGAATGTACACCCAAAGGTTTGCTCACGATAAGCGTGAGGCCATCAAACGGGAGATAGCTAAATTTCTCGCGGCTGGATTCATTAAAGAAGTAATCCATCCAGAGTGGGTAGCTAATCCCGTTCTTGTAAAGAAAAAGAACAATAAATGGAGAATGTGCGTCGACTGCACTGATCTCAACAAGCACTGCTCAAAGGACCATTTTGGGCTGCCGCGCATTGACCGAGTTGTCGATTCGATGGCTGGTTGTGTCTTTCTTTGTTTTCTTGATTGTTACTCAGGGTATCATCAGATAGCGCTTAAGGAGGAGGTCCAAATCAAGACTACATTCATCACCCCGTACGGGACATACGCCTACAAAACCATGTCCTTCGGGTTGAAAAATGCAGGAGCAACCTATCAGCGCGCGATCCAGATGTGCTTCGCGGATCAGCTGCACCGGAATGTTGAAGCTTATGTGGATGACATGGTCGTCAAGACCAGGGATTCTGACAACTTGATTGCAGATTTGGAAGAAACATTTAGCAGTCTGCGCAGATTTCAGTGGAAACTCAATCCTACCAAATGCGTTTTTGGAGTACCTTCCGGGAAATTGCTCGGGTTCATCGTCAGTAACCGGGGCATTGAAGCTAACCCTATAAAGATCACGGCCATCACTGATATGGGGCTCCGGCCACAATTAAGGATGTGCAGAAGTTAATAGGATGTATGGCGGCTCTGAACAGGTTCATCTCCCGACTCGGGGGAGAGAGGACTGCCCTTATTCAAACTCTTGAAATGCCAAGATAAGTTCCAATGGACGGAGAAGGCCGAGTGGACCCTGCGGGATCTGAAACATCACCTTCAGTCACCTCCGATCCTTACAGCACCATTGCCAGGGGAGGATATACTACTCTACATCGCGGCAACAACTCATGTTGTCAGCAGTGCTATTGTAGTCAAGCGAGGCAAGGAAGGCCATGCCTTTGGAGTGCAGAGGCCTGTCTATTTTGTCAGCGAGGTCCTCTCCGAATCCAAAGTACGATATCCAGCTGTTCAAAAGTTTTTATATGCAATTTTAATCACATCAAGGAAGCTACGCCATTACTTCGACGAGTACAAGATCACTGTGATTACGGATTTTCCCGTTGGCGGATATTCTTCATAATCAAGATGCCACGGGACGTATATCAAAGTGGGTAGTGGAACTGGGGGCTTTGTCAATCGACTTCAAGCCACGCACTGCAATCAAGTCACAAGCTCTAGTTGATTTCATGGCTAAATGGAGGGAGAATCAAGTCCCAACTCCAGTCGACAAGCCAGAGTATTGGACCATGTATTTCGATGGATCTCTCAAGCTCGATGGTGGCGGTGCCGGAGTTCTGCTTATTTCTCCACGGGGTGAGCAATTGAAGTATGTCCATCAGATCCTATGGGCGGTATCCAACAATGAAGCCGAGTATGAAGCCTTGCTTCACGGGCTTCGTTTGGCGGTATCACTAGGGATCAAGTGACTACTTGTGTATGGCGATTCTCTTCTTGTTGTCCAGTAAGTCAACAAAGAGTGGGACTGCAATAAGGAGACAATGGACGCTTATGTTCAGGAAGTGCGCAAGCTGGAAAGCAAATTTTCCAGCTTGGAGGTCCACCATGTGCTAAGGGAGCATAATGTTGGCGCGGATATCTTGTCCAAATTGGGGTCAACACGTGCTCAGGTCCTGCCGGGAGTTTTCGTCCAGGAGATCAAGCACCCATTCATCAAGTTTTCTCCGCAGATCACCATCGATGCGGGTCCCCAACAACCCGATCGAGAGGTCATGACGCTGGGGGAGGGCTGGCGAGAGACTCTTATCGACTTCATCCAAAATCAAAGGCTACTAGTGGGAGTTGACGCCAAGAGCGCAGAAGCGGCACGCGTCATGCACAGAATCAAGGATTTTGTCCTTGTCGTTGGCAAGCTCTATCGGCGCGGCGCTCGGTCAGACGTTCTCATGAAGTACGTCGCAACGGAAGATGGCTACGACATACTGCGGGCGATCCACGAAGGTGTCTGTGGCAACCACGCAGCTTCAAGAACGCTGGTGGGGAAAGCATACAGGTCCGGTTTCTGGTGGCCCACCGCAGTGACCGTCGCGGAGGATCTCGTGCGCAGGTGCCAGAATTGTCAATTCTTCGGCAAGCAGTCTCATGTTCCAGCCCACAGCCTCATCACCATACCGTCATCCTGACCCTTTGCTTGTTAGAGCCTCGACATGGTTGGGTCCTTCACAGCGGCACCAGGCGGCTTCACCCATGTTCTGGTGGCTATCGACAAGTTTACCAAGTGGATTGAGTATAAGCCGATAGCCAATCTTACACCAGATCGAGTTGTTGATTTCATCTCCGATATTTTGCACCGTTTTGGCTCACCAAATGCCATCATCACGGACTTGGGATCAAATTTCACGGCCAACCAGTTCTGAGAGTTCTGCGGGAACGCATACATCGAGGTTAAATATGTCTCTGTTGCACACCCAAGGGCCAATGGACAAGTCGAACGGACCAACGGTTTGATAATCGACGGCCTCAAAAAGAGACTCTATGATAAAACCAGCAAGAAGGGAGGCAAATGGATACATGAACTGCCACATGTCGTCTGGGGGCTTCGGACTCAGCCGTCCAAAGCCACAGGACAAACGCCTTTCTTCCTTGTATTCAGATCTGAAGCTATTCTGCCGGCTGATATCATGTGGAAATCTCCAAGGGTTGAAATGTACAATGAGGGCGAGACCGACGAGGCGAGGCAGTTAGAGCTCGATTCTGTTGAAGAGGCTCGCTGCACCACTCTTGTTCAGTCAGCCCGATACCTGCAGGGGGTCCGGCGATATCATGATCACAACGTGAGGGAGCGGTCATTCAGAATTGGTGATTTGGTCTTGCGTCGCATTCAGGACGAATCCGGCCTACACAAGCTCAACTCAAGGTGGGAGGCCCCATTCGTCGTCAAGCAGGTTACAAGGCTAGGGTCATATCGACTACAATGTCCCGAGGGTCAGGATGTCCCGAACTCCTGGAACATCCAGAACCTGCGCAAGTTCTACCCATAAGAAGATGCCCGGTGATAGCTGAATCCCCGGGGGCTTAGAAGATCTCCTTTTCTCGAATCAATTTGGAGGCTATGTGCCAAAAGATTCGGGTCAAAAATTCCTTTATGAACACAAGGAGGCTACTGTCACGAGCAGCATTTTTATAAATCAACTTCTTGCTGTGAATTTTACGGAGGCAACTGCTACGTTTATATCTCCTCAACTCCATATCTTGACAGAGGCCTCGGCTCCGCTCTTACTCTCCACGACTCGATTTCTGCCGCGACCTTGGATGGTCGCTCGCCACCGCATTTACTCCAACAAAATCAATCCGTTCGACTGGCTTACACCCAGTACGTTGGAAAGGCACGCATGAAGAGCTACCTCGACTACATCTTGAGTGGCCGCACTCAGGGTAGTTTCGTTTCTGTCAAAAGCACGGTAGACCTGCGGCGATGCCTGTCAGACCCGGGGCCACGGGGCTGTGTACATTAAGGAGTCCGTATTGGACTAGGGGATAGGACATGTCCTGTACCTCATTTATGTTGTATTCTACTCGCATGCGGAGTAGAACTAGTCGATACAGAAGGAAACTACTCGAGTTGTACTTGAGTACGATTCCTAAGCTAGTATCAGGCTAGGATTCATGTAACCCTGTCCCCCCGGATATATAAGGGCGGGCAGGGACCCCCTCAAAACAAGAGATCACCAGATCAACACTAAGGCAATACAAACCATCATACAGGACGTAGGGCATTACGCATATTGCGGCTTGAACCTGTCTAAATCTTGTGTTGTCTGCACCTTCGAGTTTCTGATCTCGGCGCATCCCAACCTAAAACCTACCACCTTGGGTATACCCCTTGGTGGGCAGCCGGATAAAACCCGACAGCTGGCGCGCCAGGTAGGGATGCGCATCAGAGATCCGCTGGAGAACTCGATGGCGATTTTCAAGTTCCCCAGTCCCGTTCTCCCTGAGGGCACGACCTTTGTTTTTGGCTCGTGGGTCTGCGTTGCCAACGGCGCCGGCGGTTCCCGTCGGCACACCGTCGACGACACCTTCAAGCTAAAGACACTCGCCGCAAGGCTCGACAACTTTGTCGATAATCTCGACGAGTTGTCGTTTTCTGACTCTGCCAGGGAGACCAAGGCAGCGTCTGTTTCTACTGTTCCTTTTTCCACGTTGGAAATGGACTTGAACTCTTTGCTCCAGGCGGAAGGTTCCGGGGCCACCGCATGTCGGGAGGCTGAAAATCACCTGGCCGCTTGCGGGCTGATGATCACCACCACCTCCGAAGGACGAATTGTTCATTGGAGGGGGATGAACTTGTCCGACTCACTCGGACATGAAGACCGATTGGTAGCCCATCTAGAGCCTTTGCCTTTTCAGGAGGGCAGGGCGTTGGCTGCCATATCCGAGGGCTCGACTGAGCTAGTCGAAGCCCCTTCCGAAGAACTCGCAACTCGCCAAGTCCTGATGGCGGAAGAAGGGGACGACGACGCCCTCATCCCCATTGGCGCACTTGACGGCATATCGGAAGATGAAGACACCGCAGAAGCCGAGAACGAGAACGACGCCGAGCGCGATGCGCGACGTGCAAGGAACAGAGCTCGTGCGGTTCGCAGAACGCGCGCCAACGAGCGCATACGTTCTGCACAGCGCGAACTCGACGCCGAATTCGCCGCGGCAGATGAACGTGGTTTCAGGACTCCTGTGGCCAACATTGCTCGGGTAACAGCACTACTCGAGCGAAGCAACGACCCCAACGTCCGACAAGCACTCATCTACGCCCAATGGGCGTGGGTCCAGTTGGACCAGCAGGCTCCGGCATCACTCGTCAGGGACGAACACGTCGGAGACAGCCGAAGCCAGGCCCCAAGTCGAACAACGGGTCATCGCCCGCGACCCCAACGCAGCAACAACAATGATGGCGTGGGTGGAAGCCAGATCACCGGTGGGAGGCGACAGCCACCTCCGGCAAACAACCCGAGGCAGGCCAATCCTCCACGTCACCAACCTGATCTTCGTCAGAAGATCAATGAGGGGCGCGATGCCCGGTCAGTCCTCGACTCGAGGCGACGGGAGCGCGAGGCAGTCGAGCGAGACGATGCTGACTGCAGCGATCGTTTCCCCGCGTTCACTGCGAGATTCAACAACTACAAGTACCCGGAGGGTTTCAAGCCAATTGGCATTACCAAGTATGACGGCAAGCAGGCCCCCCAGCAATGGCTCCGCTGTTATTCTACTGCCATTGAGGTGGCTGGCGGCTCCAACACTACCAAGGTCGTCTACTTTCCGATGGCTTTGGAACCTGCACCGTTGACTTGGCTGGAAAGTCTCCCCAGCGATTCCATCGACTCCTGGGAAGGCCTCAAGAAGGTCTTCATCGATAACTTCCAGGGGGCCATATCTCGAGCAGGAACCCGGCACGACCTCGCCCAGTGCAAGCAAGAGCGCAATGAACTCCTCCGATCGTACACCCGCCGTTTCTTCGATGTGCGGGCCACCATCGCCAACATCTCAGAAGAGGACATTATCGACTGCTTCTACAACGGCCTCACTGACCCAGGTATATATCGTGATTTTGGGCGTAACAGGCCAAAGACAGTTGCAGGTTTACGCGACATGATGCACGACTGGTCTGAACAAGAAGAAAAGATGCGCGAGAGGTTTCCAAGACGTACCGACCTCAACCATAAGCGCAACAACGACAACCGGGCTGACAAAGGCCAGCGGGATTTTTCGGGTTCTTCCCGAAAGCGCAAGCCAGACGATCTCGTCGCAGCTGTGGACCGTCCTTCGCGGGGCAAGAAGTCGACCACACAGGAGCAGTTTGAAAAACTCTTGCAGAAGAAGTGCCCGTGGTGTGTCAACTCCAAACACGCAGCGATCGACTGCTTTCAGCTCAAGCGCACCTTCGGCTCTCCTGGGAACGGCAAGAAGAACAAGTCGACGGGCAAAGAGCCCGAAGACGAGGAACAGGAGGACAAATCTGAGACGCCTAAGTTCCAGGATGCCTCCAAGACCGTCAATGTTATCTTTGGCGGTGACGAAGATTTTTGCTCCAAGCGGGAACAGAAGTTGCTGCTACGAGAGATCCTGTCAGTTGAACCAGCGGTACCACGACCACTCCGATGGTCGGAGGTCCCCATATCATTTTCCCGTGACGATCAATGGACTAGCTTCTCCGAGCCTGGGAAGTTCCCACTGGTGCTGGATCCCGTGGTCGCAGAAGTCAAGCTTACTCGGGTTCTTATCGACGGCGGGAGCGGACTCAATCTTATCTTCGCCAGTACACTAAAGAAGATGGGTCTGGACCTCACCAACAAACTTGCTCCGAGCAAAGCTCCTTTTTACGGTATTGTTCCTGGCAATGCCGCGCATCCGCTTGGGACAGTTGTTCTTCCAGTCACTTTCGGGACGAGGGAGAATTATCGTACCGAGTTCATCAAGTTCGAGGTGGCCAGCTTCGAATCTTCCTACCACGCCATACTGGGGAGGCCGGCGCTCGCCAAGTTCATGGCGGTGCCACATTATGTCTACTTGCTTCTCAAGATGCCAGGACGTAATGGTGTGCTCACGCTCCGAGGCGACTTGAAGAAGTCCTATGATTGTAACCAAGAAGCCATCCAGTATGCATCGACTTCCCGCGTGCCAGATGCTTCCGCTGAAGTACTCGCGGCGTACAGCAACTCTCTCAAGCTGAGCTGGACATCCCGACGAAGAAGGCGAGTAAATCGGGCGTCAAGTCGACGGGCGAGGTGGCTCTCAAGACGATCCAGCTCCAAGAAGGCGATTCATCTAAGACAGCCATCATCGGCGCGGGCTTGGGTGACAAATAGGAACTCGCGCTCGTCAGTTTCCTACGGGCTAACCGAGACATATTCGCATGGAAGCCATCGGATATGCCAGGGGTGCCCAAGGAGCTGATCGAGCATAGTCTTAATGTGTACCCACAGGCTGTACCAAAGAAGCAACGACTTCGTCGTTTTGCCCCAGATAAACGGGAGGCTATCAAACGGGAAATAGCTAAACTCCTCGCGGCTGGATTCATTAAAGAAGTAATCCACCCAGAGTGGGTGGCTAACCCCGTCCTTGTATTAAAAAAGAATAAAGAATGGAGAATGTGTGTCGATCAGGTAGTCGACTCAACCGCAGGTTGCGTATTGTTATGTTTCCTTGATTGTTACTCAGGTTACCACCAGATCGCTCTCAAGGAAGAAGACCAGATCAAGACCGCGTTCATCACCCCGTTTGGGACTTATGCCTACAAGACGATGTCTTTCGGGTTGAAGAACGCTGGCGCCACCTATCAGCGGGCAATTCAGATGTGCTTTGCTGATCAGCTACACCGGAACGTGGAGGCCTACGTGGACGACGTGGTTGTGAAAACTCGAAGTCCCGAGGGCCTCATCGCGGATCTGGAGGAAACTTTCGCCAGCCTAAGGAAGTACCGATGGAAGCTTAATCCGACTAAGTGCGTTTTTGGTGTTCTGTCAGGAAAACTGCTCGGGTTCATAGTCAGTAACCGGGGCATTGAGGCCAACCCTGAAAAGATTACCGCCATCACTGATATGGAGGCACCTGCCACAATCAAAGATGTACAGAAACTTACAGGGTGCATGGCAGCTCTCAACAGATTCATCTCCCGGCTCGGGGAGAGAGGATTACCTTTTTTCAAACTCTTAAAGCGTCAGGACAAGTTTCACTGGACAGAAGAAGCCGAGCAGGCTCTGCAGAATCTCAAGCAACACCTACAGTCACCCACGATCCTCACAGCACCATTGCCGGGCGAGACTCTTTTACTTTACATTGCGGCAACTACCCACGTTATTAGCAGTGCTATTGTTGTCGAGCGCTCCGAGGAAGGCCATGCTTTTGGCGTGCAGCGGCCCGTATACTTTGTCAGTGAAGTACTCTCGGAGTCTAAGGTGCGCTACCCGGCGGTCCAAAAGCTTCTCTATGGCATATTGATTACTTCGAGAAAATTACGCCATTACTTTGAAGAGTACCAGATCGTCGTGATCACAGACTACCCGCTGGCGGATATCCTACACAACCAAGATGCCACGGGTCGTATTTCAAAATGGGCAGTGGAACTAGGGGCTTTGTCGATCGACTTCAAGCTACAAACTGCAATCAAGTCCCAAGCTCTAGTCGACTTCATGGCTGAGTGAAGGGAAAATCAAGTCTCAACTCCAGTTAACAAGCCAGAGCATTGGACCATGTACTTTGATGGTTCTCTCAAGCTCGATGGCGGCGGCGGTGGAGTTTTATTCGTTTCCCCGAGAGGCGAACAGCTCAAATACGTCCTCCAAATTCTTTGGGAGGTATCCAACAATGAAGCCGAGTATGAAGCGTTGCTTCACGGGCTCCGTTTGGCGATATCACTAGGGATTAAGCGACTACTTGTATATGGCGATTCACTCTTGGTCGTTCAGCAAGTCAACAAAGAGTGGGACTGCAACAAGGTGACCATGGAAGCTTATGTACAAGAAATACGCAAGCTAGAAAACAAATTTTCAGGCCTAGAAATTCACCATGTGCTGCGGGAACACAATGTTGCTGCCGATGCCTTATCCAAGCTGGGATCAACCCGAGCTCAAGTCCCGGCAGGGGTATTCGTTCAGGAGCCGACGCACCCGTCCATCAGCCCTTCACCACCGGTTTCCACCACCACTGGCTCCGTACAACCAGAACGGGAGGTACTGCTAGTCGGTGAGGACTGGAGAGGACCTTTCATCGACTTCATCCGAGATCTCGTCTTACCGACCGGGATGGACCCCAAAAGCGCTGCTGCCGCCCGCCTCATGCGACGGAGCAAGGGGTTTGTCCTAGTCGAAGACAAACTTTATCGGCAGAGCGCACGATCCGGAGTACTCATGAAATGCGTCACAACAGAAGATGGTCTGGACATATTGCGAGAAATACACGAGGGCGTGTGTGGTAACCATGCCGCCTCAAGGTCACTGGTTGGCAAAGCATACAGAGCCGGTTTCTGGTGGCCTACCGCCGTGTCCGACGCCGAAGATCTGGTACGTCGATGTCAGAACTGCCAGTTCTTCGGTAAGCAAACTCATGTCCCGGCCCACACCCTCATCACCATACCGCCTTCCTGGCCGTTTGCTTGCTGGAGCCTCGATATGATTGGGCCCTTCACAACGGCGCCAGGAGGTTTTACTCATGTTCTGGTGGCTATCGATAAGTTCACCAAGTGGATCGAGTTCAAGCCGATCGCCAAGTTTACCCCAGACAGGGTGGTCGACTTCATCTCCGACATCTTACATCGTTTCGGCTTCCCCAACACTATTATCACTGACTTGGGTTCAAATTTCACGGCCAACCAATTCTGGGAATTCTGTGAAAACTCATCCATCGAGGTTAAATATGTTTCAGTGGCTCACCCAAGGGCAAATGGGCAAGTCGAGAGGGCGAATGGTTTGATTATCGATGGCCTCAAGAAAAGACTTTATGACGCCAACAGCAAAAAGGGCAGGAAGTGGATTCACGAGTTGCCACACGTAATCTGGGGGCTCAGGACTCAACCTTCAAAGGCCACAGGGCAGACCCCGTTCTTCCTTGTCTACGGCTCCGAGGCGATTCTTCCAGCAGATATCATGTGGAAATCCCCAAGGGTTGAGATGTATAAAGAAGGCGAGGCGGACGAAGCACGACAGCTGGAGTTCGACTCTGTTGAAGAGGCTCGCTGCTCTGCTCTCGTTCAGTCAGCCCGTTACCTACAGGGAATCCGGCGATATCATGATCGCAACATTAAGGAAAGGTCATTTAGCATTGGTGACCTTGTCCTTCGTCGCGTTCAGGATGAGTCGGGTTTGCACAAGCTTAACTCAAGATGGGAAGGACCGTTCATCGTCAAGAGGGTTACAAGACCGGGATCTTATCAACTCCGGCACCCCGATGGTCAGGATGTACCCAACTCGTGGAACATCCAGCACCTGCGACGGTTCTACCCCTTGGCAGACTCGTGTCCAATTTATGTATGCATTCATGGCAAGTTTTACTTTTTCTGGGTCGATTTGGCGGCTTTGTGCCACACAGCCCGAAACGTAAATTCTTGAATATAACGGTGGCGGCTTCTGGCCACGCTCAAATTCTATATAAAATCGACTACTTGCCGTCGGCACAAAGGTCGTCGCGATGCTAATCGTGTTCTTTCAAACTGGTTAGGCCCGTCTGGCTTGGGTTCTATCTAACTCGTTTGGCTATTCCTGCGGTGGTCACACCTCAGGGTAGTTTTCGACTGTTTGCCATAAGCATCCTAGTCGTCGCGCCACAGACTGCGCGTTCCGGGCCCGAGTGGATCCTTTTTGGCGGAATCTTATCTAGCTCACCCGATGAGCTCTCGCGAAGGGCTAAATCGACTACTCTCTGAGTCGCTGCACTCAGAGGTAGCACGCCTATGCTTCAAAGCAGATTGGGCTTTTAGTCTGCACATAAGGCTACAAAGGAACAAAGGTGGTTTCTTATATTACAAAAAGTCTTAAGTACTAATGGTTCAATCCTGGACCATGTTTCCTACAATTTTTTCAGCTACAGGCCGGACCTTGAGCAAATACTCGCGGAAGCTTTCATCAGAACAATCTGCAGCTGCACCCTCCGCGAGTACTTCTAGCCGAGCCTTTGGCCAGAAGGACTTTACAAGGCCTAGGGCATGGCCCACGTAAGATGTGGCAGCCTCGGTGACGAAATTGAAGATCTTTTGTGGCGCCCCGCGAAGACGATCAAGTAGTGGTTGCCCATCTTCCGCACCGTCTTCCCGGGGATCCACCATCTCTACGAGTTCTTGAGCTGCCACCTTCAAATCATCGAGTTCCTTCTGGCGCTGCTCTTTTTCCTCGCCCAAAGTCTTGATCTGCTGGAGGCAGTCGACTAGTTGCTTCTCTGTGTCGGCCATCACCTTCCGCAGACCCTCGACTTCATCTGCGCGGCGATATAGCATGTTCTTCAGATCAGTAAGCAATTCCTTCTTATAATTTAATAGCTGCTTAAGTTCTGCGATGATAAGCAGGTTTCAGATCATGAAGTTATCGACTACAGGTATGACTCCGAGAATTGAGTTCAACATACCTTGATGGGTTTTCCGCTGTTCCTTGAGTCGGCCTTGGAGCTCGATGATATTCTGCTCGAAGCCGGCTCGCTCCTGCAGCAGCTCGTCGATACGCCTGGTGGACTCTTCCAGCTTCGTTGAAGTTTTCTGGTTCATGTCCTACATGTTTTTGGGCGTCAGAGGATATCGACTTCATCATACAGTTACCAGTGGTCTAGTCAAGACTCACCAGAGCAAATGAGTCGATCGCCTTGATCATTTGGCGCAGGCGGCTCAGATCATCCCCTGGGAGGTGCACCTCTTGGAGTATATTGGTGTTTTCCCCTACAGGGGTCGGCAACTCGGGTGCCTCGCAAGAAGCACCCGCACCCTCCAAAGTTGACGGCTGCGAGGTCCCTGCAAAGGACAAGTGTTAATATAGCAGTGATTGTGGCACAAGGCAGTGGGATCATTTACCTGCACCGTCGGCGGGAACGGCAGTGGTAGCCTCGACTTACTCATTGCCGGGGGCTTCGGGTTCTGTGTGCTGGAGCTCGGGTAGTGGTGAATCAAGCATGATTACATCTGCCCTCCCTGCTGGCTCTTGCGCGTCGGGTTGCCCAGGCGACAGCTCGGGGGCCGGTGGCGCCAACTCGAGTTCTGGCGTCACCGCAGCTGTTGATCTGCTTACGACAAAAGCACAACATTTTTACTGTGATCTTACACATGGCTAAGGGCAAGGTCCAAGGCATTACTTACATCTGGGATCGCGTCATTGTCGGCTTCCTCCATACCAGCTTCAACGGTTTCTTTATCATGGTACTCGTGGCTGGGGGAGTTGGTGTACAGGACGAGGGGGCTGGCAGCTCGGGCACGGTGATGTCCGTGACACCTATTGCCGGCGGCGGCGCTGTTTCAGTCGAGGGCGTGAGCTGCCCCGACATTGTGCCTGCCACGGCAATTGTCACATCGTCTGCGACAGAAGGTGGTGGATCGGCCCTCTCGCCCTCTATGGGCTCGGCTTCTGGTGCACCTTTTCTGCTGGGGGGCACTTCCGCTACCTTTTGGCGCTGGGAGCCGGGCAAGGAAGACGAGGGGCTGCAAGACAGGGTTGTCATCAGTGTTCAGCAAAACAACTCGACAGTTTGTATAGTTCGACAAACACTTACCCGGCAAGGTCCGTGGCGCTGGCTTTGCGTTTCCTCATATCCCGACGTCGCCGGGGAACGAGAGGTGCGTCGTCCGACCAGTCCACGGATGATCCGGAGGAGTCATCGGCTTGCACCCTCTCCCCAGCCGCCCGGCTGCCCGTGGCTGATTCGCTGCCAACAATTTGTTCTTTCTGTGCTTTGGCGGCACTGGGCAGCGTATGGTAAGGCCGGGGCAGATCGGGGTGTGGCGGGTAACTCCGATACAATGCTGATGAATCCTGTATTAAGACAAATCGACAATCAGTTAGTATCAACTCTTCAGATCAAGGGAAGAAGTCGAGAAGTCGAACACTTACTGCTGGTGGTCGATTCTGGGCTGTAAACCCTGCTGGAACATACGGGACAGCATCCACATCTAGTAGAATTCGCCTGACGCGCATAAGTGCAGCATCGTCCCCAAGCTCTTCTGCGCACATACGGGATGGGTCTTCAGATCCCAAGTACTCGAATCCTAAAGTATGGCGCTGCTGAATGGGTTGGACCCGGCGTTTGAAAAATGATAGCATCACTGATGCCCCGGTTACCCCTGTCTCTTTGTGCGCGGCAATCAACTCGAGCAATTCTTTGACTTGGTCCATCTCGGCTTCATTTGGCTCCAATGTCCATTCGCCACGCTGAACAGGGGGCTTGCCGGACCGCACAGGGAGTTGGGGGGCATGGTTCGCAATGTAGAACCAGTGTTGTTTCCACCCGGGGACATTTGACGGAAATTTATATGATATGTATTTATCACTAGCGTGCTGCCTAAGCTGGATTCCAGCGCCCCCTATTGCAGAAGGATTTTTCGAGGTGGGCTGGGGCTTCACACGGAAAAGATAGCGGAAAAGAGCCCAATGCGGTTCAATTCCGAGGAAAGCTTCACAGAAATGAATGAAGATGGAGATATGGCAGATTGAATTGGGGTTGAGGTGTTGCAGTTCAATCCCATAGAAGTAGAGCAGACCACGGAAGAAGGAGCAAGTGGGGAGGGCGAATCCTCGTTCTAGAAAAAGAGCAGAAAGAAACGATTTCATCGACATTTTCCATGGGAAATGGATCGCGAAGAGGAAGTCGCCAATTGATGAGATCCCTTTCCTGAAGCAGACCCCCCAATACCAAATTTGCTAAATTTTGGCGAGAACACTTACTATTGTCCATTCTCCAGTTGCTGCTTGCGCCTCTTTCAGGTCCTTCTGGTTGTTTTTCTTCGGGGCCATTTCGAATCCTTGCAGCCACGAGTTGTTTTTACAAGGGCTCGGGGGCTGTAGCGGTGGGCTCGAAGATCTTCGACTATGCTGGGTGGCGGAAGGGCTCGGGCAGGTCAGACTCTAATTGGGATTTTGTTTTTTTTCTGATGGCGGCGTCAGATCTGAAAGCACAGGCAAAACCCTAACTGACCGCGAGGTTAAATAACCAGCGGTCAGGCAGTGGTCACTGTGTGTAAGATGAAGCGTCGCGCAATAGGATTCATTGGATACAGGCGGTTTTTGGCACATTTTTGGGACCGTTACCCGATTCACCATTTTTTCTGGGTTAGTTGTCCCGAAAAAAGAGGTTTTTTGGGTTTTGAGTCTAATTTTTGCTAATTGCCTCCTTTCAGACTTTATTTTTCAAAAGGAACTCTTTTTTGCCACGACCTTTGGGATCCTTTTTTCCAAAAGATTTGGACTCAAGGCTCGGGGGCTGTACGACACGTGGCATCGACTACTTATTTTTCGAAAGTACTCGAAGGATAAGAAGGAAAGATTCAAGGCTAGTTTGACCCTCAGCTTGATTCTTTGATTCAACCTAAGGCTCGGGGGCTACTCCATATGGAGTGCGATTATTCATCGCACCCCATATAAAAGAAAGAATTTGGGGCAGGAGCACCTCATAGCTTCGATGCAGTCAGAAGAGTACTCGAAGAGCAGTTTCAAGACGGAGCTCCGAAAAAGTCGAAGATGGCTTCGGAAGTACTCGAAGAGTCTGCAGTGCTCAGCTACGAAGAGCTCGGGGGCTTGTCAGACCCGGGGCCACGGGGCTGTGTACATTAAGGAGTCCGTATTGGACTAGGGGATAGGACATATCCTGTACCTCATTTATGTTGTATTCTACTCGCATGCGGAGTAGAACTAGTCGATACAGAAGGAAACTACTCGAGTTGTACTTGAGTACGATTTCTAAGCTAGTATCAGGCTAGGATTCATGTAACCCTGTCCCCCCGGATATATAAGGGCGGGCAGGGACCCCCTCAAAACAAGAGATCACCAGATCAACACTAAGGCAATACAAACCATCATACAGGACGTAGGGCATTACGCATATTGCGGCCTGAACCTATCTAAATCTTGTGTTGTCTGCACCTTCGAGTTTCTGATCTCGGCGCATCCCAACCTAAAACCTACCACCTTGGGTATACCCCTTGGTGGGCAGCCGGATAAAACCCGACAATGCCCACACTTGCTCTCAACAAGTTCGATCCGTCCGTCCGGGTCCTACCTAACTTGTGGAGTGAGCTCATATGAGGAGCGACTTCGACTACATCTAGAGTTGTTGCACTCAGGGTAGTCATGTTTTTATGCCTTACGCACGGCAATCCCGCGATGATGCTCGCGTTCTTTCCTAACAAGTTTAGACCCGCTCGATCGAGTTGTGGCTAATCTGTTAGACGAGTTTTAGCTACCCTCCGGGTCGTTGCACCCAGGGTAGCGTCTACTACTTAAGCCTTGTAAGCCTGGATTCCAGTTCAGCCTAGGCGCACACACACACAAGTAGAGACATCAAAAGAAACCATATATACAAGGAAGTAAATGCTTGTTTTTAGTACCCTAATCCTGCATTACACTTTGAACTATACGTTCTGATACAGGTTGGGCTTCCAGGAGGTATTTGTCAAACTGATCCTCGGTGCAGTCCGCCGCCATTCCTTGAGCAAATATTTCCAGCCGCACGTTTGGCAGGAAGGACTTCACAATCGCGAGGGCGTTGTTGACGCATGTGACAGGAGCCTCGGAGAGGAATTTGAATATTTTCTTCGAGGCCTCGCGGAGCCGCTCTAGCAAGGGCCGAGGGTCTGCTTCGCCTTCCTCCGGTGGATCCACCATGTCCACCAGCTCCCGGGCGGCCCCCCTGAGGTCTTCGAGTTCTTCGCCCAGCATCTTGATTCGCTGAAGGCCGGCGACGAACTGTCGCTCAGTGTCGCCGATTACCCTCCGCAGCCTCTCGACGTCATCTGTACGGCGATAGAGCAGGTTCTTCACATCAGTAAGTAGCTCTTCTTTACTCATTAAGATTCTCCCAAGCTCTGTGGTGGAAAGCTTTTCAGAATCCAGGATGAGTCGTATAGTGCAAGTACTCGAGGGAAGCAATGGCTTGCCTTGGTGCGCTCTCTTTTGCTCCTTGAGCTGCTCCTGGTGCGCGTGCTTCTGCGCCTCGAGCTCCTTCTTCTGTTCCTCGAGTTGTCGCTGGAGCTCGACGTTGACTTTTTCGAGATGCAAGTTCTCCGTCTTCTCATCGTCAACGCGTCTTTTCAGAGCAGCAAGTTCTTCGCGGTCACTCACAAGGGTCTTAAGTTTTTCTGATTGTTTCTGTGAGCGGGCGATCACATTCTGCATAAGGAGGGAAATCCAGATAAGCAACTCGACATGGTCACCAGCAGAAAAGTGCTCAGGTCTTACCATGGCAAAGTCATACGCCTTCTTGAAGTTCTCTATGTTGTCGTCTGTCAGCAGCGGGTCACCCGCCAGGTCAGCGGCAACGGCATCTCGATAAACCGACCCGGACAGGAGCAGCTCAACGGGTCTCCCTGAGGTTCCCACGGCTTCTTCAGAAGGCGACTGCTGAGCACCTGCAATCACAAATATTCTCAGCATACAGCACGCGGATCCCGACAGCCAACCGGGGCGGTCAGATGCTCACCTGTGCCATCCGTAGGAGCGGCATCGGGGGCCTCGCCTTGTTCCCCGCCACCAGCTCCGTTTTCAACTTGTTGGAGCTCGGAAGGCGGCAAGTCGGGCAGCGTCGCGTCCGCTTCAGGGGCTAGCTCCGCGAGCGTCGACTATTCGGGGGCCGACGGCTCGGGGGCTGGAGCTGCCGTGACTGGCCCCGCGCTTGAAGATTCTTCTCGGGTCGCTGACCCGGGGGCTGGGGTAGTCGAGGCCGGCGTTAGCTGGAGGTCCGTGGCGCTTGCAGCTCTAACGAAGTCGAAGTCAGTAAACGCACAAGTCGACAGATCAAAATGTTTATTGTGCAACCAGAGGCAGACTCACAGTATAGATTTCTTCTTGATGGCCCTTTTCATCCGCACGGCCTGTCGTGGTGTTTCCGTTGCGGGCGGCGGGGTTTCAACAGCCAACGGCGCGGTGCCCGCCACGGCAATGGTGACGGCTGCGGCAGCCGATGGAGCTGTTTCTTCTTCTTCAGGCTCGGCCCGGGAGTAGGAGGCGGAAGGACTACAGGAGGACATTGTAAGCACGACACAACATCAACATATAGCAATTCAACAAAGCAGTAAGCTCTTACCCGGCAGATTCGAGTTCCTGCGCCTTTCGCTTGCGCACCAACCGACGGCCTTGCAGCACCAGCGGCAAAGCGCCGGTCGACTCCACGTCTGGCTGGGAGGAGTTGCCCCGACGCGCTTCTCCTTCAGCTCCCTCCTCCGCCTGGGAGCTCACATCCTCTATGGACCCGCTGCTGCGCTGAGCTGCAGCAATGCGAGCCCTCTTCGCCTCAACAGCGGCGCTGGGGAGGAGGTGGTCCGGCCGGGGGATATCGGGTCGCGGCGGGTAGCTGCGGTACAATTCGGTGTGTCCCTACAGAAGGTTCTTCAGTCAGCAATGGAGTAACAGAGGTTGATTTCAACAAAAAGAAGTCGACTACTCACTGGCTTGGTCGGATTTCGCGCGGAAAACAACTTAGGCACATACGGCATGGCGTCCACGTCCAGTAACACCCGCTGGACTCGCTGGAGTGTGGCTTCGTCTGATAATTCCTCTGCGCACATGCGAGAAGGATCAAAAGTGCCTGTGTACTCGAATCCAAACCAGTGGCGTTGTTGGATTGGCTGGACGCGGCGTTTGAAAAAGGAGAACATGACGGAAGCACCGGTCACTCCCTTCATTTTCTGTGCCTCTATGATGTCCAGCAATTCCCTGACTTGATCCATATCCCCACTGGAAGGTTCAAGATTCCACTCCGGCCTCACTACAGGCGGTCTGTTTGATTTCGCTGGGAGTTGGGGAGCATGGTTCTCGATATAAAACCAGTGATTTTTTCACCCAGGAAGGTTGGAGGGGAATTTGTATGATTGATATTTGTCGCCGGTCTGCTGACGCAGTTGGATGCCAGCGCCCCCTGCAACGGAAAGATTTTTTGTTGTGGGCTGTGGTTTGATACGGAAAAGGAAGCGGAAAAGATCCCAGTGGGGTTCGATTCCGAGGAAAACTTCGCAGAAATAGATAAAAATCAAAATGTGGCAGATGGAATTCGGGTTGAGGTGATGGAGCTCAAGCCCGTAGTAATACAGAAGGCCGCGGAAGAAAGAACAAGAGGGGACGGCCAATCCCCGTTCGGCAAAATGGAGAAATGTGACGATTTCGTCAACATTTTCCATGGGGAAAGGTTCACGGTAAGAGGGGCGCCAGTTGACAAGGTTCTTCTCTTGCAGCAACCCCTCAGAAACTAGCTTGTTTAGATCGTTGAGGGAGCACTTACTGTGTGTCCACTCCACGGTCGACGGCTGCGCCTCCTTCTTCTTCCTTTCGATCTCTGACTTCTTGGGCGTCATCTCCGATTCGCTTGCCACGAGATGCTCGGGGGCTGCGGGGAGAGGGGCGGGGAGATCGGGGTGGGGGGATTTCTTTGGGGGGACGGCGACGGCGCTTGGCTCCGATTGGGGACGGCGGCGGCGCTTGGCTCTGATTGGGGATTTTGGTGGCTCTTGGCAAAACGCAGATTGAAAGCACAGTTTTTCTCACTGTTACCGCGGGGTTAAATAACCAGCGGGGTGGGGAAGAGTTACTGTTCCGAAGTTCAAGAGTCGCTTTTTGGGAATATTCCGAAGATGAGGGGTCATTTGGTGGACTGTTTGGATTAAATATTCGATTAATCATTTTTCAGGGCTAATTAGCCCGAAAAAAGGGGTTTTCCGAATTCATGATCTAATTTCTATCATTTGTATCATCATTTTGGTAATTTCTCAAGTTGTTATTTTTTAGCCTGCATGCCACGGTTTTTGGATTCTTGTCTCCAAATTTGTGGGATCTGGATTTAAGGCTCGGGGGCTGCGGGATACGTGGCATCGACTACTTATTTTTCAAATTTCTTTGAAGGATAAGGAGGATTACAGACTAACGGGACCCTCAGCCTAATTCTCCGATTCAACCTAAGGCTCGGGGGCTACTCCATATGGAGTGCGATTTTTAAATCGCACACCATAATAAAAATTCGGAGCATGAGCATCTCATAGCTTCGATGCAGCCAAGCAAGTACTCGAAGAAGGACTTCAAGATGAAGTTTCAGAAAAAGTCGAAGACTGTTTTGAAAGTACTCGATAAGCCTGCAGCACTCAGCTACGAAGAGCTCGGGGGCTTGTCAGACCCGGGGCCACGGGACTGGGTACATAACGTAGTTTAAAGAGGTTTAAGAGATTAAGTCCGTCTTATCTCTTATTCATCTTGTTTATCTCTTATTTATTCTATTTAAATAGGAGATAAGGCTAACCGATACAGGAAGAATCTACTCGAGATATGTTCTGGTACGATTCCTTAGCTGGTGTTGGTTAGTATCTTTATAACCCTAGCCTCTCGGATATATAAGAGAGGGTAGGGACCCCTTTCAAAACATGATCTCTAGATCATTCTAAACCAAAGGAATACAAACCACCATACAGGACGTAAGGTATTACGCACCTTGCGGCCCGAACCTGTCTAAATCTTGTGTTCCTTGCACCTTCGAGTTACTGATCTCGGCGTCTTCTCATCCAAAACTTATTACCTTAAATATATCTCTCGGTGGGCAGCCGGTTAAACACCGACAGTTCCTCTCATCTGTTCATCGAGCTCCGAGTTCAGTTTCTCCGTTTGAATTGCACGGGATGTGCACCAGCTTCTGCACCTTCCTGGTCCTGAGGTACGGAACCATACATAGTGCACATGCCTGAAACTGAGCTAATCCAGCAGCATTCCGTGGAACTCCTCTGAACCTAACTGCAAGCAAGAACCTGGATCAGCTTGTCTGATGCACATACCTCAGCTTATACTATGTCGATTTCCGCAGTAACTCAAAGGCTCTAAATCCGTTTCCCCTCTGTGTCCTTCGAGAAGCAAATATAGCTCAGCCGAGGTGCTTATTAGGTAGGAAGGCCCCGGCCACGATCAGCGATTGGGTTTCTACTTTACGGCTGGGCTTGTTTTAGTTCGGCCTCTCCAGTTTCCCTACTCGAGATCTTCTTTTGGGCTGGACCAACAAGAGACTTTCGGCCAG
The DNA here is from genome assembly GCF_002211085.1 of Panicum hallii. Lineage (NCBI taxonomy): Eukaryota > Viridiplantae > Streptophyta > Magnoliopsida > Poales > Poaceae > Panicum > Panicum hallii. Next base: position 12,700,115 of record NC_038046.1, on the reverse strand, counting down.
CGTAAAGAATGGGCCTGCATAAACGGTAGACAAGCATTCCAACAATTGCTGAACAAAATTCAGAAGAAGATGACCCTTCATCCTCAAATCCTTTTCAACACGTCCTCTCACGCGTCAACAGAGATGTCCAACAGATTTAACTTGTATACAGCGACGAAAGATACGGGCTACTACTCAATATTCATGGAAGCATATATAATTGGCCCTGATTTATTCATTTACAATTAAACCCATGCCACACCCAATCATGAAGTCTACGACGACCGGGGCGGGTGGTTTCAGCGTTAGTCAAATGAGGCGAGCCTCCGCGTCAGCCAGAGCCTGATAACAACCTGGCCGCGACTCCATTTTTCTTTTTTTCTTCTTCTGGTGGCCTTCCCCGAGTTCCATCACTTCTTTATCCGCAAGCTCCATCTCCAAAGGAGCCGAGAAAGGTCAGCTGCGACCCCAAGCGTGTAGAGAAATGGTCTGGCGATCTTTTTTTGGGTTAAAAAATTCCGAGAGAAATGGTCTGGTGATGTGACGTTAGTGCAGGCCTGGCTTTTACATGTGTGGCGACTGATGCTGCCAATAAGCCATTCACTGGCGCCTGATGGTTTTTTTGGATGCAGAAATGCAGGGAGGTTACTTGGCCGATCCATGGCCATGAGCTCCACTGACCCCTCGCCTAAATTTAATGAATATGCTTCTACGGTTCTACCTTCCATAAGGCGTATGGAGGCCTCCTTTTTCCGGTAAAGACATCTATATTGGGAGTTGATGGGGAGAGCGAGAGGAGAAAGGCAGAGGAAAGGGAGGTTGCTGGTCAGGGAGAAAGGTAAAGGGAAAGGCGATTCAATTAGGTAGCAAAAGTCAAGTAGAAATTGGATCTTGACGTGCTGCGAATTAGTAGTATTCTGCAGCCGCTATACGCACAGGCTAGCAGGGTGACGATGAAATCTAGCGAGAGCTTCACAAGTGGCGTGGCGTGCTCGGAGCTGGGAGTAGCCTTCCCGGCTAGCTAGTACTAGATTAGATCCGATTTTGCCTCCATTTTCTTACGAAGATGCCTTGCTTTCCACTCACTCAAGCTCTCCCCAACCTCTCTCCCGTCGCGTCACACAACATCACACGTGCGCGCAACGAGAACGATCAGGGTTTCATTCAGGCTTCGGCCTTACTGATCACACTCACGTAGCAACTAGCAAGCGAGCTGCAGTACTGCTAGCTTTCACTGGAAAATGAACTGAAATTTCCCTGTTTCCATGTTCCAGGCCTGGAATCAGCAATAAGCATTGGGACACAAGGAAATTTCTTAGATCCATGGCAACCAGCAGGCTGCTTTCTAAAAGGTCCTGCAGTTTTGTCAAACACTCCAGCAGGCATCTGCGGCACTAAAAAAACATTTACAGATGTAACTAAGGAATGCAAACAACTAGCTGCCTGCCTAGCCGCAATGGATATTGGAAAGATATAACGCGATAAAATAAAAAAACTGGGGGCATGCAAGGCGTGATGCATTGTTTTTCTAATCTGATTGCTCGCTAACCCTTGTTAATGAACCCGGTTTAGAAAAAGGGCCATGCGGGGTAGATGTTGTCTCCTTTAAGGAGTTTGATGGGGACGGACGCTCAAAAGATTCTCCTGTTTGTTTAGCGCCAAGCTCGTAGCTAGACACAGCATGCAGCCCATCGATTTGGTTCTGATGACAAGATGTTCTCCACTCCTTGGCCATACATCTTGCCCTGGTTCATCCAACCATCAGGCCATCACCTCTTTACTTGCACAATCTTCTTCTGAGATCATCGGTCCGTCTGCCAAATATTCTCTCCTTTTTAATAGCATTTGCGCTACATTATTGTGGAGTTTGCCTTGTATTATTTGACCTGACAGTACTTGGATGTACAGGCTGGAGTCGACGACGCATATGCATTTTTTTTTTTAGTTTATCATTGGCCCCTTTGATCGCATGAGCCGTGATCAAATCAAATCTATTCGTGCTGATGTGGAGGAATATTGTTCAGTCCTGTGTTGTGTACTAATAGTGTCAGTACTGTCAGGCTTACCCTAACATCCATGCTTTGCTGTTCTTCAGTACAAACTGAGTAAAGATTCTTTTGCATTAACAGTTGCGATGATACGAAAGCTATGACTGCTAAAGTATTGTCGCTGCAATCCAAGAACTCTGACATGGAGGAATCACGGCACTCCTTGAACTACGTTCCAGCAAAAGTTTTATGCCTTAGGTTTGACCTATCTGCTATTCTTTTACTCTCTTATTCTTTTGGGATTCCGATTGCTAATCGCTAGCTTAATTTGTCCATCGTATGCAATTGTTGACTGAAGCAACCTGCGCTGTGAGTCTGACCCCCACCCCAAGAGTTGTATTTTAAATTTAGCCGTTTTTTTGTGAGTTAACATCCTTTTGTTCATATCGATCTCTATATATGCGGGGAAGAAATTCAAGCCTTCTTAATGAAATACTTGTCTAGGCAAGTTTTTTTTTTTAAAAAAGCTACTTGTACCTGTACGTCATGTTATTTCTTCCTCATTTTTTTTTGCATAAAAACAGTGGTGGTCTCCCCCTGCTCTTCTTAAACTAATGACGGTGCCCATGCTGAATCTAAACTTGTTCATATGCCCTCTCTTTCTTGTCGAACTAGTCTAACCTATTTGGCCATCTTACGATCAGCAGTCCTTAATACAGGTTAGACCAATCGACGTAACTTTGATACGCATCCCGCGACGAACCAGTTTGTTCGTGAAACTCAAGATTCAGGAGAGAAGCTACAAGTACAGGCCCGGCGCGCTCGCTGGAATATAATCTCTCGGACGAACCAAAACCTAAGATCTTGGAAGCACCGAGGATGCAGCACCGCCAAATACATTCTCGAAGTGCAAGCCGGCTGTCTGTGTCTGGGCCGAAATATTCCGACGCATCTCGCCGGCCGACGACCCTGGTGGTCACCGGTGGCGGTGGTGGGAGCCCGGCCAAGTGCCCTCGCCGACGCCCAGTCAGCAGTCACTCACGGAGTCGTCAGAATTATAGATGGCCTAAAAATTACTGACGAGACCACGTTCTCCCCGGCGGTGCGTGGCGATAATGCATGAGTGGGTCACCGAACTGACAGCGAGCCGGCAGCCAGCGCCAAACCACACGGGCGCAGCAAGCCTGCAACCACAGAGCGAGCGCGAGCCGGCCACGGTCCCGGCCCCTCGCTGTGGCCGTGCCGGCATATCTAGCCGTGGTCCCGGTCGCACGTGAAGCGAATATCGGCGGGGATCTCCCCAACCCAACCTTGCGAAGCACCCGGCGGCGGCCCGTAGGCCCAAGGGAAAACCGTCTCGCGACACGATAGCGTAGACGAGCGCGCGATCTCTGCGCCCACGCCGCATGTCCCCGGGCCGGCCACTTCCATCCATCCGCGGTGGCGGATCATCCACCCGCACCCCACCCACCGCGCCCAGCGAAGCTTCTGCTGGAGCGGATCGCGCGCGCGCTCCCCGACGCCGGCTAAATCGCGCCCCGGATCCCCGGGTAGATCGCCTCTGCGTTGTACGCACCGGGGCCGAGATCCGCCTGCTGTCCCGGCTCAGGCTGGGCTGGCGTACGTCGTCGTAGCGGCGGGCGCACAATAAACTACTAAACTACTCGTCGGCGTCGGCGCCCGTGGCCCGCGCCGCGGGGGTTTCTTTATGCTCCGCCCGCCGGGTCGGAGCGGCGACGACGACCCCGGCTCGTCGCCCCGCCGTGTCGGAGCGGGACACGCGCCGCGCCGCGGTTGGCCGCGGCCCCCAGGGAGTTGGTGCGGGCGCCGGGCACGCACGCACTACTCTACTCTACTGATACTCCCTCCTGCCGCGGTGGGACGCAATAATGGCGCGCGCGCCCTTCGAGGCAAGGCCGCGCGACCTGGGAGGCTGGCTTGGAGCTGAGCTAGCCGATCGACCTGCTGCTACCAGAATCGCAGAGGATTTCCAGGTCTCAAACCCGCCATCTACAAGCAAAGGGCACGCGAAATCGCACACACGATCTCAGGTCAAGAATCTCCTCCGCTGCGGTGCGGGTACCCCAAGTGTATCGCCGTATCACCGTGCCCAAGATCACGATCTGCTAGATTGATCATGTGGTGGCAGTCAGCACTAGGGGCGAACACACACACTACCAGCGTTCGATCCGCGGTTTGTATATATGCGCGCGCGCGGTCTTCTAAAGCTCGCTTTGTTCCTACGCTGATGATGGTCAGGTCAGGCGAGACTCGATCGAGCTCTACAAGTTCAGACGACGCGCGGAATCGATTCGATTCCCAGCTCGAAAGCAAGCAAGCGCGCCTACGTGTGGCGTGGCACACGTTCCCCACTTCCTCCTCCCTTTCGTTCGCCAAGTCGTCGCCGTCGACTCGTCGTCGCCGCCGTCCCAGCTGGCCGTGCAACACGCAGTACGATTATTATTCTGACGGTACCGTCTTAGCTAGATGTTAGGTGCTTAATTACAACTGCGCTAACGTGGGCAGAGTGACCTGGGCGCTATGTGACAAAGCGGAGGATCACTGTCTCAAGTTCGCCTAAGCCATCTTTTTCATCTCTCGGATCCCACCAGAGTTTGCACCCCAGCTGGAGGGAACAAAAAGGGCCCATGCACCGCCTTTAATCCTTTTTTTCCTACTTTCTCTCTCTAATGGTGTTTCTATCTTTGAAATGTCAGCATAATAGGAAAAGTAATCCGATCTTTAAATGATAATGTACCATTAACTCAGTACTAGCAATCTCCCATAAGAAAACTTACTACCTTAGTATTCAACTCATAATGATCGATGCCATTATTAACATTTCAAAAATGATGTCAATAACTCATAGTTCAAACTCTCTGCCTCAAATGACGCTGGATTTTTCCTTTTTGTATAAACTGACCGGCAAAACCACAGGAGTAGGTATTATCCAAATTTCTTTTGATGAGATTAGGGTCATAAGAGCTCAGCTAGCAAACTTATCAAGAAGCTCCTTGATAGTTAGACCTTCTTGCTCTATATATGCTCTGGTATAGTGGTATTGTCCAGTAAGTAAATGGGAGTATCTACATGTAAACTAGTACTTCTCTAGCTAACCAACAAGGGGGTTTGATGGCAAAGATCCTAGGAGATCACCAACGACCAAATTAAAATGAGTTGCTCCTTTTTATTTAGTTTTGCCTAGATTTTTGTTGCAACGATAGGGTTTTGCGGCACATGGTATTAACTATAATCTAAAGAGGGCCAGACCACTAGACGCAATTTAAAAGTTGAGGCAAGAAAAGCTTGGGAGGCCAAGTCTCCCTTTTAATAAGTGGCGGATATATTTGCCCTGCGAGGAGATCACTCCCCTTCCATTTTAAAAGGGTCTCGTGCATCATCCAATCGACTCTCTCCCACCCCCCCCCCCCCCCTCTCCAACTCCACCTAGCTTTGTTCATCTTGTTCTTCCAAGTCTTCCTCCTAAGCTAGGTCTTCGTTCTTGCATATGAGTGGGAGCAACTTTGGGGACAGCATGGGGTGGAGCAGTAGCGGGAGATCGTCTGGCTCCAGAAGGGGCAAGAGAGGCGGCGGCAGCGGCGGCGCCGACAAGCCCAAGCAGCCGCAGCGCGGGCTCGGCGTGGCGCAGCTGGAGAAGATTAGGTTACAGAGCGAAATGGCGGAGTACTTCCATCCTCTCAGCCAGCCCCCCAGCTTGATCCACAGAACAGGCAGCCTTAACTTGGTAAGTGATGGCCGCCTTGGCGATCCGCTTCCCTTCGTTCAGTGTAGCAGTTTATGATTAGGGAGTCCTAATTTCTTGTGCTTTTGGGAATGGATCGATCTAGCAGGAGGATGCACGGGCGTCGACGTCCTCGCTGTCGTCGTCGCCATCTTCCTCCTTCTATGCCACCGCCGTCTCATCGCCGTTCCCAGTCAATCCAAATTTTTCGGTACATAGACACCCCCTTCCCTGAACGATTATTAGCTAGTTCTTTAGGATGAAATTGGTCAGTCAAAAGTTCAGACATATATCTAGCTTCCACATGAAAGATGGATAATCCAAATGGAACTTTCTTTGATGAATGATCCGGTGCTTGTGTATATTTAACATATGATCTGACACATGAATGTGAAGATAGTAGCAATTGGTCATTTTTCTGAACACAGAAGAGGGGTTTTTTCAGTATTCTCAGAAATCAACAGTGAATTGGTTGGTTTTTCGTTTGTCCCAAAGAAAATTCACTGAAGAGCCATGCTTGTGTCAGTTTCATTTGAGTTGCATGTGTTTCTAGCTAAGATGGCTAGATAGCTCTAATTTTTTCTCTTACCTTGCAATTCATTATTTGTCACTTTTTTCTTGTTAGACTTTGATCTCTAGCTACACAATGTGTTTTCTTTGTCTGTGTGGTTCTGAATTAGCATGGCAATTGAACTCCTAAAAAGGAGCATATCATCTTCTTGTGCATCTTTCCATCGTTATACATGTAGCCTATAAATTATTGTAACACCAGGATAGCGTTCTTACATTATTTCTGACTTCATCATGTAGATGGCATACGGCGAGAGAAGCGGAGACCTGCGGTACGGTGAATTCCAAGCTCCCATAATAAGGTACGGTAGTGCGAGCTTATATATTATCACCTGCATGCTCATCACTTACTGAATTTCAGATAAGACTCACTTCCAATAGCTTGTGATCAAGCTCTAATAACTAACATTGCTGATTTTACAATTATGTATCAACAACCAGATCACCGAGCAGCAGTGCTATCTATGGCGCCCCACATTATGCACATCCTAATAACATCACATTGCCACTCTTTGAACCACAGGTACGTAGAGTTGAATGTCTGTTCTAGTTCAAATTATTGTTCACCTAGATGTATGTCATCCTACCATTACTGTCTATACATTCTTCTGATTAACACGGTTCGATGCAAAACTTTGGTAGGAATCCACGCGATTGAGGGGACATCATGATAGAAGCCGGTCAGCTGATTCAACAAGTATGAACTCTGATGATCCACAAGACGTCGACCTTGAGCTCAAGCTATGATCCTAAAATGTTCCTCCTTTCCCCTCTCTCCTTCGTTGTGATGTGATAGCTTTATTAGATAGTCTTGATGGGCCTTTTCACTTTGTGGTGCAATAAGTTTCTGAATTGGTGCCACTAGCCAGAACCAAAAGGATTTGCCGTCTTCTGTAATGCCTACCAGAAGAGAGGAATAGTAATGCACCTTCTTTTAATCAAGACATGCATGCTGTGTGTGCATGCATGACATGGGATCTGGTGATCATATCTAGAAGTTATTCTGATTGTACTGTGAAGCATAGATGTGTTGACTCCTGCCTGCAACTGCAAGCATACAGTACTGACACAGTTCGTACATGGTGGTTATTAATTTATGCAACACAAATTTCATCATTGCTGAGATCAGAGAGAATGTTCATATGTGTATGAGCACTTGCATGCATGCCAGCTGAATATTTTGATCCACAAGCACAAGATGGAACAGAATAATAAATAACTTTATCTGCATCATCTCAAACACAGCTGTCTTTTGTACTACTTCTAATGCAGCTTGTCTAGCTCAGCCGTTCAATTACAAGTTTCTTCATGTTTGTACTGCAATCATCTTTCCGTCTGCACCAAAAGGAGGCTTTTTCTTGATCTACCTTGGCATACAGAATTATATATATACCACAATTTGTCTGTTGATCATGCCTTCATATCAGTGTGCATGGGTACCCTTGCCTAGCTAGGCGAGAGATATAGATGCTCCATAGGCTTTCATATATACTGACCCTAACTATAAGTTATCACATTGTCACACTTTCAGACTTCAAATATATGTTCTCAGTAATATGTGGTGTTAGAACTTGTAGATATACGCATGACGCATTGTTATCAGCATGCTGGAATAATGTTGATCAATCGGCTAGCTCATCCACTGTGATCTGCAATAAGGTATGATTTGCCCATGCTCAAATTCTATATATATTACCAGCATGTCCGTTTATCTAGCAATATAATTAAATTAGCTGCATTCTAATGGAATTGTAAGTGTGCAAATTTTGACATCAATAAAGAACATTGGATTGTATCATAGTTGTACACCACGTTCTGTATATATATACTCTGAATTGCTCTCCTTTGTTAGTGCAATTTTTTATCTATGTACCAATGTAATGCCTCCACACGAGCACTTCATGTACTATATATACGATGGCTACATATCTAGTTTAGGGTTACATACATATATATGTACTGCTAACTAATGCCGGTTAGCTCCTAAGTATAGAACTTTAGAATTATGGCTCCCTTGAAAAAACAGAATTAGATCACAGTTCAAACTCAGATAGGCACACATAACTATATATACTGGTAATTTACCATCATCCTATTCAAAGTTTTAGACGTCCTTCAGCCACATAAAGCACAGTGTTCAGACTACATGTATGCACCGGTTTTGACAGAGAGGTTTTGCATGTTCTTGGAAAGAAAGCAGGATGTAATAATAACCCTTGTTTTTCTAACGGAGAATGTTCTACGCAGCCATGTCACTAGCTAATAATGCTCTTGTATATATGTAGTATGTTACTGTACACACATAGCACCAATCGCATAATTTCGCAGCATCTTTTGTGAACACAAAGAATTAGGCGTGAGAGGCATGCTTTTCAATTTTGTGAACACAATCATGCACGCACACCACGACTTTTGTTCCTTCAACAAGATGACTATTATTCGTTATTTGATACTCCTTTGCGGGAGACATTACATGACATCTTAACCCATAAACTGTATTGTTAATCATCGACACGATCGGAGCAGATGATCCTCCCAATCTCCATCTACGCGTGTACGAATCTTCCTGGAAAGATCCTACTCATCAAGCTGCCAGGCCATGTATGATGAGGCCTCGCTGTCCCCCCAAAGCCGTATCGGCTTCGATCGGGTGCTGAGTTGCTCCAAATCCCGAGCCGTACTTTTCTAATCGGGCCTTTTCAGTTCATCATCGCATGCATCTGCCGCGCCCAGCATTTTTATATGCGCAGGCTGCTGCCTGGCTGCCTGGCTGCCTCTGCCTGCGCATGCAGGCAATCTCTTTTGCTCTGCAGAACTTGATGCAATGCAAGTTGCTACGTAGATGAATAGATGATGATGATGATGATGATGGCGTGGTATATATATTTTATACGTGTACCACCCACAGGGCATGCAGGAGCTGAGAGGCATGTGTGCATGGACGCACGTTACGGGCAGCAGCAACTTGCGGCTAGTGGCGTGCTTAACTGCCGATCATCACCTTCCTCAAAGGCCCTTTTAGTATTAGTAGTAGTATTAGTCTGATGGGAAGGGATGATAGATGGCCATTAGTTTGCTCAAACTGCAGTACCAACATGCAGCACTTGGAGCAGTCCTGCAGTTGGATGCATGCGGTTGCTAGCTACTTTGATCGTACTATACAACTGGAGATATATGCATGCCACTTGATGAGTTTGCACTTTGTATGAACTGTATGTATAACCGTGCAGCTAGCTAGTATTATTATTGGACTACTAGTAGCTAACAGACAATCGCATACCGATACCGAAACGCGCTAAGTTAGATGTGAGATCTGTCTATCTACACACAAGTAGCCATTTTGGATTGTTAGTTAGTTGTTTGTTGCGGTAATTATTCGGTTCTATGGGAGAGATGAGGAAGAGGAACCCTACGTTCTCTTTCCTCTAAAGTGAAATAGCACGCATTTTGGTTTTGTTAAATGAAATGCGTTTCATCAACAGCAGACAGGCCTAGCTTACGTGGGGTGGTACACCTAATGTTGGCCAAAAGTGGATCAGGCGAATTCCCCTTAGTTTTTCACCTAGGGCCGGTACGGTCCCTCTAGCTAGGGCCGTCGCTTTATCTAGCTCGAGCTCGCTGGTTTTGCGTTTTGCTGGTTGCTGCCTCCTTATCAACAACTATGATCATTGGTTGTGTTCTACTAGCTAGCTCTGTCACTGTACACGCAGCGTGCCTATTCTGATCAGATCCATGCATGTTTCAGAGCTGGCTAGCTGCTGCGTCAACCAACAAGATCGATGTGCTGCCGATTTGACAGAGCAAAAGCGCACGGCCACTCGAGGCCGGCCCGGCCGGATTAGACCAAGGGGCCGTGTGCTTACAGAGAGTTGCGTACCAGATTGACGTTCTTGACGACAACGCAGAGGCCAGAGGATGAGTTAAATATATCCGGGGTAAATCCAGCCCATCATGTGATGCATGCTTCACGACTAAAATTGTAATTATCTATGCAGTAAATTAAACCAGACTCACGCCGTCTACAACAGTGAAAGTAATGGATAATCAAGTCTTTTCCCCCCTGAGCTAGGTTACACTAAGCGATCTGATGAGTTGACACATGATGCCGGAGCTTGGCTTGTCTCGTGGATACGCATACATATAATATAATTATATTGTATAGTTCCATGGAAACAAAACATATAGGTAGCGTGTACTCTCTGAGGGGTCGTCGTGAGCACATCAGCCGCTCTTCGTCTCGTCTTGCGCGGTGTTCCTCACCGTGCTCGGTCGTCGGGAGCCGCCGACGTGCCGCTCCTGGCCGGCTCCGGCGGCGCAAGATGGGCGACGGTTGCGAGTCCGTCGCCGTGATCGCAGCGAGATATGGGATTCCATCGCCATGGGCGGCTTCGACTTGCGGCCTCCGCGGACTGAATGGCCTGCGCCGCAGCAGTCGCACGGCGCGCCGCCGCGGGTTCCGAGACGCTGGGACGGCGGGATGGGAGAGATGGACGGACGGTCTCGCATCACTGGGCCGAATCGGCCCGCCACTTATGGCGCGCGGGGGATGCTTTGGGCCGGTTAGGCGCTGGAGGGCATTGAGTGCGGGCCTTTTTCCAGCACCGTTTGTGTGCGCTTGGGGCGATCCTCCGGCCCAGGAAGTTCTGTCCATTTTCAAAAGAGCGAGCCTAAATGGACAACATCAACAGCCCGTTTCATACGTAATTCTTCATTTCTTCCACATAATAACTGGTCGTTCCGAATTGATTTCCAAAAAAGAGGCTCGAGACCGGCCGCGTTTTTTTTAATCTTAGTTGATGATTTGATAATATTTCGATGTTACCTGGATTTCACGAATGCAATTTGGTGGTTCTTGTTACTGACTCTGTCTTTCCTCTCCCTTTTGCAAATCCTCTCTACGACCGTACTTGCATGACTTTTGAATGAAGTGTTCATGTTCATGTCGGCGTTACTGCCTGCCATTCTTCGTCGTCAAAAAAAAAGGAAAAAAGGCTGGATTTTCACGAAAATGAACAAAACGATTTTGGCTCCCAACAGCAGCGTCGCCCCATTGTCCTGGGGTTGCCTTGTCCATCAATTTTCAAGTCGGTGCAGGACTGGGGAGTGGACTCGAGAAGCTCCCCTTGCTGTTCGCGCGAACCACAGAATGCCGTTAGCTATATTTGAACGGCCCGTTACTCGTGCTTCTCCGTACCCAAGCAAAGCACACGCCCACCATACAATTCCCAGCTCGCCATGGACAAAAGGCGAGCATGCGACGAGGCCCTCCTCGTCCTCCTCCCCCCCCCCCCCCCCCCCCCCCAGCTTACAGGAGGCCGGGAAAACGACTCGGAGCGGGCAGCGGAGCAACCTCTCGATCCCCTCTCCGACGACCATGGGGCCCCTCCTCCGCGCCGCCGTCCTCTCCGCCGCGCTCCTGGCCCTCGCCGCCGCGGGCGAGGCGCACACCGTCAGCGACTTCCTCAACATCTTCCGGCCCCGCAACGAGCACGATTACTTCCACAACGCCAACCAGGGGCAGGAGGAGGACGTGATGCCCCGGGCCAGCGACCAGCAGAGCCTCATCACGGCGCCGGTCAGCCGGAGCGGGCTCATGAAGGTGCCCGCCCGGTCCGCCCCCACCGCGGTGGCGCAGGACACCATCGTGCTCCCCGTCGACAACGCCGCGGGCTACCCCGGCGCTTGGTCCATGATCACCGAGAACGCTGGCGTGTCCGCGATGCACATGGTGATCATGCACAACGACAAGGCCATCATGTTCGACACCGTCACCACGGGGCCGTCGCTGCTGAGGCTGCCCAAGGGGAACTGCCGCCTGGACCTCCGGAGCAGGGAGCAGGGCACCAAGGACTGCGCCGCGCACGCCGTCGAGTTCGATTTCGCCACCGGCGGGGTCAGGGCCCTCAAGGTTGGTGGTTCATTCGGTGTGCCGAACAAAATAAAAAAGAAATTCTTTCTTTCTTTCTTCTCCGTCGATCTGGGTCCAAGGACAATGTCACGAGCCGCGACGACCGTACGGCGCGTACGTGCTGCTGCAGATCTTAACGGACGTGTGGTGCTCGTCGGGCGCGCTCGACGCGGAGGGCAACCTCGTGCAGACCGGCGGCTACTTCGAAGGCGAGAAGGTGGTGCGGTACCTGAGCCCGTGCGGCAACTGCGACTGGAGGGAGTTCCCGGCGAGCTTGGCCGAAGGAAGATGGTGATGCATATCGTCCTATCATATAATTGCGAGCGCTTGATTAGTAGTTCCCCTCGCAAAACAAATTAGGGTTACGTACGATTTCTCACAGCGGCGACATGCCTTGATGCGTGCGTGAGCAGGTACGGGACGCAGCAGATCCTCCCGGACGGGCGCTCCATCGTGCTCGGCGGCCGGCGCGCGTTCAGCTACGAGTTCGTCCCGGCGGAGGGCCAGTCGAACGCCGCCGCCAAACCCATGCAGCTGCTCCGTGACACCACCGACGACGTCGAGAACAATCTGTACCCGTTCGTCCACCTCCTCACCGACGGCACTCTGTTCATCTTCGCCAACGACCGCTCCGTCGTGTTCGACTACCGGACCGGCCAGGTCGTCCGCGACCTCCCGGCCCTCCCCGGCGGGGGCAGGAACTACCCCGCCTCCGGCATGTCCGCGCTCCTCCCCCTCGACCTCCGCCGCGGCGACGTGCTCAGCCCCGAGGTCATCGTCTGCGGCGGCACCCCCAAGAACGCCTTCAAGTTCGGCGAGACCAACATTTTCAACGACGCTCTCCGGGACTGCGCGCGCATCAACCCGCTGAAGCCCGGCGCCCGGTGGGCGACCGACCAGATGCCCGTGGCACGCACCATGGGCGACCTGCTGATCCTGCCCACCGGCGACCTGCTCATGCTGAACGGCGCGGCCAAGGGCTGCTCCGGCTGGGGCTTCGGCCGGCAGCCGGTGCTGAGCCCGCTCCTGTACTCGCCGCGGCAGCCGCGGGGCTCGCGGTTCCGCGCGCTGGCCGCGACCACCATCGCGCGCATGTACCACGCCACCAGCGCGCTGCTGCCCGACGCCACCGTGCTCGTGGCCGGCAGCAACACCAACTCCGCCTACAACTTCACCGGCGTCGACTTCCCCACCGAGGTGCGCGTCGAGCGCTTCACGCCGCCCTACCTCTCCCCGGAGCGCGCCGCCAACCGGCCGGAGATCGACATGGCGACCGTCCCCGCCGGCGGGATGGCGTACGGGGCCAAGTTCAGCTTCCAGTTCTCCGTTCCCATGCTGCACCTGCACGTCACCGATGCCGACCTCAAGGTGACCATGTACGCGCCGCCGTTCACGACGCACGGCTACTCCATGAACCAGCGGCTGCTGGTGCTGGCCGTCTCGTCGTTCATGCCCGGGCCGCACAGGCACGGGATCACGGTCGACGCCCCCGCGAAGCCGGAGCTCGCGCCGCCAGGCTACTACCTGCTGTACGTCATGGTGAAGGGGGTGCCGAGCAAGGCCGCTTGGGTGAAGGTACACAAGTGACAAGGCGACTCTGGGAAAAACACGTGTCCCCCGGAGGAGTAGCCGCACCACCGCATACGAGGGGTTTGGCAATGGCGTACCAGGCAGGCATACCTGCGCATCGATTTTGGTTTGTGTTTTCTTCATGAAATTTGGTAAAGGTTCTCCCTAATATTTAGAGGCATGCAAGTATAGGATATGGATCGACTCAAATTCGTTAGCCGGTCCAAGTGTAACCATGTCCGGTTATTAGTAGCGTTAGTCTTGCAATAACATTAAAGAACATGGATGTACTAGTAGACAGTAGAAATGTATCTGCTGTTGGTATACATTATAAAATCACATTTTTTTTCTTATGATGGATAAGCAAGATTTCAATAAAGAGCAATTCTGTATTTTCATACCGAATTATCACGATTGCGATGTTATATCTCTTGTAACTACGTAAAGGGTCATCACCTACAGTACTAACTTCTTAACTATCATATTCCTTTCGTCCTAAAATATAAATTATTTGATCAAATTTAGAACAATCTGACCTAAAACAAACTGAAATACTTTATATTCCAGATGGAGGGAGTAGATTCACACACGTGAGAGATTTCCTTACAGAAATGACCATATCACTGGTGACTCATGTTTAGAACAAATTTCCAAAAATCAGCATTTGGAAGAAAAAAAAAGAAAAAAGACCCAGTGGCTGCCCTTATACGGCGCGTGTGGTTTTCAGTTATCCAACTCATGACCACCTCCCATAGGGAGGTCTGTTCTTTTTTTTTTATCCTTGTTGGTTATTCTTTGCATGCATATTAGGGGAAACTTGCCTATATATATGATTCTAGCTAGCTTAGTGTTAAACTCTTAATAATGACTAGGGCAACCAACTACACTTTTTTGGGGGGAGGAAGTGGGGGATAAAGGATGAGAAATTTAATAACTCTGTTATAAACATAAGAAATAGAAAGCACGACGCAACTTTAGCAGACACTCCAGATTATATTATCAATGTCGAGAAGCAAAAGAAAAAACTATTTATATTGCGCACTGTGTATAGGCACTGTCCGAAATAGATCAAACGGCCGTCCTTGCACGAACGCAACCCTCCCTCCTACCGGTGGCCTGGAGCAGCCTGACAACTTCACCCAGCACAGCCGCAGGCTTGTAGGCGCCCTTCATCCCCACCAGCTCAGCCAGCGCGCCAACCTTCCTCGCAAAGCCCTCCTCGAAGAAGAGCTCACCGAAGCTCCCCGCCTCCTCATCGTCGTCGGACTCCTCGGCAGTCTGATGAACACCCGACGTGCCCGCGTCCGACACGGTGTCGGGGTCACTGCTGATGTGAGCATGATCGTCGCCAGCAATAACTTTTTGCGCCGGCCGGTGAGCGGTGGTTGGGTCGTCGGCGCGAGAAAGCCGTGTCCGGCGAAGCGCCTCCAGGCCCAGAGCCACGGTGCGAAGCGGGACGCCGTCGTGCTCCACGGCCGGAGCGGGAGGGCTGAAGCACCGGAGGCCCGCGCCGGGCGAGAGGTCGAAGACGACGTACCGCGGCCGCAGCTGCACGGCAGATTCCATTTCCTTCGACAGACTCTGCACGAAGAAGCAGCTGATCTGTCAGCTTATTACTACGATCTGGTAGCATACTCCTACAAGAGGGCAGAATCATGACGGAGAAAATACTAATGGATAGGAGAAATGATTACCTGCCGCGTCGAGAGTACTCTTCGTTTGTGTTGCAGTTGCAGTAGTCGAGTGCTTCTTGCCTGTGTTTATGCGAAGCTAAGAGGGCCCTATTTATAGAGGTAGCCCCGAGACGGTGATGATTTGACCCGATCCTAAACAAGAAAACCGCCGTTCGATCGGTGTGGTAGCTTCGTACTCCTGCAACGCTGAGGTTAAGGTCCCGACCAGGCCGGCAGAGTGCTTTCAGATGGCCGGGCAAAAAAAATTGTCAGGATATGCTACTGCTCGTAGCTTCCGGCAAACATGCTCCCCGTCTTGGGGGCTTTCCGGCTTTCCGCATGATCAGGATTCAGGACTCCCTGGGAGCGCGAAAACTAGGCCCTACCACAAGTACCCGGGCAAACACACCGTCCAAAGGGTGTTGCCACTCTTTAGGCCTCGTTCGATTACGTATGAATTTATTACCGGTCGAAAATGATGGGTACAACAAAATAGACTTATGATAATATCACGAGTCTATTTTGTTGCAATTAGTGCTCGGTTCGGTGTAAATTCCGATCTTTTATTCTACCTATAATGAATTTTTTCTACCTATAATAAATTTTTTGTTGTACCCATCATTTTCAACCCGGAATAAATCCGTATAAAACCGAACAAGACCATAGTTCGCAACAAAAGCGTTCGGCGGGGTGTTTGATAGGATTGGGTTTCGCCTAACCGGCAAGGCAAACAGTCACGCACGTGCATTTCGTTGGTGGAGAGGAGGAACTCGATGCGCTGCTAATGCCGTCCTGACAGGCTGACAGATCGGTTGTGCTTGTGCAGCAATGGTCGAGTTCGAGACTGTCCTCTGTCTCGGCCTCTTGGGCAAGTTCCAACGTGGTTAAAACTCAAAAGCTTCCTTTTTCCTCGGCGGATGGTAATCCAGCACAAGTCATCTGCGTAATGATGATGATCAGGGGAAGGCGTGCATGGGGCCGGGACGGCGAAAAGCAGAGCGCGCGGCTGGTGTTTACGGCCGCGCGCGGACCCGGAATTCGGGGCCGCGCGTGCACGCGACCGCGGCGTAGTGCGCGCGCGCATGCGCAGCCCTCCCGTGGCCTCGGGCCGGGTGGCCAGGGGCAGGGGGATTTGGACCGAGCCAGCCGGAGCCACGCTTGCCGAGCGCGTAGAGCGGTGGAGACAGAGCTGCCGACCGGTCGGACTCTCTTCGAGCTGGAGGGAAGCGTGACGCGCGCTGTGCTCTTCTACTGCTATGACCACGCAGCCTGCACGTTGCGTGCGGTGTACCGTGCACAGTGTGCTACTGCGTTGCCTCCTGCCCCTAATATAAAGAGAGCTTTACCAGCAGATGAAAAGATTGCCGAGGCACCATTTTGAGCTTATTACTGTGTCGTAACTGATAAGTGATAGGTGGCTTTGTTTGCAGCGTAGTGTAGAACTGAAAGAAAGCCGGCGATGCTGTGGAGCAATGGAAGAAGACATCAGATCTACAAGCAGGCCGCCGGATCTTCATCCTGACGGGACAGCAGACAGAAAACAGCATCCAGCGGGAAGACGAGGTGGGCTGCCCTCCCGGCGAAAAGATCGTCACGCTGCTGCTCCTAGCCTGATGATGATGGAGAGAAGCAGCACTCTTTCCAAAAGCCCGTTGGGAACACATGATCGCCATTTATCAAAGCGCGAAAACAAGGACCGGGCGCTAATACTCTCCCGTTAGGATTTTGCTGGTTATTTGGCCCAAGGTTCAAGCCTAACGTGGGCCAACGCAAATAAGCTACTCCATGGGCCGAAACCCCAGATTGGGCATGGGTCCATGGGCTGGCCCATTCTGACGAGTCCCTCGTGCCTGCAGGTTGCGTATCTCAACATGAATAGAAATCCGCAATTAATTCAATATTAACTGGTAAGATGGCCCGCCAAATAGCGCGGTAGCTAGTTGTTTTCCTTTACTCTCCTATGTCAAATTTTTAAAATTTTATGCGTACATGCACTTATATTATCTTATGTACGGTTGCTGCATCTTTTCCCGTCACGTGCCGTGTACGGGATCTACAAATTTATTGCTGCATCCGGTAAGGTACAACCTTCTTCTTTATGGTCACCATCCTCTATGATTATCGTCACCCTCTTGGAATCTAACTCGTGTTAACCTTTTTCACTCCTTTCTTTTAATTATAGTTGTTCCCTATAAGCTAATGCTATTAAATATATTTTTATTTGGGATTATTAACATATTCCCTAAATTGAACACTTATGATCAGTTTAGTAGGATTTCGTCTCCTTCTAAATTTGATTTATTTTTAGCTTTAAGGTGAAACCATATTTTGGTGGAGCTGAAACAGTTTTAAATTTTTTTTTGGCAAAGAAGGTTTTAATGGTAATGTGGCAATTCTAAGAAGATTTTAGAGCTTGAGGTCGGAGGAGAAGCCAGGTTAAACTATTTTTTGGCTCCTTCTAAGTGGTTCTGAGATTTCATATGAATTTTTTGTGTGAAGCCGTTTTATTTTTACCTATTTAGTAGAATTTATCAAAAGATTGTTGGAGAAACAATTAGAGAAGCTCCAGCAAACACATTCTAATAATCTTCAAGGTTACATGTACTATCGTGAGATGTACTGATGTTTGAGATATTGATAATATAATGAAGGGTATGTCAAGGCTCAAAGAATACCATAGTCAAACTACTACTTAGCTACCAATCTATAATGATTTATTTGTCACATTTAATATTTATTTATTTATTTGTAACTCAAAAGCAGAAGCATGCATCTTTCTAATATTTTCCAAATTAATACTGTACTAGAATTGAATGTTAGAAAGTGACAATATAATTGCCGTGACGTAAATGTTGAACTCTACAATGTCGGACAACTGCTTAAGCACACCACATACATACGTAATCGGCATAATAGTTAACTCGCTATAAAAACAACAAAGGAAATTGTACCAGTAGCGGCTATAGCATGAAAATTAGGTACACATGATTTTTATTCAAGTGATTTGCTTCCAAATATCAATTAAAATTGAAATATTATTTTTCATTATTTTTAATTTACATGGAATTTTTTCCTTCAAATTCATGTAGAATAGTATAAATTTTTTTATTATTTTCATTTCAAGTTAATGTAATATACTAATCATATTGAACGAAATCTTTCGATTAATCTAAACTGTTACAATAATATAAAAATTAATGCTGTATAAATTTTTCTATTAGGGTGGCGATTTCAACATAAACTTTCAAATGTAGCTTAAACAAATTTATATGGGCATAGGCTATTTACTTGGATGCTGTTCGAGCGCTTGGCTGCTACTGTGGTACGACCTTCTCATAAAAAATGTAGCATTGCGTTAGATCTTCATAAAATTCAACGGCGCAAATAATTCTCTTTTTTAGATTAATGTGGGAATTTCTAGCCCCTCTCGGCGAATGTGGTGGCTTCTTTTAACAGTCCCTTATTAATATAATAGATGATTTATATATTTTTTATTAGGGTGGTGATTTCAAGTTAAACTTTCAAATGTGGCTTAAATAAATTTACATGGGCGTGGGCTACTTGGATGCTGTTGGAGCGCTTGGCTACTACTGTGGTGTGATCTTCTCATCAAGAATGTAGCATTGCTCACTTTAGCGCCATTGTTGTGGTTCTCCTTGTACTTGCACCGGTTCATCTTCAGTTGCAGGGTGTCATGGCCTGAAATGGGCTAACAACATCTAACCCCTTGCCTCAACTCACCGATGTCTCTCAAGTTAGTATTGTCTCTCATGTAATCTTTCATGCCAAAACCCTCCTGCTGTAGTGATGGAAAGTAAAGCATATAATTAGAAGATATATCAATTGTCCTGTTATTCTATTCACCTTTGTTTTCTTTTCTCCTTATTTTTCTAACCTCCTTATTTTTCTAATTTTAAATTTAGTTATTTACTAATCATATTTGGCATGGACTCTTTGGTCATGTTCTAATTTTTCTTAATTTTTAAATTCTAAAAATAGTTATTTATTAATCATATTTGATATGGACTCTTAACTTAGTTTAGGCTGTTAGATCTTCATAAAATTCAACGTTGCAAACTTCTCTTTTTTAGATTAATGTGGAAATTTAGACCCTCTCAGCGAACGTGGTGCCTTCTTTTAATACTCCCGTATTAATATAATAGATAGATAGATATCCTCGCTCTAAAAAAGAATAGCTTTTCAGAAGACGAAGTGGCGTCAGTGGCGTTCGAATGATTTTTCTTTATCCCTTTTTTAAATGGCGCATGAACTGCTGCATGAGTAGCAGGGGCGCGCGGTAACGAGGGGTGGATCCAAATCCAATGATCCATCCGTTCCACTCCCGGCCCTGGGTGTTTAAGGTTGGTTTACCTAATGCTGTAGCCCCGGCACACCTAAAACCTCCCTCCCCCGGCACCTGTTCCAGTCAAAGCGGGCCTTCTTTGGGACATCATGTGGAATCAGTGAGCTACCACGGCACCAACTGCTCCTCCGTCCCCTCCCCATCTCAGTTCGACCCACGCCATCATCTTCTCCCACGCCGGCGGGGATGGTCTCTGCTGCCCGCGGCGCCGCAAGCACGTGTGGTGTGGTTCACTAATCTTGACTAATTATTGTACTCTTGTGTCTGGAAATTCCAGATAGCTTCAGATCCTTCCGGTGTCAGGGAAAGTAGGCCAAGTTCAATATGCGTTGACTCGGCGTAGTCTGCTAGTTGCACGAAATACGTCCAGGATCATTAAGATTTCTTCATCCTGGTTTAGGTTAATCTGGCTATTAGGCAGCTGGTTTTTTCTAAGTTTTCCTTGAACATTTTCAACCCTGCAGACCCGCGACACGATCTTTCTCCCTCGTCCGCACACGGGCGGCTACTCTGTGTTTAACCATGGCGGCATGGCCTCTGAAATCTGAATCGGTTGGTTACTCTTAACTACCATGGCGGCATGGTATTGTTTACAGGCAGCACACCCTGTGGTCGATGGCGATCGGTGATTTTCTTTACGGCCACGAGTCACGAGTGCGTATACAATATACCGTCTGTCCGAGGCACGAGTCAAAACGAACACGCGGCGAACAGCGACGGATTTCTTCCATCCACTCTTTTTTTCCCCCTAAAAAATTCTGATTCAAGTCACAGGGAGCCGTTGCCTCGAGCATTTTTTCCCTCCAATAAGCAACCAACCCGAACTACTCCTACACTCCCCACAACGCTTCTGGTGAGAAAAAAAGGGGGGCGCACGACACGAACTCCTCCCTCCCGCGGATGCCAAACCCAACACAACCATCGCGCGCGCGCACAAAGATGAGAGAAAATAATAACAGGGGTCCAGCCTCTTTATATGCGTGGTCATCGCTACCGCTCCTCCATGATCTCGTGCTCCTGCATCGATCTGTGCACGCTCGTCAGTTACCAAGGAGCAAGAAGGCAAGGGCCTGCTCGCGGGGGTCTGCGCGGGGCGACCGGGCGAGGGGCGGCTTGGCGTGGTGCCTGTGCGAGGAGAAGATGCAGGAGGCGTCGTCCCCTCTCCCGGCGCTAAGCAACGGCTACCAGCCGCTCCCGTCGCTCTACCTGGGCTTCCTCGCCATATGGGCGGCCTCCGGCTTCTCCTGGGCGTTCAGCTCCTGGCGGAACCGCCATTTCCAGGTAGTGTCGCCCTGAATTTCCTCCATTTGGTCTCTCTCTCTCTTCACGTCGTCAGGTTTCCTTTCAGCGATTTGGTCGCAGCGCTCTTGCTGCTCGCGGCACGTTCTGATGAGCATTCTGGCGAATTGAAGGAGCGTGTTTGACGTGCTGTCCGTTTTTTTGGTTTGTGGTTTTGCTGGTTAACAGTTTCAGGCTTTCAGCAAAAAAACCTGAATTTTCGCTCTTGTACTGAACAACTGTAGAAGCCTGATGCAGAGGAATTGGGAACGTACTTGTGAGTAATTTTTCAGAGAGTCATACTGTGGTTCTCATGCAGTGGTTTCGTTTCGTTTGGGCAGGTGAATAACCTTCAATGGATCCTGGCCCTGGTCCCACTGATCAAGGCGCTCCAGATGGCACTCTCATTCCTGTTCTGGTGAGCTTCCGGGTGGCCTTCACTTTGTTCCGCCTGGCTGCCATCTCTCTCCCTGAACACCTGCAGTAAATCTTTTTAGCAAGGGCTGAATTCAGACGCTGGCAGGTACTCGTGCGTGCACCTCCAGACGTGCTCGCTGTGGATGTCGTTCGGCGCGTACGTGACGGGGATCCTCTTCCAGACGGCCTCCTTCGTCTCCTTCATGCTCATCTCGCACGGCTATTGCATCATGTGCGAGCGCCTATCCATCCGGGAGAGGCGAACCACCGCCGTTCTGGGGTGCCTGCTCTACCTGAGCCTCATCGGCTACAAGGCTGCGGTCCCTTATTTCACAGTGAGTCTTCTCGCTGAACCTGAACCAAATGTGAAATTTTCAGGGAAGATATGTAGTATTTTCTGCTGCAGCATTGCAGCATTTTGTCTGAACTTGTGTACAGGGATACTCGACTGCTGTGTGTTCTGAAATTTCCCTGTGACTTGGAACAGATCTTTCTGCTGATCAACTACTTCGCGTCATTTTACATCATATTCCGGCGCACATCGCAGAACCTGATAGTTCTGCAGGAGCAGCTCAGCTTCATAGAGGAGGAGGACATCCATTCACTGCACGGCGCTCTGAACACAAAGTACACAATGTTCAAGTACGCGGTTCTTCCCAGCTGTTTCACTTCTGATTGCCTCTTGAGCGCATTTTCCTAATGGGTAACTCCTGAAACTGCTATGTGCTTACGCTCCTGCTCTTGTTTTTTCATCAGGAGATTTCAGGGCACGATGCAGGTGGCCGCAGTGGCATTCATCATGGTACGAGACTTGCTTAGCACACGGCACTGTTTTGTGTTATGATCAGTTTGGTTTGGCAGTGTTTCTGACAGTGTGATTTCAGGTGTACATGAGGGCTGATGACACACCGGATAACTACTGGTTTCGCGTGTTAGTGCGCGAGTGGGTGCAGTTCTGCATCTTCATGTACATTGGGTGAGTACAAGAACTCATGGGCTGACAGCACCCTCCTAAACTCAAAAGGGTGGTAGATTCAGTTTCGTTCCCATCTTTTTTTTCCCAGGTGGAACTTCAGAATCCCTGAAGCATCGCTTCATCTGCCGGTCATACCCCTTATGAAATCAGCATGGGAGATCGCCATGCCTCCTATTTACAGTGTGGTAAGTTTCATAAAGTTTTCTAGCTCTCACACCGCCCGTTCTGCAGACAAGACTGAAACATCTCGTACTGTTGTTTCTGACGAAACAGGAGATGGACGCAGCCGATTTCAAAGGCCTCGTCTCGGATCAATGGCACGTCGGAGTGGTAGGCACGAATGATCTCGCAAAAAAAAATTATTTATACTGTTGTATACGGTTACAATGCCGGGATCACTGCCTGTCAATCTGACACTTTGCAATGTTGCAGAGGACTGGTTCAGGTTGTTCTGCCCAGCCGCTACTGGTGCTGGTTCAGAACCCTAGCCCTTCACCTTCCGCAAGAGCCTCAAAGTTTCAGTTGGACAGGGAGAACCAGGTGTAGTTCTGAAACCGAGATGTCCTTCCATAAAGGTTCTGAAACCGAGATGCAGAAGATCACTTCGACCAATTAACAGAATACAAAGCTGACACAAAACAGCTGAGTTGGACAGTGAAATACTTGATAGTATTTCTTGGGGAAGAATTGACAATTTCCATGGGCGAACAGTCAGAGACCTTCAACAATGAACATCCTTTTGTCATCTTAGAACTCTTTTTTTCCCGGTTCGAAATACAGGAAAATGTACATATACAGAAATGGAGAACATATGGTTTAGGCTAGATCAAAAGCAATCTTATGTGCCAGAGTATTAGTGCACGACAGATCGCCAGGAAGGAGGATGTTCCTGGAAATTATAGCTGGAATGCGTTTCTAGTTTGTCAATGCGAAACTAGAGACTGGAAATTGTGTCTGTACAAACGAATGGAATTTGTTTTCTTGCGGCAATATGGCCAAAATCAGTTAGAACTACACATGGCCTATTTCAATATTTGTGGATTCGTTTTTTTATTATGTCATAACTTTATATTCACCAATATAATCACATGTTTCAAGATATAGATGTCGCATGGCTTATGCCTTTTTCAAATCGCAACAAGGTACATACCCGGGGCCATGGGACTGGATACATAACGTAGTTTAAAGAGGTCTAAGAGATTAAGAGATTAAGTTCGCCTTATCTCTTATTCATTCTGTTTATCTCTTATTTATTCCGTTTAAATAGGAGATAAGGCTAACCGATACAGGAAGAATCTACTCGAGTTATATTCTGGTACGATTCCTTAGCTAGTGTTGGTTGGTATCTTTGTAACCCTGGCCTCTCGGATATATAAGGGAGGTCAGGGACCCCTTTCAAAACAGAAGATCATTAGGTCATTCTACACCAAAGGCAATACAAACCACCATACAGGACATAGTGTGTTACGCATCTTGCGGTCCGAACCTGTCTAAACTTTATGTTCCTTGCACCTTCGAGTTCCTGGTCTCGGCGTCCTTTCACCCAAAACTTACCACCTTGGGTATATCCCACGGTGGGCAGCCGGTTAAACACCGACAGCTGGCGCGCCAGGTAGGGGGACGCGTCGAAGATCCACCGGCGAGCTCGATGGCATCTTTCAATTTCATTAGGTCAGTTCCCTCTTAGGGAACGACTTTCGTTTTTGGCTCGTGGGTCTGCATCGCAGATGGTGCGGGCAATTTTCGGCGATTTCTCATCGACATGAGGCCGAAAACCTTCGCTACGGATCCTCGCAGCGATCTCAACAAGTTCGTTGACGAGCTCGACAGCTTGCCGCTCCATACTTCCGCAGCACAGATCGGGATGGAGTCTGCTCCAGGCTCGACTTCTTCTGGTGTCGCGACAACTTTTCCCGGTTTGGACTTGTTCCAATCTAGGGATCCGCATGGCCGATCGCAACTCGGCTCATGCAAACCGGCTACTAATCTTCTGGAGGCCGGCGTCTCTGGGTCCTGCTCCACGCTAGAGCAGGACCTGGACTTGCTGCTCCAGGACGGAAAGTCTGAAGCCACCTCATGTCGGGGGGCTTCGGGTTGTTCTGTTCCAGGTGATCTGGTGATCACCTCTTTGCTGGAGGGGCGTGTTGTGCATTGGAGGGGCATGAGGCTCTCTGATCTACTCGAGGCAGAGGGTCGACTTGTGACCCACCTTGAGCCCTTGCCTTTTCAAGAGGACAGGCCATTAGCCACCGTGGCGGAGGGGTCGACTGAACTAGTCGACGAAAGTTCTCATGAGCTTTCCTCCCGCCAGGTGCTGATGGCCGAAGAAGGCGAGGGTGATGGGGACCTTCCCATCAACAACTTTGAAGCGATCTCCGAAGATGAGATCATGGCCAACGCCGGCGGCGAGAACGACGCCGATCGTGAGGCGCGGAGGGCCAGAAACAGGGCCCGCGCAATCCGGCGGAGGAGAGCCAATGAGCGTAGGCGATCTATGCATCGCGAGCTTGACCCTGAATTCGCCGCCGTAAGCGAACGGGGTTTCAGGACTCCGGTGGCCAACATCGCCAGGGTGACGGCCATTCTCGAGCGCAGCTACGATCCGGAGGTGCGTAAAGCACTTCTCTATGCGCAGAGGGCTTGGATCCAGCTGGATCAACACAACCCGGCGTCCACAATCAGAGAGGAGCGCGTGGGTGAGAGTCGAAGTCAGGCTCATAGCCGAACGGCTGGCGGCCGCCCTCGACACCATCTCAGCAACGACAACGCCCGCGGGAGCCAGGCCCCTGGCGGGAGGCAGCAGCCACCGCAAGGAGGTCATCCGTGACAAGCCAATCATCGACTTCCTCCAGAGGATTTGCGCCAGCACATCAATGAAGGCCGCGACGCGCGGACTGTGATCTCTTCCAGGTGCAAGACCCGCGAAGAAGTCGAAAATGAAGGTACTGACTGTAGCGATCGGTTTCCTGCTTTCTCTGCACATTTCAGCAGCTACAAGTACCCAGAGGGTTTCAAACCCATCGGCATCACCAAGTACGACGGTAAGCAAGCTCCTCAACAATGGCTCCGTTGTTACTCCACGGCCAACGAGGTAGCAGGGGGTTCAAACATTACCAAAGTCGTCTACTTCCCGATGGCTTTGGATCCCGCGCCGCTCACTTGGCTGGAGAGCCTCGGCAGCAACTCCATCGACTCCTAGGAATGACTTAAGAAGGTCTTCATCGACAATTTCCAGGGAGCGATTGCCCGTGCAGGTACTCGACATGATCTTGCCCAGTGCAAACAAGAACGTAACGAGCTTCTGCGGTCCTACACGCGTTGCTTCTTCGACGTCCGCGCTACCATCGCGAACATCTCGGAGGATGACATCATCGATTGCTTCTACAACGGCATCACCGACCCGGGCATCTACAGGGATTTCGAGCGGAACAGGCCAAAGACTGTTGCGGGCCTTCATGATATGATGCACGATTGGTCCGAATAGGAGGAGAAGATGCGGGAGCGGTTCCCGCGGCGTCAGGACAGCAATCTGAGGCGTCCAAACGACAACCGCAACGACAAAGGCCAGCGGGATTTTGTGGGTCCACCCCGAAAACGAAAGCCAGATGATGTCATCGCGGCTATCGATCGTCCTTCGCGGGGTAAGAAGTCGACGACACAAGAGGAGTTTGAGAAGCTCCTGCAGAAGAAGTGCCCGTGGCACCCAGATGCTAATCATGCCACCATCGACTGCTACAACCTTCGGAGGACGTTCAGCAATTCTGACAGTGGAAAGAAGAACAAGAAGCCTGCGGGCAAAGAGCCCGATGACGATGATCAAGAGGACCACGGGCGCAACCCGAAATTTCAAGACACCTCAAAGGTCGTCAACGTTATCTTCGGGGGTGATGAGGATTTCGGTTCCAGGAGGGACCAGAAGCTGCTTCTTCGGGAGATCTTGTCCGTCGAGCCCGCGGTACCACGACCACTCCGTTGGTCGGAGGTCCCCATCTCGTTTTCTCGCGACGACCAGTGGACAAGCTTTTCAGAGCCCGATAAGTTCCCCCTGGTCCTGGATCCTGTGGTGGCGGAGGTCAAGCTCACCAAGGTCCTCATCGACAGCGGGAGCGGGCTCAATCTCATCTTCGTCAGCACTTTGAAGAAAATGGGTCTGGATTTCAAGGACATGCTGGTTCGCAGCAAGTCCCCCTTTTACGGCATTGTCCCAGGTAACGCGGCACACCCGCTTGGTATGGTGGTCCTTCCAGTCACCTTCGGCACGCGGGAGAATTATCGTACTGAGTTCATCAAGTTCGAAGTGGCTGCCTTTGAATCTTCTTACCATGCAATATTGGGTGGTCCGGCTCTTGCCAAGTTCATGGCAGTGCCGCATTATCTTTATCTGCTTCTTATTATCTGCTTCTTAAGATGCTAGGACTCAGTGGAGTACTCACCCTTCGCGATGACTTGAAGAAGTCGTATGACTGCAACCAGGAGGTGATCCAATATGCTTGACCACACGCGTGCTAGATGCTTCGGGAGAAGTACTCGCGGCCGCACAGCAGCTTTCCCAGTCCGGGCTGGAGATTCCCTTCAAGAAGGCCAGCAAGTCGAGCATCCAGTCGACTGATGACGTGGCCCTCAAGACGATCCAGCTCCTAGAGGGAGATTCATCTAAGACCGCTGTCATCGGCGCGGGCTTAGGTGACAAATAGGAACTCGCGCTTGTCAGCTTCCTTCGGGCTAACCGAGACATATTCGCGTGGAAACCTGCGGATATGCCAGGGGTGCCTAGAGAGTTGATCGAGCATGCTTTGAATGTAGACCCGAAGGCTATGCCTAAAAAGCAGCGCCTGCGAAGGTTTGCCCACGATAAGCGTGAGGCCATCAAACGGGAGATCGCTAAACTTCTCACGGCTAGATTCATTAAAGAAGTAATCCATCCAGAGTGGGTAGCGAATCCCGTTATTGTAAGAAAAAAGAATAATGAATGGAGAATGTGTGTCGACTACACTGATCTCAACAAGCACTACCCAAAGGATCATTTTGGGCTGCCGCGCATTGACCAAGTTGTCGATTCGACGGCCGGTTGCGTCTTTCTTTATTTTCTTGATTGTTACTCAGGTTATCATCAGATCTCGCTAAAGGAGGAGGATCAAATCAAGACTTCATTCATCACCCCGTACGGGACATATGCCTACAAAACCATGTCTTTCGGGTTAAAAAATGCAGGAGCGACCTATCAGCGTGCGATCCAGATGTGTTTCGCGGATCAGTTGCACCGGAACGTTGAAGCTTATGTGGACGAAGTGGTCATCAAGACCAGGGAGTCCAGCGACTTGATTGCAGATCTGGAGGAAACATTTAACAGTCTGCGCAGATTTTGGTGGAAACTCAATCCTACCAAGTGCGTTTTTGGAGTACCTTCGGGGAAATTGCTCGGGTTCATTGTCAGCAACCGGGGCATCGAAGCCAACCCTGTAAAGATCACGGCCATCACTGATATGGGGGCTCCGGCCACAATCAAGAATGTGCAGAAATTAACAGGTTGTATGGCGGCCTTGAACAGGTTCATTTCCCGACTCGGGGAACGAGGACTACCCTTCTTTAAGCTCCTGAAACATCAGGATAAATTCCACTGGACGGAGGAAGCCGAGCGGGCTTTGCAGGATCTGAAACATCATCTTCAGTCACCTCCGATCCTCTCGGCACCGTTGCCCGGGGAGGATCTACTACTTTACGTTACGGCGAAAACTCATGTTGTCAGCAGTGCTATTGTAGTCGAGCGAGGCGAGGAAGGCCATGCGTTTGGAGTGCAAAGGCCTGTCTACTTCATCAGCGAGGTCCTCTCCGAATCCAAGGTACGTTATCCAGCTGTTCAAAAGCTCTTGTATGCAATCTTAATCACATAAAGAAAGCTACGCCATTACTTCGACGAGTACAAGATCACTGTGATCACGGATATCCCGCTGGCGGATATTCTTCATAATCAAGATGCCACGAGGCGCATATCCAAGTGGGCAGTGGAGCTGGGGGCTTTGTCAATCGACTTCAAGCCACGCACTGCAATCAAGTCACAGGCTCTAGTCGACTTCATGGCTGAATGGAGGGAGAATCAAGTCCCAACCCCAGTGGACAAGCCAGAGCACTGGACCATGTATTTTGATGGGTCCCTCAAGCTCGACGGTGGCGGCGCTGGTGTTCTGCTTATTTCACCACGAGGTGAACAGTTGAAATATGTCCTTCAGCTCCTGTGGACGGTATCCAACAATGAAGCCGAGTATGAAGCTTTGCTTCACGGGCTTCGTTTGGCGATATCACTAGGGATCAAGTGACTACTTGTATATGGCGACTCTCTTCTTGTTGTTCAGCAGGTCAACAAGGAACGGAACTGCAACAAGGAGACAATGGATGCTTATGTACAGGAAGTGCGCAAATTGGAAAGCAATTTCTCCGGCCTGGAGGTTCATCACGTATTGCGGGAGCACAATGTTGGCGTGGATATCCTGTCCAAACTGGGGTCCACGCGTGCCCAGGTCCCGTCGGGAGTCTTCATCCAGGAGCTCAAGCAGCCATCCATCAAGTCTTCTCCGCAGGTAACCATCGACGTGGGTCCCCAACAACCCGATCGAGAGGTTATGGTGCTGGAAGAGGACTGGTGAGAGGCTTTTATCCACTTCATTCGAGATCAACGGCTACCAGCGGGAATCGATGCCAAGAGCGCAGAAGCGGCACGCGTCTTTCGAAGAAGCAAGGGCTTCGTCCTGGTCGACGGCAAGCTCTATCGGCGTGGCGCTCGGTCAGGAGTTCTCATAAAGTGCGTCACAAAGGAAGATGGTTACGACATACTGCGGGAGATCCACGAAGGCATCTGCGGCAACCATGCAGCTTCAAGAACGCTGGTGGGAAAAGCATACAGGGCCGGTTTCTGGTGGCCCACCGCAGTGACCGACGCGGAGGATCTCGTGCGCAGGTGCTAAAATTGTCAATTCTTCGGCAAACAGACGCATGTTCCAGCCCACAGCCTCATCACCATACCGCCATCCTGGCCTTTTGCCTGTTGGAGTCTTGACATGATCGGGCCCTTCACGACGGCGCTAGGCGGTTTCACCCATATTCTGGTAGCTATCGACAAGTTTACTAAGTGGATCGAGTACAAGCCGATAGCCAAGCTCACGCCAGATCGGGTCGTCGACTTCATCTCAGATATTTTGCATCGTTTCGGCTTCCCCAACACCATCATCACGGACTTAGGATCAAACTTCACGATGAACCAGTTCTGAGAGTTCTGCGAGAATGCTTGCATCAAAGTTAAATATGTCTTAGTCGCACACCCAAGGGCCAATGGACAAGTCGAAAGGGCGAACGGCTTGATAATTGACGGCCTCAAGAAGAGATTATATGATGAAAATAGCAAAAAGGGAGGCAAGTGGATGCATGAGTTGCCGCATGTCGTCTGGGGGCTTCGGACCCAACCGTCCAAAGCCACAGGGCAAACGCCTTTCTTCCTTGTATACGGATCTGAGGCTATTTTACCAGCTGACATCATGTGGAAGTCTCCCAGGGTTGAAATGTATAACGAAGGCGAGGCGGATGAGGCGAGGCAGTTAGAGCTCGATTCTGTGGAAGAAGTTCACTGCACCGCTCTCGTTCAGTCAGCCCGATACTTGCAGGGGATCCGTCAATATCATGATCGCAACGTTAGGGAGCGGTCGTTCAGCATTGGTGATTTGGTTTTGCGTTGCATTCAGGACGAATCCGGCCTGCACAAGCTCAACTCAAGATGGGAAGGACCGTTCGTCGTCAAGCAGGTCACACGACCAGGGTCATATCGACTACAATGTCCCGAGGGTCATGACATCCCGAATTCCTGAAACATTCAGAACTTGCGCAAGTTCTACCCATAAGAAAATGCCCGGTGATATCCGAATCCCCGGGGGCGTGGAAGATCTCTTTTCCTCGAAACAATTTGGAGGCTGTATGCCACAATATTCGGGCTATACATTCCTTCACAGGCACACGATGGCCGCGGTCACGTGCAAACACTTGTGTAAATTGACTACTTGTCGTGAATGATACGAAGGTTATGGCCACATTCATAACTTATCGACTTCATTTTTCGACGGAACCCTCCGCTCCGATCAAATCCGCTCCATATCAGTTTTCGCCGCGACCCTGGATGGTCGCACGTGACAGCAGTCGTATTTTCCCAACACAATCGATCCGTTCGACTGGTTCATACCCAGGTTGTTGGATAAAATCATATAAAGAGCTACCTCGATTACATCCTGCGTGGTCGTACCAGAGTAGTCTCGGTTCTGCCAAGACCACGGCACAATAGCGGCGATGCCCGCATTTGCTCCCAACAAGTCCGATCCGTCCGTCCGGATCCCACTTAACTTGCGGAGCACGCTCATATAAGGAGCGACCCTGACTACATCCAGAGTCAATGCACTCGGAGTAGCTCTGCCTTAAGCAATGCAATTGCGCAATGATGCTCGCATTTCTTCCTAACAAGTTTAGACCTGCTCGATCGAGTTATGGCTAATCTGTTAGACGAGTCGTAGCTACCTTTAGGGTCGTTGCACCCAGGGTAGCGTCTACTACTTACGCCTTATGAGCCTGGATGCCAACTCAGCCTAGGCACATACACAAGTAGAGACATCAAAAGAAACCATATATATACAAGGAAGCGAATACTTGTTTTCAGTACCCTAATCATGCATTACACCTTGAACTATGTGTTCTGATACAGGTTGGGCCTCTAAGAGGTATCTGTCGAATTGCTCCTCGGTGCAGTCCGCCGCCATGCCTTGAGCAAATATCTCCAGCTTCGCGCCCGGCAGGAAGGACTTCACGATTGCGAGGGCATTGTTGACACACGTGATAGGTGCCTCGGACAGGAGCTTCATTACTTTCTCTGGGGCCTCATGGAGACGCTCTAGCAGGGTCCGGGGGTTTGCTTCGACTTCTCCGGGTGGATCCACCACGTCCACCATAGAGCTTAGGAGAACCTTAATGAGTAAAGAAGAGCTACTTACTGACGTGAAGAACCTGCTGTATCACCGTACAGATGACGTCGAGAGGCTGCGGAAGGTGATCGGCGACACTGAGCGACAGTTCGTCGACAACCTTCAGCGAATCAAGACGCTAGGCGAGGAACTCGAAGACCTCAGGGGGGCCGCCCGGGAGACCCAGGGTGAGTTATACAGTGCAAAATACCCGAGGGATGCAACGGTTTACCTGGTGCGCCTTCTTTTGCTCCCTGAGCTGCTCCTTATGCGCCTCGAGCTCCTTCTTCTGCTCCTCGAGTTGTTGCTGGAGCTCGGCGTTGACCTCCCTGAGATGCACGTTCTCCGTCTCTTCATTGTCAAGGCGCCTCCTCAGGACAGCAAGTTCCTTGCGTTCGTAGGCAATGGCCTTAAATTCCTCTGCTTGCTTCCGGGAGTGAGCGATCATACTCTGCAAAAAGGGGAAGTCCAGATAAACAATTCGATATATTATCTGGCAGTACAGTCTTCAGGCCTCACCATGGCAAGGTCATGCGCATTCTTGAGGATCTCTATGTTGCCGTCTGACAACAGCTGGTCACCCGCCAGGTCGGCGGCGACGGCATCCTGACAGCCTGACTCAGCCAGCTGCGGCTCATCGGGTCTCCCGGAGGTGCCCACGACTTCTTCAGTTGTCAGCTGCTGCGCACCTGCAATCACAAAGGTTTTCAGCATACAGCGTGTTGATCCCGGCAGCTAGCCGGGGCGGTCAGATGCTCACCTGCGCCACCCGTTCGAGCGGCGCCAGGGGCCTCGACCTGCTTCTCGCCACTGGCCACGGCCTTGACTTGTTGGAGCTCGGGAGGCGGCAGGTCGGGCAGCATTGTGTCTGTCCCAGGGACTGGCTCCGCGGGCCCTGACCCTTTGGGGGCCAATGCCTCGGGGCCGACGCAGCGGCGACTAGCCCAGCACTTGATGATTCCTCCCGGGTCGAGGACCCGGGGGCTGGGGCAGTCGAAGTTGGCGTCAGCTGGAGGTCCGCGGCACTTGCAGCACTAATGAAGTCGAAGTTAGTCAACACATAAGTAGAAAGATCAAATCATTTGCAGTGCAACAAGAGGCAGACTTACAGTACAGATTTCTTCTTAATGGCCTTCTTCATTCGCACGGCCCGACGCGGCGTCTCCGTTACTGGCGGCGGGGTTTCACCAGCTTGTGGCGTGGTCCCCGCCACAGCGATGGTGATGGCGGCGGCGGCCGGGGGGCTCGTCTCTTCTTCTTCGGGCCCGGCTCGGGCGAGGGACGCGGAAGGACTACAGGAGGATGTCATAAGTACAACTCAGAATTAAGGTACCGCATTACAACAAACCGATAGACTCTTACCCGGTGGATTCGAGTTCCTGCGCCTTGCGCTTGCGCACCAGTCGATGGCCTTGCGGCACCGGCGGCAAAGCGTCGGTCAACTCCACGCTCTGTTCGGAGGAGTTGTCCCGGCGAGTTTCTCCTTCAGCTCCTTCTCCCGCCTGCGAGCCCACGCCTTCGGTGGACTCGCTGCTGCGTTGAGCTGCAGCAAGGCGAGCCCTCTTGGCTTCAGCGGCAGCAGAGGGGAGGAGGTGGTCCGGTCGGGGGACGTCAGGTCACGGCGGGTAGCTGCGGTACAGCTCCGTGTGTCCCTGCAGAAAGTTCTTCAGTTAAGTAACGGAGCAAAAGCGGTTATCTTCAGCAAAAAGAAGTCGAATACTCACTGGTTTGGGCGGATTCCGTGCGGAAAACAATGTGGGCACGTACGGCACGGCGTCCACGTCTAGCAGCACCCGCTGAACTCGCTGGAGCGCGACTTTATCTGGCAAATCCTCTGCGCACATGCGAGAAGGATCAGCGGGGCCTGTGTACTCAAATCCCAGGCGATGGCGCTGCTGGATGGGTTGGACGCAACATTTGTAAAATGCGAACATGACGGAGTCGCCGGTCACTCCCTTCTTCTTCTGTGCCTCAATGACGTCCAGCAGCTCTTTGACTTGGTCCATCTCCCCGCCGGAGGGTTCAAGGTTCCATTCTCCCCTCACTACAGGTGGTCTGTTCGACCTCGTCGAAAGATGGGGAGCATGGTTTTCGACGTAAAACCAATGGTTTTTCCATCCAGGAAGGTTGGAGGGGAATTTGTATGTGAGATATTTGTCGCCGACCTGCTGACGCAGTTGGATGCCGGCGCCCCCCACAACGGAAAGGCTCTTGGAGGTGGGCTGTGGTTTGATACGGAAGAGGAAGCAGAAGAGATCCCAGTGGGGTTCAATTCCAAGAAAAGCCTCGCAGTAATAGATGAAAATTGAAATGTGGCAAATAGAATTTTGGTTGAGATGGTGAAGCTCAAGCCCGTAGTAATACAGAAGGCCTCGGAAGAAGGAACAAGAGGGGAGGGCCAATCCCCGTTCGGCAAAATGGAGAAATGTGATGATTTCGTCAACATTTTTCATGGGAAAAGGTTCGCGGTAAGAGGGGCGCCAATTGACAAGGGTCTTTTCTTGCAGCAACCCCTCGGAAACTAGGTTCTTCAGGTGGTTGAGGGAGCACTTACTGTGTGACCAATCTGCGGTTGAAGGCTGTGCCTCCTTCTTCTTCTCTTCGTTCTCTGCTTTCTTGGGCGCCATCTCCGATTCGCTGGCCACGAGATGCTCGGGGGCTGCAGGGAGAGTGGCGGGGAGGTTGGAGCGGGAGGATTTCTTTGGGGGGATCGCGGCGGCGCTTGGCTCAGATTGGGGATTTTGGTGGCTTTTGGCGGAATGCGGATTGAAAGCGTGGTTTTTTCCCTACTGTTGTCGCGGGGTTAAATAACCAGCGGGGTGGGAAAAAGTTACTGTTCCAAAGTTTAGGAGTCACTTCCGAGAATATTCCGAAGTCGAGGGGTTATTTGGTGGATTGTTTGGATTAAATATTCGATTAACCATTTTTTCAGGGTTAGTTAGCCCGAAAAATGGGGTTTCTCGAATTAATAATCTAATACCCATCATCTGTACCATCATTTTGGTAATTTCGCAAGTTGTCATTTTTAGCCTGCATGCCACGGTTGTTGGATCCTTATCTCCAAATTTTGTGGGATTTGGATTCAAGGCTCGGGGGTTGCGGGATACGTGGCATCGACTACTTATTTTTCAAATTTTTTGAAGGATAAGCAGGATTGCAGATTAATGGGACCCTCAGCCTGATTCTCTGATTCAACCTAAGGCTCGGGGGCTACTCCATATGGAGTGCGATTTTTCAATCGCACACCATAGTAGAAATAAAATTCGGGGCATGAGCACCTCATAGCTTCGATGCAGCCAAGAAAGTACTCGAAGGAGGATTTCAAGATGAAGCTTCAGAAGAAGACGAAGACTACTTCGAAAGTACTCAATAAGCCTGCAGTACTCAGCTACGAAGAGCTGGGGGGCTTGTCAGACCCGGGGCCATGGGACTGGGTACATGACGTAGTTTAAAGAGGTCTAAGAGATTAAGTTCGTCTTATCTCTTATTCATTCTGTTTATCTCTTATTTATTCCGTTTAAATAGGAGATAAGGCTAACCGATACAGGAGGAATCTACTCGAGTTATGTTCTGGTACGATTCCTTAGCTAGTGTTGGTTGGTATCTTTGTAACCCTGGCCTCTCGGATATATAAGGGAGGTTAGGGACCCCTTTCAAAACAAAAGATCATTAGGTCATTCTACACCAAAGGCAATACAAACCACCATACAGGACGTAGTGTGTTACACATCTTGCGGCCCGAACCTGTCTAAGCTTTGTGTTCCTTGCACCTTCGAGTTCCTGATCTCGGCGTCCCTTCACCCAAAACTTACCACCTTGGGTATATCCCACGGTGGGCAGCCGGTTAAACACCGACACTCCCTGCAATAAAAAGCTTTTTTGACATGGTACATTTTTACCTTTAATTATTGTTTTTACTATAATATGTTTACAAATTTAAAAATATATTTTTAGTTCAATAGTAGCACTTTAAGACAAATCTATAGGTATGTTTTTCATATTGTCTAGACTAAATATTTTAAAAGTTATTAATAGTATAAGTTCCATAAGTCTAACTAGATTTTTGACAAAATGTCAAGTATTTCCGATGGGAGGTTATATTTGCTAGTGGTATTACTCAAAAGAAAAACACACATTGATTTACCATGATTAGCAAATATGCTCGTGTGTTGCTAGAAGCGAAGCCATATAAATATATTGATTAGCATACAATAATACTAAATATAATTTTATAAAAAAATTATAATAGATTATACACTACATGTATCTTGTAATGATATTTTTTATTATAATTAAAGAAGTAATAAGCCAGTACGTATCGGTTGAGGACTTCAGTCGTTTCCGATTTACTCGCCAAGCGCTAATTCTACATGGTTTCAAATCCTCACATCCGGTTCTTGCATATTTAATATCGGTTCCACCTATCAATGACAATTGACACATGATGGACCAAAAATCAAAGGACGGGAAGAAATGCACCGCTCTAGAAAAATAGATATGCAGAGATTAGTCACAATTGACCATGAAAATAGTGCTATTGTAGGTACACTTCTGGTACCAATGCAACAAAATAGTACCATGAAAACTCAATTTTCCATAGGAGGCTTGCTTTGCTAATTGCTACACCACATTGAGTCCCATCTAATATAGTTAAAATTTATTGGAATATGCTACCTATGTGCTAGCAAATACGGAGATCTCTAATCCTTTGAATTTGTGATCGTTGGATAGGAAAGCAACCGCCTAGATGCAGCTGCCTACTTATATATATGGATTGCCATCGCCCCCTTACCGTCGTGTTCCTCATCCCATTTCCTCTCACAACCACCTTTGGTTCATTCCCCACTACTGTGTTCAGCGTTCGCCATCGTCGACTTATCTTCCAAAGCTTCGGTGCCCCCTTACCTCCATAGCTGCCAGATCCACCACCTTTCACCTTTGCCGATTTGGTGCTCCCTTACCTCCATTGTGTCCTGATCCCCCATCCTTCTCGTCGGCGTCGATTCATCTTCTATGGCTTCGGTGCCCCTACCTCCATCGCCGCCAGATCCACTGCTCTCAACCTCCGCAATTTCCAGATCTACAATCCTTCATCATCGCCAACTCTTCTTTTATGGCTTCGGTGCCCTCTTACTTCCATCGCCACCAGATCCACTGCTCCCAACCGCTGTGATTTCTAGATCTACAATCCTTCACTACCGGCAACTCATCTTCCACGATTTCGACCGTCGCTGCCTCCACCCCCGCCAGATCAATCGCTCTCGACCGCCGCCATTTCCAGACCCAGCGTCCTTGACGGCCATCACCGCCACAAATCACTCTAACATGACTCCCCAACTATCATCCCTGTCCAACTTATGGTCCTTCGATGCCCCTCCACTTCATGATTTCGCCCTCGCGACCAAGGTGGTCTAACGGTAAGATCCAACATCACAACCCAACTTTGTTGCCATGATCTTGACATCAGAGTGCGTTTTCTTCTGCTGCTTTGGCACCCCTGCCGCCACTGCTGCTGAATCAGTCGCCCTTGTCCGCTACCACCACCAGATCTACCACCCTCGACCATCGTTGCCACTGATCCCTCCACCCACAACGCATCACGGCCATCCCCATCCCATCGGTGTCGGTGCCAGATCTCCCACCTTGATTGTTGCTATGCTAATCACTCCAAACATGATGAACCACTACCATCCTGCCATGCAGCCTAGTCCCCCACCACTTGCCACTTCATTGCCCCCTCCTTACGGCAACCACCAATGTCGAGCGTATGACCTGCTCGAATCCTTCCAACCTCGAAGCATAGCTTTGGAGGGAATTAGAAACTCACCAAAGAAGGAGAAAATCTTCAATAAATTCCAACGGTATGAATTTCTATAGATTTTATCTCCCTAGATTATTTTACAAAATATAAGCTATTTAGAATCTTGTTCGTCAAATAGCTTTGATTGTCAAAAGATGAAAATTTATGTAGATTTAAAAGATGAGATTGCTTTTGTTAGATTCATCATGAAAATTTTATAGATTGAAAAGATGAAATTGATTTGGTTAAATTCATCATGAAAAGTTGTGATTATTTTTCTTTGAAATATTATGTTATCACAGGAGTCAAAATGCTACATTGTATGCGTGTTGATACACTAAACAACTTATATTTGGATTGGGGGGGGGAGTCAATTTTATCTGTCTTGTTCGGCTCGTACACGGTTGAACAATCCATGTGCATTAGATTTATTTTCATACCTAAATTTGCAACATGAGTGCTAGTGTAAAACAGATAAGTTTTCTTAATCCTCATAGTAAAAATGAATACTGCCAAGAAAAAGGAAACAATGCATAATTTACAAAATCTTATAAAGCTAGCAATACTAATTATTGTTAGAGATTTTGAGGACACAAATTTGCAATACATGTACCTCACTAGCTAGTAATAATTAGCATTGCCAACCTATAATGATCTTGTAAATCTATATGCGAGTCCTGGTAGTAAGCAATATGCCAATTTAATATTACCTTGCAAATACTATATGTAGTTCATTATTTATACTAGTAATTAATATGGCAATTTCTTATGGCCTTATAAGTGTTGTACACGACTAAGTAGTAATTAATATTATCAAATTTTGTTGGCAACATATGTGAAGTACATAGACTTATAAGGTCATCTAAAATTGGCAAATATTAATTACTACTATAGATAGTGAGCTACTTAATATAGATATTTATTACATAATCCTAAAAACTAGCAACATTAATTACTACTATATATACTGAGATATACCAAGACAATATTAATTATTACTGTACAAGGATACTTGAACTATGGCAAAACTTAATTACTACTATACGAAGATACTTGAGCTATGGCAAAACTAAAAGTCTACCAAAGAAAACCCAACGGAAACCACGGAAACGGCTGCGTCCACCACGCTGAGCCTCTGTGCCAACCACGCGTGCTACTACGAGCGTCATGCGTTGAGGTGTACTCCACTGTCCCCACATCCCCAGAAGCCACAGCCGCGTCAGGCACTGGCCCCACCTGGCAGTGGACGCGGGGCCCGTCATTCCTTGCTTTCTTTCCTTGCTTGCTCTCTCTTACCAGGCTCCCACCCTTTCTGCTATAAAGTCTTTCCCCCCTCTGCGCTCTGTGGCCCGCAACCAGCACCCCCAAACCCCCGCACGGCTCCACGCGCTCCCGCCGCCGCCTCGCCGGCGAGTGATCGCATTGACGGGGCTCGCGCTTACCGGCCATGGCGGAGGGCTCGTCCAAGTAAGCGCCTCCGGACCTGCCTGCGAGCCGTTTTCGCGCCCTCATCGCGCGGTTGGGGGCGAATTTTGAAATTCTTCTCACGCTTGTTCTGTTTGGTGGCTTAGTTTTGGTTTCGGGCGTAGGGGCTGTCCGGCCGCCGGCTCCGGGGATGGCTGGAAATCGGTGCTCGACGATCCTGACGTCGTCGAGGTGTCGGCGGAGGACGCCGCCGGGTGTTCTTCCGGTCGCCAGAAGCGGAAACTGACCCAGGTGACACTGAAACTGGAAACGCGTTTGTCTTTCTCACTGGTTTTTCCCCCTCGCTTTATTTTCTATATGTTCCGCGGCTATGAGCTGTTGGAGTGCTCGGTATGGATGTTGTAATGCGCGACTGCGGTTTGGTGATTACTGATTAGTGAGAATTAGTGCCACGGTTTTTTTGGTCTCGTGTACGGTTGTCCGATTATGATCGCCCTTTGGTTTGGTGATGATGCCCACGTCAGTATAGCGAGGAGGAAATGAATTAGGTCGGCAATCGTTTATTATTGGGCGCCTTCTTTTTTTCGAAATTTAAATTTTTTGGTGCTCGATTGTGATTCACTTTTGTGCTGCACCCTGAAATGTGTTATCTGAATCATGCTTACATGGGCGATAGAAGCTGAAATTGTGTCTGGTCTTGCAGTCAGCTGGTTGTTGTCTGATTGGATGTTGTAGTGATAAGGATTTCGTTGTGGTGATCTGTTGTGTTGTCGGTCTTTTCTAGTCAGCATTTGGGTGATCACTGGAAAGCTGTGGTATTCTCTAAGCTGATAACATATATGTATGCATATACATTAGGGGATATCACTTACTATCAGATCATAATATACCTCAGCCTCATCAGAATCTAGGTTTATTTGCGTATGCAACTCTTTCATAAGCAGTGACCGGCTATTCTTTAGCATTATGTTTCTTACATTTTACTTTTTTATGTGGAATATTTACCATAGCTGCATGTTAGCATGAGTACTTTATATACATCCTCACCTGCAGTAACAAAATTTTCTTCATAGCTAACATGGCATGTGTTGATCACCTGCAAGTCTGTTATTGGATATTGTATTTTCAAGATGTCTTGCAATTATTGCATTTGCCTTCTTCTATCCACCGCCAACAGTGATGTTAATCTGTTTATAGTGATTGATTTACAGAATATCTGGGGGTGCATTATAATTTCATTTGTTAAGATTTATTTAGAATCCATATGATTCTCCTATGAAGTAACAGAGTTTGTGCCTTTTTTTTTTGCGTGGGTGACTTATGTTTCTCTAGTTTTACTTTTTGGATGGTACATGGAAATACATCACCATTAATTTCTTAAGAAAAGGCAGCTTGTTTCTTTGAAAACTAATG
The DNA here is from genome assembly GCF_002211085.1 of Panicum hallii. Lineage (NCBI taxonomy): Eukaryota > Viridiplantae > Streptophyta > Magnoliopsida > Poales > Poaceae > Panicum > Panicum hallii. The sequence continues at coordinate 12,660,024 of NC_038046.1, read as the reverse complement.
CATTATGTGTGAATTATTTTTTATATTTTTGGAAATGAGATGATTGGTAATGGTAAATTTGGTTCTTCCTTCGTCCAGTTATTTTCATTAGCTAAGTTTGTTTTTTCATTCTAAATACTCCAACATGTTAAGATGCCACAAAACCTGTCTCTTTTAAATATGTCACTTGTCCAATCTACAGGTTGTTCCTTCTGACATAATTGAACTTGATGCTGATGTTGATCCTGGCGGAGTTGTGATAATTGACGAGAAGATAGAAAATCACAAGAATAAGCAAGCTGCTATTCATATGGATTGGATAAAGCATGCAATGGTGAAGTATTTTGTAGACTTGCTTTCTTTTTAGTACCCTTGGTTATTATTATACTATGTTAGTGGTTGATTTTTCGTTTTTCTGTTGGGCGACTTCAGAGTGCTGATTTTTCCTTTTCTGTTGGGCAACTTCAGAGTCGTATATCTGCAGACCCAAATGCTACTCCTGTTACAAAGGTTGGGCCATGGGATGGGCTGGGAGATTATCATAATAATGTTGCCGGCCCAGGTGCTATTCCTGTCACAAAGGTTGGGCCATGGAATGACCTGGGAGGTTTTGATAATAATGTAGCCGGCTCAAGTGCTATCCTTGCAACAAATCTTCCTCCGTGGGATGGCCTAACGATGCTTGCTCCATATTTTTACAATCAGTTTGGTGTGGCACCTGGAGAGGAGCACAATAAATACTATAGTAATAGCAGTCCACTGATGGAAAGTGGTAGCAGCTTAAACTCTGGTGCGAATAATTACATGGGCATTCCACCTGGTGTGGAAGCAATTTTACCACAGGAGACTTCTGCTGAGATGCCACATCAGCCCAGTCAAACTGAGATCATCAGTAGTGAAGTTCATGAGAAGTACAAGACATTTAAACGATTTGATACAGTTAATGATCATGGTGATCATTTCTACTTATTAAATGCTCCTGCTGTCAAGACGGTAGCTATTTTTAAACTTTGGACAAGCTCCTTTTCACTTTATTTCCTCAGTTCAATATTAAGTTGGTTTTTAAACAGCCACCTAAGGCCTGGGTTAAGCGGATACAGCATGAGTGGAAAGTCCTAGAGAATGATTTGCCAGGTAAGTAGCTACTGTTTTTTTCATAGTCTAATGTTCTAAAGATATTAGAGGTTTGTTTCTTAAATGCAGACTGTTTCATAATATTGGTCCTTTGCCCTTTCCTGACTACATGCTCACCAGATGAGCAGACTTGTTGATCTTTACCAATTTCCATGTGTGCCTAAAATGACTTTGAGTTCAATTTAACCAGAAAACAACATGGGATGCAATTATTTTCATGTGCAGTGCAGTGTAGTATTTTCATGTACTTATTACATGTACTTTCTACAAATTGAACAGACATGATATATGTAAGAGTTTACGAGGATAGAATGGACCTTCTTAGAGCTGTCATCGTTGGACCAGCAGGCACTCCTTACCATGATGGGCTTTTCTTCTTTGATGTCCAGTTCCCATATCGATATCCAAGTAAACCTCCGGTAAGGAATATTTAGATGTCACGTGCATCTATGATAGCTTGATTTTTCTTTGTTTCCAATTTTTAAGAATATGCATGTCAATATATTTCTTTCAGCTAGTGAATTACCGCTCTAGAGGATTGCAGCTTAACCCGAATCTCTATGAATGTGGAAAAGTATGTCTTAGTCTCTTAAACACCTGGGCTGGTTCTGGATGTGAGAAGTGGAACCCATCTAATTCAACCATGCTGCAAGTCTTGGTCTCCATTCAGGCCTTGGTGTTGAATGCCAAACCTTTTTTCAATGAACCTGGGCATGCTATGTATGCTAACACTCCTCTTGGGGAGAAGCTATCTATGGCGTATAATGAAAAGACTTTTCTGCTATCCTGCAGAACGATGCAGTGCTCTCTTCGCAATCCACCAAAGGTAAGATGTATGCTCTGTTTATGTTTTTCCTTGCTATGTTTCTGTCGATATATTCATCTCTATTTTTTAAAGCAACCATGGTCTTTAATATTCGTTTTCATTGGTGAAGAATGTTTTTGGGTGAGAAAAAAACATGAATAGACTAAGATCCATTTGATCCGCTCCGCGCACCTTCGTGGAACGAGAAAGCTATCGAGCGAGATAAACCGTTTTATGAAAAAAAAAGAGTAGAAAACTGACCCCTTCTCACAATCTTGATGCTTCGAAATTTGATGTATGTTCACTTCTTACAGAATTTTGAGGACTTCGTTGCTGGCCATTTCCGCAATCATGGGCGCAAAATCCTGAAAGGATGCAGGTCCTACATGGCCGGTGCCCAAGTTGGTTGCCTCATCGGAGACGGCGAGCAGGACGTCGTCGACGAGGGTGGCAAGATCTGCTCCGCCAACTTCAACGCCCCGCTGAAACTGCTATTCGCGGATCTGCTGAAGGTGTTCGCCAAGATAGGCGTCAATTGCGCTGAGTTCCAGGATCCTGGAGCCGCCAAAGCGACAGCAGGCACCCCATCGAGCCTGAAGCCGTAAGAGCATCAAGAAATCAGGACTCAGAAGTAGGGAGGCGTAGTTGTTGGGTTCTACCCCCAGAACCATGCGCGGCTATCTGACCCATCCGTTTGCTCGTTAGTTCCTGCAAATTCACCCCATTTCTTCTAGTAATTTCTAATGTCTAGAGACAAGTTTCCATCAAAAAAATTTCTAGAGACAAGTTGTGCCTGTGGCGTTTTCTATTCTATCTATGAACAGTAATTTCGACATTTGGTTTGGTCTGGTGTTTATTACCGCTGTGTTTGCCTTTCGGTGTGTGCCGGCCGGTTTTATGTGCGCGTTGTTCTTGTCGTTTTTACACCTCTGCCGATTTAGCGACGATGCTGCTGTTTGTCAGGTTGCTGTATGCCTCGTTTCCTTCTTGGTAATCTCAGCCAGCCGTGTCGGCTTGTGCCTGTCATGTAGACTGTTCTGTCTCGTGCAGCCAGGAGGTCGATGGATGGCTGGCCGGGATGGTCGGCGGAGTTACAGTGCCGGCCGCTGCGAAGCCGGCAGGGCTGGATGTTCCGGCGGAGCTCAGCTCGGCTATGAGCCGCCGCGCCAGCTTCTGCACCACCACTCATCCTGGAGCACTCAGGCAGCCAGCACTTGAGTAGTTGAGTTCTCCTCCAGCCCCCGTGCTGACCACGGCATCCTTCTGCCTCAGCCCTCAAGTCGTGTGCATCTCTGGTCTGCAGTGGAGCAAAATTACCGTGCCAAGAGGCAGGTCACTAACGGTTGACGTTTACTACTTTTCTTATACCTGAAGGTCCTGGTCTCCCTCTCAATTCTGAACCACATGATCGTAGTATCTCTTTGCTGTATGCGTAGATGAGGACGACGCATGGAGCAATCCACTAATCAATTCCCCAGCTCCAAATTCCTGAAGTCCATTACCATGGCTGACGGCTCGGATCGGACGTAGGGAAGACGCTGCAGGACCTACAAAATTGCAGCCTCGGTTTCGTCTCTCCACCCCCAGGGGATGTTTGGATCAGAAGACGTTGAAGCTAAAGTTTAATCGTGTCACATCGTATATTTCAATATTTATTAAAAAACTAAATATAAACTAATTATAAAATTAATTGCAAAAGCTTAGGGCTAATTCACAAAATGAGTCTATTAAACCTCGATTAGGTTTAATAAATTTATTTCGTAAATTATTCTAAGGTTATACAATTAGTTTGATTATTACTACTCGTACTCATAATTAGCAACTAAATATCCGATGTCACATTGTAAAGTTTAGCCCCGCCGGACAAGAGGCCTAAACCAGCCGCGCCAACGCTGCCGGCTCGGCGACAAGCAGCCACAGAGCATTTCGCGTATCGAATTGCTGCCTCACTCTGGCCGGAATGGCGCGGCCTCACAGCCACCTCTACCGTCTTCTCCTCCTCCTCCGCCTCCTCCTGCTGCTCCCCGCCGCCACGGCCGCGTCGTACTCCTCGCTCTGCCACTCCAACGCGGCCGCCAAAGATGTCCCCGCCCCCGACCACTCCCTCGGCGGAACACCGCCCACTCTCCCTTGGATCTCCACCGGTCACTTCTCCGGCGGCGGCGACCTCCACTTCGCCCCAGGCCGGTCCTACGCCCGCGCTTTCTCATTCCACCCACGCGACGGCTCCGCCAGCACCACCGCCGACCCCGCCGTCACCCACCTCTCCGCCACGCTCACCCTCGACGGTGCTCGCATCACCCGGCGCCACGGCGACCGCCCCCACTCCGTGTCTTTCGACCTCGACGGCTACTACTACTCCACCGCTACCGCCCCCGCCGCGGAGCTCTGCATGGTGGGCTCCGGTTCCTACGCGAGAGAGGACGGCTCCGGTGTCGTCGTCCTCTCCGACGTCGTGCTCCGCCTGACCGTGCCGCGGCCGTCCAACCTCTCCGCGCCCTTCGTCACGGGCCGCCTCGGGGGCGTCGACTTCAACCCCATCGCCCTCGTCGCCTACGCCGAGGATGACTACGCATACGGAGAGGCCGCATCCTGTCCGCCGACACCGCCGCCAGCTGGCGCCCGACGGGTGCTCCGCGCGGGGTTCTCGTGCAGCCTCCTCAGGGCTCTGCTCGGAAGAGGCTCCTACAGACTGGAGTACAGGCCGCCCAGTGGGCGCGCGGCGAGCGGCTTCCCGCTGCCGCTGCGCCACGAGAGCATGTACATCAACCAGATGCGCTGCGCCGCCGCCGACGGCGCCGTGCGCGCGTACATGGTGTTCTACACCAACCAGTCGGCCGCCTTCCCATCCAATGACACCGCACGGTGGGGGCGTGGGCGTGGCTTCTTGGTCGGGGACGAGGCGCTCGTCGCCGACGGGTTCTGGGACTCGTCTCGGAGCCGGCTCTGCCTGAGGGCGTGCCGGGTGGCGAGCTCGGGCCAGTCCGGCGCGGACCTAGCCGTCCGCGAGTGCGGGATCGGGGCCAGCTTCTGGTTCCCGGCCGTGTGGTCGCTCTGCGACCGGAGCGTCGCCGCCGGGATGATCTGGAACGCGAGCGGCAACCTCGACGGCGACGCAGCAGCCGTGATCTCGGTGTCCAGAACCGGGGGCTACGCCTACCAGGTTGCCGGCATCAAGTACAACTACACCCGGGTGGAGGAGGCCAAGAAGCACTACGACTCCATGCCGGCGTTGAGCAAGGAGAGGAAGGGCAGGTTCCCCGGCAACTCCTCGTTCCGGGACTTCGCGTTCGGCTTCTCCCTGAAGAAACGAGGACTCACCGGGTACGCCTCGCCGGTCACGATCGGCTCGGCCTTGGTCGAAGGCGACGGGCTGGTCGCTGACGCGGCCTTCGCAGCAGAAGAGGTGAACAAGCATAGGCTGTTGAACGTCAGCTACACTTTGCGATACTATGCCCCAGCTGCCTACGGGAAGTCGTCTGCGAATTCGCCGCAGCTGCGGCGCATCTCGGCAGAAGGTGTCTACGACACCAGGGCAGGATCCCTGTGCATGGTGGCCTGCCAAGCGATCAGCGTTTCCTCGTCGGAGTCGGACTGCGAGATGCTCGTCACCGTCCAGTTCGCTCCGATGGACGCCGTGGCGAGGGAGCGCGCCGTCGGGACGATTAGCAGCCTGAGAAAGCCGGACGACCCTCTGTTCTTCGAGGCGCTGGAGGTCGCCGGCGACGGGATGTACGTGGAGCGGTTGGCGGAGTCGGTCTCCAGGATGGACATGGAGAGCATCATGCTGGTGGCCTCCATGGCGCTGTCCTGCGTCTTCACGGCCCTGCAGCTGCGCCACGTAAAGAAGCACCCCGAGGTGCTCGCGGCCATGTCGGTCACCGCGCTCGTCGTCCTGGCCCTGGGATACGTGATCCCGCTCGTGCTCAACCTCGAGGACACGTACAGGGACAGCCGCAGCCACAGCCGCAGGCAGTACTTCGTCAAGCTGACCGGCGGCGGGCTGCTGGAGCTGAACGCGCTCGTGCTGCGGGCAAGCACCGTGCTGGCCCTCGTCCTGCAGCTGCGCCTCCTCCAGCTCGCCCTGTCGTCGCGGCGGTCGGCGGATCAAGCGGGGATCAAGCGCGAGGGCTCGTCGCCGTCGTCGTCGTCATCTGACGCCGACGCCGAGAGGAGCACGCTCTGGGTATGCCTGCCGCTGTACGCCCTCGGCGCTGTCGTGGTCTGGATCGTCCACACGAGCGACGCCCGGCCGGGGCCGGCGTTGGTGGACGACCTCGCCGCGTACGCGGGGCTGGTCCTGGACGGGTTCCTGCTGCCCCAGGTCGTCCGGAACGCGCTCTCGGGCTCTAGGGTGCGGGCGCTCTCGCCGTGGTTCTACGCCGGCAGCACCGCGATCCGCGCGGCGCCGCACGCGTACGACGCGTTCAGGAGGCGGAGCTACGTGCCGAGCCTGAGGCCGTCGTTCGCGTACGCGGGCCCCCGCGACGACCTCTTCGGCGTCGGGTGGAACGTGGCCGTACCGTGCGGGGCGGCCCTGCTCGCCGCGCTGCTCTTCTTGCAACAGCGGCTCGGGGGCGCGTTCCTGTGCGGTTCGAAGAGAAGACGGTCGGGAGAGTACGAGATGGTCTCCACGCCTAGCTCCTAGTTGGCGTGAGCCGACGAGGCAATTCTGCAACACTGTCGTGCACCTAAAGTCGTATCATTTACTCTTTATTAGGATGAGGAATTGAGGACACAACCTACGGCTTACAACATCGATCGTTGCAGGTCCTCTGCTCCGGATTTGCCTATACTAGTTTAATAGCTTGATATGATGTTGAAAACCGATGCTCTTAGCTATCGTACAGGAGTGTGCAGCCTGTTCAGGACTAATTTTTAATCCGAATTAATGCCAAGTAGAAAGACTAAATATAAACTAACTGTAAAACTAATTGCATAAGCTGGTGCTAATTCACGAGATAAATCTATTAATTAAAGATGCTAATTCACGAGATAAATCTATTAAGCTAATTAATCCATCATTAGTATATTTTACTGTAGCACAATATGGTCAAATCATGGACTAATTAGGCGCTAATTAATGAATTTATTTCTTGATCCATTTATGCAATTGGTTTTGTAATTAGATTATAATTATATCCGATGTGATGAAACTAGAATCCAGTAAACGCCCTAAAATCGGAGTACCTTATCGTACGTTGAACAAACAGAGGCTGCTGAATGTCAGCTGCCATTTACAGTATTAGGTAAGAGATTTGCCTTCATGGCCCGAGATGCCTCCGCAGCATGGCAGGACATGTCTATGATGCCAACACAGGCTCCCTGTGCATGGTTGCCCGCCGAGCGATTAACTCCGGTTTGTCGGACTGCGAGGGTCATGGTGACCGTGCAGTTCGCTCCGCGCTGGACGGTGAGGCGAGGGAGCATGCTGGTGGCATGATCAGCAGCCTGAGGAAGAAGAGTGACCCCTTGTTATTCGAAGCACTGGAATCCAATAAGGTAGCAAATACTAAAGTGCATAATGTCAAATTCAGAATTGATCCATCTTCATGTCCTCCTCTCCAACGCTCCTCTGTGCACAATAGACCGTAGATCTATGTGCACCTCCTCTCCATCACCTCCTCGCACATGGTAGATAGGCAAGGGGAAAAAAATGTGTCGCCTTCCCCCTGCTTCGTCCTCCTTGGCGACTCAGGGGGCGACACCACGCCGCCGCCTCCCGCCCCCGCACCAACTGCCTCCGGTGGCCGCCGCTGCCGCCGGCGACCGGCTAGCACCAGCGACAGCCTCCGGCTGAGCTAAAGCCAGTTTCACCCGCCGCCTCCCTCCCTCCCCACTCCCTCCTTCCCCCAGCCTTCAAACCTTGCTTGTTGTCCCACTCCGCCCCTCGGCGGCGGCGGCCTCTGGGGGCCGGATTCGCCCTCCTCTTCGCAGGATCTATGCCCCCAAACGCCGGATCTGCTTGTCCTTGACGGGTGTTGTGGGGACCGGCCATCCATCTCCGGCGCGGCATCCCGGCGAGGTCACCCTAGCCGGTGCCGCGGTGGCCTCATCCTCGACAGCACCGGCGGCGGGGAGGGCTCGTCGACGTGCCGCGTGGGGGCCGGCCCTCTGTCCCCGGCGCAGCCTCCATCCCCGACGCGGCTGCCCTAGTCGGGGCTCGCAAACGGTGGCCGCCCCGTCCCAGCAACCGGTGCTACAATGACCTCGTCCTCCTCGACGGTGCTGGCGGCGGGGAGGGCTCATCGACGTGCCATGCAGGCTGCTCCGGCTGCCCTCCCCCGGCTAGTGTGCGTCTCCGGCCGCCACCTCCGGCGGGGCAGCTTGCTTTCGCCCGGCTGGTACGATGCCGGCCGGCCTGCTGCTCGTCACGGCCCCTCGTTCGACGGATTTGTTCGTGGGAGGTCGCTGCGGTCGTCGTCTATTCGTGTTGATGCTTCATTTATATATCTTCACCATGTTATTATCTCTAGCGGATGCTTTGCCGCTGCTCTTTGCTTCCCTGGCAGATGATCTGCCGCAACTATCGCCTTGGCGGAAGCTTTGTTGCCACCGTCTCTCTTGGGCGGATGCTTGGCCGCCGATTGGCAGGCTAATGGACGGATGCTTTACCGTCATGTTGTGCCTGATGTCTTATCTTTTTTGGGTGGATGCTTTGCCACTACGGTTGTACCTTGGTCGTTTAGTAATCTTGGTAGACAATCATGGCGACGATGTATCTGTTTAGTGGGAATAGATGTTTTTCGTTGTTATTTGAGTTCTAGGTTTATTAGGCTGGATGGTTGCCCTTTCTTCTCTCTAGTTTGCTTCAGTACACATCCGTCATTTGCTACTTGCTTGGTGGTTTTGTAATTTTGCGTACGAGAGTTCTCTCATAGTTTGAACTCTCATAGTTAATAGTTGTGTTGTTGTAATTCTCTTTTTCTTAATGAAAAACATGCTCAGGCATGTTCACTAAAAAAACTCGCCTCCTCGCGCAGGAGGTTTAACCCGCAACCGAATGGACTCGTCCACCCCTTCTTCACCTCGCTGGAAGCGCGGAGATCATGGCCAACGGGGGCCCACATTGGCTTGAAGGGGATCTCGGTGGAGGGAGACAGAGGAGGTTGAGTGAAAGAGCTAGTTCAGAGGTAGGCACGGTGGAGGAGAGGAGGTGCGCCGCGCGGTTCATGCCGTGGGGGTGGGGGGGTGGTTGGAAGGAGGAGAATCGAATGCGGCGACGGAGGGGTCGTAATTGTGGGAGAGGGTGCGGCGGTTATGCCGAATTCGCAGACCATATAAACAATAGATACCAGGTGCATCTTATACTAATTCCGAATTTTAGGCTTTAATATATCCAACCCGAGTATTACCAGAGGTAGGGGTAGAAGAAAATCTATTATTATCATTACGTACTCTCTCTCTATTGCTGAAACTAAGTATTTCTAGGATAAGTTTAGCCGCAAGTGAAAAGTCCATCATACCCCAGCCGTGGCACCTCCTAATTGGGTTAATTTCTAGCTAGTACTGGCTATTCGGGTAATCTATTCCATTAATGCCTGGCTTAATTAAAAAAGTCATAGTTTACAACAAAAGTTAATCTCATTTCAGAAGTTACAACAAAGGTTGACTATAACAACATTTTACTTATCCAACTTAGTATATATTTATGTATGGATAAATATAAGTTAACCACATTGCAGAAGTTACCTCATACGCCCAACTTATCCATATATATAAGTATGTGGTTGGGTGTATTCAATTTTCAAAAAATACTTATATTTACGGATAAATGTTGAATGCTTCATATACTTATATCAACGTTTTGAACACTTCCCACATACTTATTGTTGCCATACTTATTTCCTCTTTCCACGTGATGTAGACATGGATGCACGGGAGCTCCCGGAAGCCACGCAGAAATTCTGCAAATTTAAGCATTCCACTGCCCATATTGAACTCAAATTGATTCTGTTAGACGTGGATGCCTGGATTTTTATCTCGCCAGTGGATTTTTCTCTTGCCAGTCGACGGAAGATTTGATTGGAAGCTTGACTAGTATACTGAAGGGATAACTATTATGATCTGAGCCAACGCAATCTGTGGCGGTGGCGCACGCAGCGCGCAGCAGTACAGCACTGCTTCCGCAATGCCAGACCATTCCACTCCGGGGCGTCCCTATAAACACCGCACCGCCCGGGTGCTTCCGATGACACACCTCGCCGATCTTCCCCCCGACCAAAATGGCACCGCCAGCCAAGAACCACAACCACCTGGCCACCTATCACCTATGCTTCCTCCTCGTCCTCTCCGTCGCCGCGCTCTCCTCTGTAGTCTCTGCCACGGACTCCTCGCTCTGCACCATCCCCTCCCCTGCCCCGGAACACGTCGCCGCCGGGAACGACAAGCTCCCGCTCATCTACTCCTTTCGGCTCAGCGCCGGCTACTTCTCTGGCGGCGAAGACATCCACTTCGCCAGAGATGAGAGCGGCGGCGACGACGACGGCAGCTTCCTCCATGCTCGACGCTCGTTCACCCTACTCCCGCTCCGAGTTGACCGCACCACCGACGCCACCGTCGTCCACGTTTCCGCCACGTTAAGACTCTCCGGCGGCCGCGCCCTCCACGCTGTGGCGGCCCACCGGCGAAGAGATCGCTTCGCGGGCGGCGCCCACTCCGTCTCCTTCCACCTGGACGGCTACTACTCCTCCACCTCCGCCGAGCTCTGCATGATCGGCTCCGGCACCTACGCCGAGGGCGACGACTGGCTCGAGCACCTCCCGGGCGTCGTGCTCCGCCTCCGCGTCCCCAGCCCGCCCAGCCTCTCGGACCCCTTCGTCACCGGCCAACTCAAGGGCGCCGGCTTTGACGCCATCACCCTCGTCGCGTACGCCGAAGGCGACCTGTACAAGTACGGCCAGCACGCATCCTGCCCGCCGCCGCCTTCCACCGCGAGAAGCGCGCTCCAGGCGCTAGGCGCCAGCTTCTCGTGCGCGCATCTTAAGGAGCAGCTCGTGAGCTCGTACAAGCTGCAGTATGGTGGCGGCGGCGGCGCGCACGCGTCGAGCACCTCTCCGGCGCCGCTACGGCTGCAGGAGCCGCGCATGCACGTCGGCCAGGTGCAGTGCACCCCGGACGGCGCCGTGCGCGTGTACGCGACGTTCTCCAGCAGCACGAACATGTTTCTCGCGGGGCAGCTGCGGCCGGGCTTTATGGTCAACGAGGCGGCGGTCGTCGCCGAGGGGCGCTGGGACTCCGCCCTGAGCACGCTCTGCCTCCGGGCGTGCCGGGTGGTGCGCTCGGGGCCGGCGGCCCTCGCGGTGCAGGAGCAGGACTGCGGCATCGGGATGAGCTTCTGGTTCCCGTCCGTTTGGACGGTCCGGGACCGGAGCATCGTCGCCGGCACGCTTTGGAACGCCAGCCACGAGACTGACGGAAGCAGCGCCGCCGCTGCTGCCGGCGCGATATCGGCGTCGAGCATCGACTTCGACGCCTCGAGCATCGACTTCGACAGCAACAGAGGCAACTTCTCCGACGTGGAGTACAGGTACACGATGGTGGATGAGGCAAAGCAGCGCTACTTCGCAGACGTGTTGAGAAGCCACAGGAACAAGACCAAGGGGCGTTTCCCGGCAGCAACCTATAGCTACCGTGATTTCGAGTTCCGTTTCTACATGGATAAGGGTAACGGCGGCTCGGGGTATGGTCATGGAGAAGCCCACCCGGTTACCATCGGCTCGGCGATGGTCTACGGGGATAGGCTCGCTGCCGCCGACTCCTTCTCCCGGCACGCCGAGGTCGACATGGAGCTCGAGCTGCTGACCGTCAGCTACAACATCCACATCCGCCGTGTTCCTCCGAATCTGAATCCGATGCGTCTTAACCTGACGTCCCCGGTTGCTATCGAAGAACGCGTGGTCACGGCGGAGGGCGTCTACGACCCTAGGACGGGCGTCCTGTGCATGATCGGCTGCCAAGAGCTCGCCGGCGGCTCGATGGACTGCCGGACATTGATCACCGTGCAGTTCGCCTCGCTCGACGCAAAGGCGCAGGGCCACGGAAGAGGGGTGATCAGCAGCCTGAGACCCAAGGCGGACCCTCTCTTCTTCGACAAGATGGACGTCGTCCTGTTCGGGATGTACGCCGAGCAGGTGGCCGAGTCGGTGTCGCGGATGGACATGGAGAGCGTCATGCTGGTGGTCTCCATGACGCTGCCGTGCCTCTTCACGGCCCTGCAGATCCTCCGCGCCAAGAGGAGCCCCGAGGCGTCTGCGGCCACGTCCATCACCATGCTCGTCCTCCTGGCCCTGGGTTACGCCGCCCCGCTCGTGATCGGCTCCGAGGCTCTGTTCGTGAGCAGGGGAACCGAGTACGCGCCGTTCCTGAGGAGAGTGCCGCACGAGCTGAGGCAGGCGATGCTGCGGGCGCCGACGCTGATCGCGTTCGTGCTGCAGCTGCGCCTCCTTCAGCTGGCTTGGTCCGCCCGGAGGTCGGCCGCTGGCCGGAGCAAGGCCGAGACTGCGGCGGAGAGGAGGGCGCTGCTCTGGGTATGCCTGCCGATGTACTTGCTCGGCGGCGCGCTGACCGTCGCCCATCACGCGTCGATCAGCCGCCGCGCGGCGCTGGAGGATTCCCTCGCCGTCCGCGTCGGCCCGGAGCCGGCGACTCTGTGGGAGGACCTCGCGTCGTCCACGGGGCTGGCGCTGGACGGGTTCCTCCTCCCCCAGGTCGCCATGAACGCGTTCTTGAGCGGCGGGGCGTGCGCCGTCTCGCCGTGGTTCTACGTCGGCGGCACCGTGGTCCGCGCGATGCCGCATGTCTACGACGCGATCAGGGCCCGCGGATACGTGCCGAGCGTGACGCCGTCGAACGTGTACGCGAGCCCCCGTGACGACCGGTTCGGCGTCGCGTGGGACGTCGCCGTGCCGTGGGGGGCGGCGCTGCTCGCCGTGCTGCTGTTCTTGCAGCAGCGGCTTGGCGCCTTTTCGTTCGGTTCGCGGAGGAGATCAGGCGAATATGAGATGGCCTCAACTCAACAGCAGCATTAGTTTGGTTCGCCCGATCTGGGGAAACGGTTCGTCTGACGTCCATTGCCGACACTGACGCATGAGCCCGGTCCCACGTGTCAGTGTCTAGGGCGGACGTCAGGGAAGACTCGTCCCTGATTTGGCAGGTTAAAGGAGATCCGCTATTCCCTGCAGCATTCAAAATCTTTTTTTTTCCTCAAGTCGTCGCGGATTTATAGAGTCAAAATGGTTTGTCAAATTATTAGTGTATTTGTCTTCCATGCTGGAATGCAGTGACAGGAATCAGCAGTCTTCCTCAGGATATTCTGAACTATAGTACTAGCCTCATATCAGTATTTCTTTATGTTCGCACGAGGTAAATCATAATCTTACTATTACTAATTGGAGATTTCTCGTAAAAATCAGAAACAACCAGCCATCAATCCGACAACTGTAATCATAATAGTCATTGGATCTATTATCTTTTCTAATAAATTACCACATCTATCATTACAAAAATAAACTAAATTAACCCTCTAAATATGTATCTAAATTACCCACCTCTGTCATTATAAAAAAAATCTAAAGTAACCCTCTAATCTTCATGTAAATTACTCACCTATACTATTATAAAAATAATACAAATAACCCTATAAATTTGCATATAAATTATCCAATTATATCATTATTAAAAGTAAAAATAACATCTAAATCTAAATCTAAACTTGTGAGATGACCCGCGCAAATAGCACGGGTAGCTAGTTTTTTTTCAATCTTTATATTTTTTCAGATGGTGTTATTATACTTTTTTCATATGATCTAAACCGAGAGATCATCTATATTTTCTACATTAATATATCTTGTGAAATATTTTTTGGAATATACATTCAGAAGAAAATGGAATATCTTCTTCATAAATATATGTTTTTATTTTTTCATGACATCTCAAGCTTATATTATATTGAAATATTTTTTATTTATTTAATTTTTGACTTGTGATGGACCTTTTTACCTGTGCATGAAGAATTATCCTTGGACTTTTAGACGAAGATCTCGATAATTATTCAATGTATACCGGCAGAAGTAAATAATCTTTTTTATTTTTTTATTCTCCAATATTTAATTCCTAAAGCTTCATGCATATATACATCTATATTTTCTTACGACTGTTGCATCTTTTTTCCATCACGTACCGCGTACATAGTTTACAAATTCACTATTGCAGCTCATAAAGTACAATCTTCTTTTACATACTTACCACCCTCTACGATCATCATAACCCTCTCATAATTTGACTCGTGTTAACTTTTTTTCACCTTCCTTTTGATCATAGTTATTCCCTGTAAGCTACTGGTATTAAGTTGTGTTCTCCATGATCATTCCAATTATTTTTCATGGTTGTTGTCATACTGATCTATTTGGTAAGATTTCGGCTCCTTCTAAAAATATTTTACCATTGACTTCGTTGGTAAAACCATTCTTTTTTACTGAAGTTATTTTTAAAAAGAATTGGCAAAGCACCTTCTTAATGATAATTTTTATAATTCTAAGAATATTTTAGATTCTAAGGAGGGAAGAGAAGCAAGTGAAACCACCTTTTTGGCTCATCCTCTCTATTTCTAACAATATGATGAAGGGCATGTCAAGACTCGATGAATGTTATAGTTAAACCACTACTTAGCTATGGATCCATGAGGATTGATCTATAATGTTGTTTGTTTGTCGTAGCATGACTGGAAGGACAACAATGTATCTTTCTAGTGATTTTCAAATTAAAATTATAGTAAATCTGAAAAGCTAGATGGTAGCAATTGACGTGATGTAGTTGGTGTACTCTGAATTGTCGGGCAACTGCTCTAGCAAGCCGTACACATACACAACAAAAGAAGTCGTACCAATAGTGGCACTAATATGAAAAATTTAGATACATCTATTCTTTATTTTTAAGTAATTTGCTTCCAAGTATAGATGGAAACTTAAATACCACTTTGATTACCTTTCTTGTAATTTAGTGTTTGTACACATGCTAATTTATAAACTTTTTATTTTTTTATTTCCTTCAAAATTCACAGAAAACAATACAAATTTTGTATTATTATAATTTCAAGTTATAATATTTGATTATATTTATCGAACTCTTTGAATTAAACTAAACCATTAGATTATGGTCAAAATCAGTTTTGTATATATTCTCTATTAGAGTGGGGATTCAAGCCACACTTTTAAAAGTAGCTGGAATAAATTTATTTTACATTGGCTATTTACATATGTAATTTGCTTGCCAACTCAATAGAAATCGAACTCTCTAGTTTCATTATTTTATTTTTAAATTTAATTCTTTATTAATTATATTTGACACATACTTTCTATTTATTTAGCTATTTTCCTTCCTAATTTGCTTCTTTATTCTTAAAATTTTAATTTATCTATTTATAAGTCATATCCAATATGAACACTTTGTTTAGTTGCTAATTTCTTTATATTTTAATTTAAAATTAAGCTATGTACGAATTGTATTTAACATGTACTCTCTTATCAAGTGCTAATTTTCTTATTTTTTAAATTCTAAATTTAGCTATGTACCAATCTTATTTGACATGTATTTAAGTTCTATTTTTTAATTTAAAATTTAGATATTTATTATCATATTTAGCATGGACTCTTTAGCCATATTCTAATATTTATAATTTTTAATTCCAAAATTAGCTATTTATTAATTATACTCTTGAGCTAGCTTGGACCGCTAGATCTTCATCAAATCTAATGATGCAAATCCTTCTCTTTATTGCTCCGTGCTTCACGCAGGATAGATGCAGATATGTGCAACGTCCTCATGAAACTCATGTGCTCGACTTTTTGGAATCGATATAGAAGGATCAAAGATTTGTAGCAGCCAGTGTAATTTTGTAGTCGTTAGTGATGGCAATCAACGGCCACCCTCCCCTTGATGGCAATCAACGGCCACCCTCCCCTTGAGCCTTAGTTTCCCTCCTTTCACCTAGCGCAATATGCATGCTCTGATCCCAGTAGCAGCCTTGCCAGGCAGTAGGTCCACACAGCGAGCAACTAAATTTTACCCACGCATGCTGGTGGCCAAGGATGCAGCAGGAACGTACACTATCAGGCGTCATGGCTTAACAGAGCCACAATCGGATAAGCTATCTTTTTTGTTTCGATTTTAGCTATTTACTAATCATATTCGATATGGACTCTTTGATTAAGTCTTATTTTTTATTCCAAATTTACTTGTTTACTAATCGTATTCGGCATGGATTTTTTGATCATGTCCTTATTTTTATAATTTTTTAATTTTAAAATTAACTATTTACTAATTGTATTTGATATGGACTCTTGAGTTAGTTTAGACTGTCAGATCTTCATAAAATCCAACTGTGTAACTTCTCTTTTTTAGATTAACGTGGGAATTTCAAGATTCTCTTGAATGTGGTGGCTTCTTTTAACACTTCTTCATTAATATAATATGGACTCTTGAGTTAGTTTAGACCGCTGGAAATTCATAAAATCCAACGGTGCAAATACTTCTCTTTTTTATACTAACGTGGGAATTTCTAGATCCTCTTTAATCACCTTCGGCATGGACTCTTTGGTCATGTCCTTATTTTTATAATTTTTTAGTTCCGAAATTAACTATTTACTAGTTGTGTTTGATATGGACTCTGAGTTAGTTTAGATCGTTAGATCTTCATAAAATCCAACGGTGCAAATTTTTCTCTTTTTCAGATTAACGTAGGAATTTCTAGACCCTCTCGAACATGGTGACTTCTTTTAACACTCCCTTACTAATATAATATGGAGACCGTTAGATCTTCATAAAATTCAAAGGTGCAAATCCTTCTCTTTTTTCGATTAACGTGAGAATTTCTAGACCTTCTCAACGAATATGGTAGTTTCTTTTAACACTCCCTTATTAATATAATAAATTATATAATTATAAAAAATATTAAAGTGGACTAATATAAAATTCTAAATTTCTATTTCTATCATTAATAATAAATTATTTATGTTATTGTTTATATAAAATGCTACTCACGTTTTGTATCACCATTGTCGGAGGACTTCTCCAGCCGGGTGGCGGAAAGCACCCGCCTAATTCTAGCTAAGGATGAGTTTGGAGGAGACTTAGGGGCACTCGATCGGTGGCCAGATGAGCTCAGGAAGGACACGAAGATTTAGAGTGGTTCGGGCCGCCGGAACGTAACACCCTACGTCCACTTGGGAGTAGTATTGTTCGTGTAA
The DNA here is from genome assembly GCF_002211085.1 of Panicum hallii. NCBI lineage: Eukaryota > Viridiplantae > Streptophyta > Magnoliopsida > Poales > Poaceae > Panicum > Panicum hallii. The sequence continues at coordinate 12,642,861 of NC_038046.1, read as the reverse complement.
GCTTGGATGGAACTTAGCCTGGGCTTGTGTGTCTAAGAACCTGTCTTCTAACGAGTACACTCTCCCTTTTATAGTGTAAGGGGAGCGCTTACATTGTGCGGGGCCCCGACAGGTGGGCCCGGCCAACAGGGGCCTGCTCTATGAGAGATGTGGAGATCTTCATCTCCAGCTCCTCTCCGTAGTCTTCTCTATCGGGAAGTTGATGTGCGTATCTGCAACCTGGATACGGTCGTGCGCAGCCCTGCAGGCACAGTGACCGCCGTCAGCGTTGCCCAACAGCGAAGCCGTGCTGTCACTGTTGGGATGTAACCTCCTGTCAGGCGGTAAAACAGCGCTGACCCGTTGCGTGCACACTGTTGCAGCGCATGCCTTGGCTCGCCTATTACAAGCCATCATCACGCACGCAGCGCCGTGACGGGACTGTACACAGTCCGCGCACTGTGCACGGTGATACGACGCACCGCCTTGGAAACAGGCGGTCTTACCGTGGTGTTAGCTTACCTGCCCCGTGTGTCAGTGGCAGGCCACTCTTTTTGACTTGGGCGCACCCGGCCCAGCTACCGCATTAAATGCTGGTAGGTGGGCTGGAGACCCGCGAAGGGCCTCCAGCCGCAGGCACGCGGCAGGGCCATATCCGCTCCCTTCGCAGGACGGTACGTGGCGGCACCGGACCCCTTCCCGGGGGAGGGAGGTCCGGGCCCTCGAGGCCGGTCGGAGTGGGCTAACCTGTGATGAACCGGTCATTACACGTGGCGGCCTCGGACCTCCCTGGGGAGATCGGGTCCGCAGGGGTTCCCCGAGAGCTCCTCAGCCTTCCTGGGGACGTGAAGGTCCCGGTCCTGGAATAGCACGGGGAGGGTCCGGAGACTACGGTCCCAGCTGTCAGACCCGGGCCGTAGAGCACGTCCCCCAGAAGGCAAAAAAGGGGAGATTACAAATTGCGAGACGCCAAGGGCCTGGACACCCTAGCAGGAGGTACCCCTATCCGTATGTATAGACAACCATGTATTCATGTATGATGGAAGAGATAAGAATACCAATTCACATATAAATGGTTTAATTAAATATATATCACACATATGGAGGTGTGATGCAAAATAAAATCTATTGTAAATAGATAATGATAAATATGTATTTTAGAGTATGTGTTAGAATATTTAATAGATGAAAGAGGGTATAAGACAGATAATTATAATTATTAGCTTACCTTATTTTTATATTAATTCTAATTAGCCTGTGCAGGATCACGATAACAACTTTTTTCTTCATATCAGTCAAATGCCGCTGCTTTGTACCACGCTCTCAGCTCCGCATTGGTGACTAGCCTAGATCACGTGAGTACTTTTTAACGGGCGAGATCGTGTATACCGACTTGTATTGAAAATCATCTTATTATCCTCGCTAAATACGCAATTTTATGTTGATATCGGCTTCTCAGTATAAAAAATTTGCCAAATATCACCGATAAATTGTGCTTTGAACGTAAGTCTCAAATTATATACCTTTGAAAGAATCTTTAGAATTCGAAGTGAACTAAGAGCAAATCGATTTTAGAGCATCTGCTACAGATTACACATCACTCTTCCTAATACTAAGAAACAATCCTTTTAATAATGGGAGGTACTTCAACAAATTACCAATTCCATCCCCAATACTAAAAGTATTTTTAGTGATTAAAAAACACACCTCCCTCTTACTCAGATATAGGGAGAATTTCTTCCTCTATCCTATTCTTTGAATAATCTGCTGCAACGCTATTATCAAAAATACAAAAAGTGTTATTGATGATAGAGAGAAAAATATATAGTATGAGAGATGAATAATTTGCTGGAGATGGTTGAGAGGTACCTACCACCAAACCTAAAAATGAATCTTTTACGTTGAAGTATTTGTTTTGGACTTCATATTCGTTGGCCCGTTGAGCACCAACCGCTTCACTGTTCATTTTCTTTTGTAAAAATCCAATTTACACCTTTCAACTATCATACCTCTAAATGATACATACCTCTAAATGATACATGGCTCTTCCACGTATTCAAAAAAATTAAATATATCACTGCAAAATTAAGCTATGATGACTTCTCGGTGTCATAATAGAGGCACGATAATCGGTTTGTGAAAGTGATCTCCCGAAATGGACTCCTTTTTCTTGCCAATAGTTTCTGGTCTTGCGGTCAACGGGTCAACGAAAGAGGCCTGATAAGAATATAAGATGCTGGGAAGCTTCGTTGGGGAGGGGGCGTGGGGTAGGAATTGCAGGGGCTGTCACCATCAGGAGACACTCCATGCGCTGTAACTTTGAGCAGGACCCGAGCTATAAACACCACACCGGTGAGTCGGTGACCGGTGCTTGAGACGACACTCCCCCTCCATCGCCCAGAACGAAAATGGCGCCTCGCAGATTGGCCGCTAGCCGCCTCTGCGGCGTCTGCGCCCTCTTCCTCCTCCTGTCGTCCTCCGGCGCCTCCACCTTGGATTCCATCTGCACCATCCCCTCCCATCCTCCCAAGCGCCGCCAGTCCGGCAAGGACGACGCCCTCGTGCTCCTCAACTCGTTCCAGCTCAACTTCGGCTACTTCTTTGGCGGCGAAGGCATCCACTTTGCTGAAGACGGCAACGCATCCTACGTGATCCGCTCCTTCTCCCTGTTCCCTCACAGCGTCGACCGCACCGCCGACGACAGCCTCCTCCACGTCGCTGCCACCTTAACCCTTTCCGGCGGCCGCGCCCGCAGCTACTTGCCATCCCATCATGGACGACGGCGCCGCTATCGCTACGTGGGCGACCACCATGTCCGCTTCTACCTCGACGGCTACTACTCCTACGCCTCCGACGAGCTCTGCATGACTGGCACAGGCACCTACTCTTCCGATGGAGGCTCCATCGAACACCTTGAGGATGTCGTCCTCAAGCTCCGGATCCCGAGCCCATCCAACCTCTCGGACCCCTTCGTCACCGGCCGCCTCAAGGGCGCCAGCTTCGAGGCCATCTCCCTCGTCGCGTACGCCGAGGGCTTTTACCAGTACGGTGAGAGCGCCTCCTGCCCGACGCTGCAGCCGTCTTCTCCGGCGAGGGGCGCGTTCCAGGCGCTCGGCGCCAACTTCTCGTGCGCGCACCTCAAAGAACATCTCGATACATCTTACAAGCTGCAGTACGGCGGCGGCGGCACACACGCGCCGGCGCTGATGGGGCTGCATGGGCGGCAGCGCCTGCACGTCGGCCAGGTCCAGTGCACCGCGGACGGCGAGGTGCGTGCGTACGCGGTGCTCTACAACAAGACAGAGATGCGGGGGCAGCTGCAGCCACACTCACCCTTCATGTTCGAGGAGGAGGTGTTCGTCGCCGAAGGGCGGTGGTACTCAGATCGGAGCATGCTCTGCCTCACGGCGTGCCGTGTGGAGCGCTCAGCAGAGACGTCCCTGTCAGTGAAGGAGTGCGGCGTCGGCATGAGCTTCTGGTGATAGAAATCTAGGATCCCCTGACCGTCAATTAGCTCGGTAATTAACTAACTAGGCAACAATGTTTGACTGATCTAGATAGGAATCGAGAGAGAGAGAGAATGCCGTACCCCCCGTGGACGAACCGGCTTCGCTGGTGTTGGCCATGGGGTTGAGGAAGTCGTGCCGGAGTCGTGGACGAGGGCGGACAAGGGGCGGTGAGGTTGAGCGGTGCCGGCGGTGATGATGCAGAGGAGCCGGCGTGGGTGCAGAGGCGGCGGCGATGGTGCTTCCCGTCGCTTCAGCGCCCACCCTTTGCGATCGGATCAATTAGGGTTTTTAGGTGGGTTCATAGGCAAACGGCGAACTTCGTCTGCCGTGCCCCGGCCCCCACCCTTTCTTTTATTGTGGCGCTGCGCGACGGGGGCCCACCCGCCATTGGGTTGGCGGTGCGCCCCCGATCGGGGCGCGTAACCAATTCCGGATCGGTCGTTGGACCGATCCGGATTGAGATCAAATTAACATTCTCCCCTTTGATCTCAACTTACTCACTCACTTCTTACGTTCGATTTCATTCAGATCAGTGCATCGAGCATGCCTCGTCTCAACAGTTATTACCGCTGGATTAACAGCCACAACACACTTTTCTGTTTGAAATAGAACCGTACTTTTGGGCCCTTACTGTCCAGGAATCATAGGCTTTCCCGTAAACCCATGCCGGCTAAGTGTTCTCTGAACACATTGGGCGGTAAGCCTTTTGTGAGCGGATCCGCTAACATTTTCTTTGTGCTCAAATACTCAAGACTGATTGTATAATCCTGGATTTGCTCTTTGACAACATAAAACTTTATGTCGATGTGTTTGGCAGCTCCACTCGACTTGTTGTTGTGAGCGTAAAATACTGCAGGCTCATTGTCGTAGTACATCTTTAGTGGTTTTTCTATGATGTCAACCACTCTTAATCCGGGTATAAATTTCTTTAGCCATTTAACCTGCCCCGATGCCTCGTAACAAGCTATAAATTCTGCATACATCGTAGATGATGCAGTTACTGTCTGTTTGGAGCTTTTCCACGATATAGCTCCACCTGCGAGAGTAAACACATAGCCTGACGTGGATTTTCTATCATCCTTATCTCCCGCAAAGTCTGAGTCTGAATAACCCTCTATCACTAGAGATTCAGATCTCCTATATGTTAGCATGAGGTCTTTCGTTCCTTGCACATAACGCAAAGCTTTCTTAACCATTTTCCAGTGTTCTATCCCTGGATTGCTTTGGAATCTACCAAGTATCCCGGTGACAAAAGCTAAGTCAGGGCGTGTACATACTTGAGCATACTGTAGGCTTCCGACAGCTGAAGCATATGGTACCGCTTTCATCTGATCGATTTCGTACTGATTTCTGGAACACTGAAATTTCCCATAACTATCGCTCTTGACTATGGGAGCAGGTGTTGGCTTACTCGCATGCATACCGTACTTCTTTAGTACCTTTTTTAGGTATGCTTTCTGCGATAATCCTAAAACCCCCTTGTTTCTGTCTCGGTGAATCTCAATTCCTAAAACGAATGATGCTTCACCTAAATCTTTCATATCAAACTTTGAGGACAAGAATTTCTTTGTTTCTAATAGCAGATCAATATCACTGTTAGCAAGCAGAATATCATCCACATATAAAATAAGGAAAACAAATTTTCCATTCTTAAATTTTGCATAAATGCAGTTGTCCTCCTCATTTTCTTTGAAACCAAACTTTCTTACGGTTTCGTCGAATTTCAAATACCACTGTCTGGAGCCTTGCTTTAATCCATAAATGGATTTCTTTAGACGACATCCCATCTTTTCTTTTCCTTCCACGACAAAACCTTTCGGCTGTGCCATGTAAACGTTCTCATAAAGATCCCCGTTGAGGAACGCCGTCTTTACATCCATCTGATGTAACTCTAAATTATAATGTGCCACTAACGCCATTATAATCCTGAAGGAATCCTTGCATGAAACAGGTGAAAATGTTTCATTATAATCTATCCCTTCTCTTTGCGTGAAACCTTTCGCCACAAGTCGCGCTTTATATCTTTCTATATTCCCTTTGGAGTCACGTTTTGTCTTGTAGACCCATTTGCAGCCTACTGTTTTGGCTCCTTTAGAAATTTCTTCTAGATCCCAAACATCGTTGGTACTCATCGATTTCATTTCGTCTTTCATGGCTTCCAACCACTCAGACGAATGAACGCTTCTCATGGCTTCTTCAAACGAAGTGGGGTCACCCTCCATCTGTATTTCCTCGCTATTATAGATTTGATAATCACTCGAAATAGCGGGCTTTCTTATTCTTTGAGATCTTCTCGGTGCCTCAGCTATCGGCACTTCTTCCACTTGGGGCTGCTGCTGCTCCCCCTGATGCGCGGCTATCGGTTCTGTCGGATCCTGAAGGACAGGTTCCTGGTTCTGACTCGTCGCCGCAGCTGGAGAACTAGCAGCAGGTGCTGGCACCGTAGGTGACGCAGCAACTGGTGAAAAACTAGCAGCAGGTGCTGACACCATAGGTGAAACAGCAACGGGCAACACGAAAAATGGATCTTGGATCATCGGAGTAGGTACGAAAACCCGCTTCTCCTCAAGATCAATCTTCCGAGCTACCGTGCTCCCCCTCATCATCTGATCCTCCAAAAAGACAGCGTGTCTCGTTTCTACGAACTTTGTATATCCGTTAGGACAGTAGAAACGATAACCCTTCGACTTTTCCGGATAGCCAATAAAATGGCAACTTACTGTCTTAGGGTCTAACTTTCCGATATTTGGATTAAATACTTTCGCCTCAGCTGGACAGCCCCACACGTGTAAATAGTTCAGTGTAGGTTTTCTCCCTGTCCATAACTCGTACGGTGTTTTAGGCACCGACTTACTCGGTACGCGATTAAGAATATGAATAGCGGTTTTTAACGCCTCCATCCATAAATTAATCGGTAACGTGGAGTAGCTTAGCATACTTCTCACCATATCCATTAGGGTACGGTTACGTCTTTCAGCGACTCCATTTTGCTGAGGCTCGCCCGGTGTAGAGTACTGGGCTACTATTCCATTTTCCTGTAGAAACCTTGCAAAAGGTCCAGGAATTTGGCCATATGGGGTGTGACGACCGTAGTACTCACCTCCACGGTCAGATCTTACTATTTTTATTTTAAGATTTTGATGATTTTCTACTTCAGCCTTAAAAATCTTAAATTTATCTAACGCTTCTGATCTTTCTTTAATTGGATAAATATATCCATAACGCGAATAGTCATCCGTAAACGTTATGAACGAATTATAACCGTCCACGGACTTTATGGGAAATGGACCACAGATATCTGTGTGCACTATCTCCAAAACCCCTGAACTGCGTTTAGCTCCTTTCTTTATTTTCTTAACGTACTTTCCTTTAACGCAATCGATGCAATATTCTTCATTTGAAAAATCTAACGGATGGAGAATATTTTCTTTAATTAATCTCTCAATTCTCCCCCTCGAAATATGGCCTAAACGACAGTGCCATAATTTCGCTGAATTTTCGTTGTCGCATCGTTTGCGCTTATGACTTGCGTCGTTAGACGTGCGTTCAATACTCGTGGTATTGCTAACAGAATTTACAGTCTCATGCATAGGCAACATATAAAGTTTGTCTTGTCGGATGGCAAGACCAACACACTGACTTTCAAATAAAATCTCACATTGTTCTTTGCCAAAATGGCACTTATAACCATCATCTGCCAAACATGATACTGAAATTAAATTTCTAGACAAAGAGGGTACATAAAGAACATTATGTAACTGGAGTTTAAAGCCATTCTCTAACTCTAACGTGAGTTGACAAACTGCTTCAACGTCGGCTCTAACTCCATTGGCGACTTTCAGCCATCTATCCCCTCTTTGTAGCATCGTCTTTGTACTTATACCCTGCAAAGAATTAGCAACATGAACAGTTGCACCTGAGTCAATCCACCAAGTAGATTTAGAATAACTTACATACAGGGTCTCATCGATAAAAGTGATAACATCCTCACCTTTCTTAATTAAATGCCGTAGAAAATCTGGGCAATCTTTCTTGTAGTGTCCCGTCTTGTGACACCACATGCATTGATCCTTTTCAATGTGTGGTTTATCTTTCTTTGCACCCTTGCCCGGGTGAGTCGCAGAAGAAGAAGAAGTGAAACCTCGTTTGAACTGAGGTTTCCCTTGTGGCCTCGTATTTTTATCTGAAGAGTTGTTTCTTTTGTGCCTAACATAGTTGAGCGTGTCACCATGCGAGGCTTTGAGTCTTTCCTCTTCTTGCACACACATCGCAATGAGCTTCTCTAAGTCCCATGTGTCTGGGCTGATGTTGTAGTTAACAACAAAGGTCTCAAACTCTTTCGGCAGAGAAGCCAGAACCAAATGGACAACAAAAGCATGAGGAAGCTCCATGTCCATAGGTTTTAGCTTAGATGCCATATTGCACATTTTCAGTATGTGCTCTCTCACACCACCGCCAGTGTACTTATCATTGACTAACCTCTGAATCAGAGTCTGAGCATAAGCTTTTGAAGAGCCAACAAATTGACTCTCCACTTTCTTTAAGTACTCAACTGCGGTGGGGCAATCCGGGATTGCTCCCCTGATACTGTCTATGATGGAACTTTTGATAACCATCAAACACTTTCTGTTGGAAGAGATCCATTTTGCTTTCTCAAGATCAAACTTCATTTGAACATTTGCATGTTCTCTCTGACGAGCTTGCCAAGCGGCAGAGGTCTCTTCCGGATCCCTCACCAGTTCCTCAGGACAAACTGGAAACGGTGAGGTGATAGCGAAATCGATATCTAACAGTGCGAGTGCCACTTCTAGCTTCTGTGCCCATACCCCATAGTTGGAACCATCCAACGGCGGTATAGCATTAATGAATGTCATGGCATTAGATCCTGAAATTTAAATCAAGAAAGGTGAGAACTGCTTTAATAATTGCATATCTCAATTTAACGTTGGTCAATATTAAGATATACAATTAACTAGCTGCATTAATTCTAAAACACCGTTGGGCAGAATTAGAGTAAATGCATGGAAAACTTACTTAAAAAATTATAATACTGCTATTATCAACGTTGGTCAGAAAATAACAATATTGTAACTGAAGAAAAAACTGGAAACTGACTCCTTTAATTATAATATCTCGTTGGGTCTAAAATAATTAAAGGATGTAACTTAATTAAATTGGTAGCGGAAAAAATAAATAGTTCTAACTATCAGAAACATTCTTACTTCTTTCTCTCTATAGAAATTATCACGTTGGTGAAAATTAAATAGAGATTGAATCATGCATTAAGTGGTTAAATGTGTTTCTGAGAAAATAACCAAAACTCACTGTGCACCCGACCCAAACCTGTCCAAAATGGAGCCCAAAACGGCCAAACCTGGCCCGGCCCAACGCGGAATCGCGCGCGCGGGAGGGCTGACCCGCGCACCAGGCCGCAACCTGGGCCTGGGCCGGGAAAGTCGCTCCCCGCCTGGGCCGTAAGCGGCCCGCGCGCCCGCGATCGATCTGTGGCCGTCGGATCAGATCCGACGGTCACGCGGGGGTTCCGGTGGATCAAAACCCACCCCCGGTGCGCGTGTTGCCCTAACCCTAGGGCATTTCTCTCCTGCTCCCCGCAGCCGCTCCTCCCTCCTCCTCTTTCCTCCGCGCGACGGCGGCCGAAGGTGTGGCGCCGCCGCGGGCCTCCTCGCCGGCGAGTGCGCTCGCCTGGATGTGAGCGCACCGCCGTCGAGCGGGCTCGGGGTGGCTAGCTGGCCCACGCATCACGGCGCAGTGGAGATCCGCGAGCTCGGGATGGCTCGGGATGCTTCAGTCCATTCGAGGTCGGTGGAGCGCCGGAGCTCCTGGGCCCCGGCGGCGCTGGCCCGTGGAGCAGGTAGCTCCCGGTGTCAAGGTAGGAATCGTCCTCCTCCTTCTTTCTTGCTTTGATTGGGGATGGATCTAGGCTTAGGGTTAGGGTTAGCATGCTAGGGTTTGAGTCGGGCTGCAAGGTGGCTTTCACCCGAGGGGTTTTGAGTCTTGCTTTTGCTCCTTCCCTTGCAATGTCTTTCGGATTAATTGGAAATCCCCTCCTTCTAATTGCTTTTTCTCTCTTACCCGAAACTAATTACGATTAGTGAGGCTAACTGATACCATTGATAGAAATCTAGGATCCCCTAACCGTCAATTAGCTCGGTAATTAACTAACTAGGCAACAATGTTTGACTGATCTAGATAGGAATCGAGAGAGAGAGAGAATGCCGTACCCCCCGTGGACGAACCGGCTTCGCTGGTGTTGGCCATGGGGTTGAGGAAGTCGTGCCGGAGTCGTGGACGAGGGCGGACAAGGGGCGGTGAGGTCGAGCGGTGCCGGCGGTGATGATGCAGAGGAGTCGGCGTGGGTGCAGAGGCGGCGGCGATGGTGCTTCCCGTCGCTTCAGCGCCCACCCTTTGCAATCGGATCAATTAGGGTTTTTAGGTGGGTTCATAGGCAAACGGCGAACTTCGTCTGCCGTGCCCCGGCCCCCACCCTTTCTTTTATTGTGGCGCTGCGCGACAGGGGCCCACCCGCCATTGGGTTGGCGGTGCGCCCCCGATCGGGGCGCGTAACCAATTCCGGATCGGTCGTTGGACCGATCCGGATTGAGATCAAACTAACATCTGGTTCCCGGACGCCTGGACTATCCGGGACCGGAGCGTCGTCGCCGGCAGGATCTGGAATACCTCGAGTGAAGCGGCCGGCGGCGGTTCCGGCGATGTGATATCGGTGTCGAGCATCGACGTCCACAACCATAGAAGCAACTTCTCAGACGTGAGGTACAACTACACGATGGTCGAGGAAGCGAAGAAGTACTACCTCAACGACCCCGTACTGAGTGACCCCAAGAAGACGGAGAAGGTTATGGGGTCGTCGTTCGTGGCCCCAAACTACACCGACCATGACTTCGCTTTCCATTTCTACGAGGCTAAGGACTCGGTGGGGAGCGGACGCGCCTACCCGGTTACGATCGGCTCGGCGGTGGTCTACGGCGATCAGCTCGCCGCCGACGATTCCTTCTCCCAGCACGCCGTGGTTGACATGAAGCAGCAGCAGAATGGTGAGCTGGTGAACGTCAGCTACGACATACGCCAGCACGTCCCACCTGCGGGCTGGGTGCGTCCCAAGAACAACTCGTACTCGGTCATCCTTGAAGAGCGCCGGATCACGGCGGAGGGTGTCTTCCATCCCAGGACGGGCGTCCTGTGCATGATCGCCTGCCGGGAGCACGACAGCTCGACGACGGACTGCCAGATACTGATAACCGTTCACTTCGCCTCCATGGACGGGGAGGCGCAGCAGCAGGGCCGTGGGAAGGGCGCGATCAGTAGCCTGAGGAACAAGACGACGGACCCTCTCTTCTTCGAGAAGATCGAGATCGTCCTGTACGGGATGTACAGCGGCCAGGTGTCCGAGTCGGTCTCGAGGATGGACCTGGAGAGCATCATGCTGGTGGTCTCCACGACGCTGCCGTGCATCTTCGCCGTCCTGCAGATCCTCCACGTCAAGAGGAGGCCCGAGGCCGCCGCCGGGACGTCGATTACCATGCTCGTCGTCCTGTCGCTGGGGCACGTCGCCCCTCTGGTGGTCGGTTCCGAGGCTCTGTTCCTGAGCAGGACGAGGCAGTACGTGGCGACGCCGTTCCGGAGCTACGTGCCGTACGAGCTGAGCCAGGCGATGATGAGGGCGCCCACCCTGATCGCCCTGCTGCTGCAGCTGCGCCTCATCCAGCTGGCCTGGTCCGCGCGGAAGAAGACGGCGGACGATGCCGGCCGGAGCACGGCCGAGGCGGCGTCGCCGGCCGCCGCCGAGAGGCGTGCGCTCTGGCTGTGCGTGCCGGTGTACCTCGCCGGCGGGGCTCTGACCATCGTCGCCCACGCGATGAGCGCCGTCCGCGCCGCGCGGGAGGAGGGGTCCCTCACCGTCCGCCTCGGCCCGGAGCCGGCGACGCTGTGGGAGGACCTCGTGTCGTCCGCGGGGCTGACTCTCGACGCGTTCCTGCTCCCGCAGGTCGCCATGAACGCGTTCGCCGCGTCGGCCGCCGGCGCCTGCAGGGTCCGGGCCCTCTCGCCGTGGTTCTACGCCGGCGGCACCGTGGTCCGGGCGCTGCCGCACGTGTACGACGTGGTCAGGGCCCGGGGCTACGTGCCGAGCCTGAGGCCGTCCTACGTCTACGCGAGCCCCCGCTACGACCGCTTCGGCGTCGGCTGGGACGTCGCCGTGCCGTGCGCGGCGGCGCTGCTGGCCGTGCTGCTCTTCCTGCAGCAGCGGGTCCGTCCGGCGGCGGAGCCGCCTCTGTTCCCTTCGCGGAGGAGGTTGGGCGAGTACGAGATGGTCTCTCATCTTTAGCTGGAGGCTTTGCTCCACAGTCCCTGCTGCAGGTCAGGAGGGACGACCGGCCGGCCGGTCTCGTGTGTCTGTTCCAACCATCGTCTTCGTCGTCGTCGTCGTCGTCGTCGTTACCACGGCGGCACGGCTCGTCTCTCTGTCGCACCCGTATCTTGTCATGAATCTGCGCCGGCCAGTGGAGCACTGGTCGCGATGGCGCGTCAGAGAATGTATATTTTATTTTTGTCCTCGAATAGCTAGCAGCTTCATAACAATCTCAATGGTTGACGTTTACTTCGAAAAGCTAGCAGTGGATCGGTAGCTTGGATTTTCGCACGAGCCATGTGCTAGTCACTCTCGTGGGTGTCATATTTTCGTCCCACGCTTACCTTTCCTGTCTTCCCAGCTGGACCGAGCCATGTACTAGTTTTTCCTTGAATTCTCAAACTCTTATAGCAGCTCTCGCTCTCATGGGGCAGACTGTCAGACGGGGCTTTCCTTTCGTTTAATTTCCCCCCCTCTTGGCCGGCCGGCCTAACGAACCGTGGATCATTCATGCTCGTGGTGCTGGCAGTTTTGGAACAAGCACGTAGGAATGTTCAACGCGCTAACCAACGGAAGTTCTAAGCCATACGAGTCGTCGGTCAGTCACCGGCCGGTGTAGACGACGGCGACATCCCTATCTCCTCACTTCACTTATTGATCACCTCCACGCCCACGGCAGGCTCCAGCTACTTAAAGTTTAGCCACACTGACGGATCAGAGAGCACACAGCAGCTCGCCCGTCTCGAACGCGCACCCCCCTCCTGCTCCGGTCTGCAGCCGCCGTCGTCCTCGCCACCGGCGCCGTCCCCACCTCCAATCCTACTCCTCCCGACCGTCACCTTGTTCGGCCGGCCGGCATGAACAGCCAGAATGTGCTCGAGTGGATCCGGGGGCTGGACGCGCGGAGCGTCGTCAGGGCGTGGCCGGCCTGCACAACGCTGCTCTGCGTCCTCGTCGTCCTCCAGATGCTCCGCGCCACGAGGAAACAGGAGGCACCTCGTCCCCCTGCCGCCATGTCGACGGTCACGCTTGCCGCCCTGTCCCTGGGGTGCGTTGCGCTGGACCTGGTCCTGTCGCACTGGGTGTTCGTTCTTGTCACCTTCGTCTACATGTTCAGCTAGCGCGCGCATGCCCGCCCTGAGGCGGGCACACGCGCTCACGTCGACGCCGGTCGTTCTGTTGCTTTAAATTGTAATGTAATCTCATATACGTGTAATAAAAAGGTGAACATCATCAGAAAAGCTGCAACGTTTCCACGCCGCGCAAAACATCGTCTCGTGCTTTGATCTGCTTGTGTGCTCTCCGCTTACGAAACTATCTGATGATAGTGTTCTACAAAAAAAAACACGGCGAATAACAGATATGTGAGCTCCGGCACACAATATTTTCGAACAACTTCTCCTGACAACTTAAAAGAGAAGGCTTCTCTAGAGAACATTTTGCAAAACACATCTCAAGAAAATTTTTCTGGGATAACTTTTCACGAAGGCGCTTCGAACAAGTTCTCTGGATAACCTTGTCAGATATGTTTTCCCGAATACTTCTCCAAGCAAAATTTCTCAAAAACACCTACAGACAAAAATTTTAAGAACTTCTTCGGGTAAATTTTGGGTAGAACAACAAAGAGGACCGATTTGCTAGTCCAGCCCCATTTTGGGTACAACAACAAAGGGGACAGGTTTGCTAGCTCGGCCATCCATTAGTTTCCAATCAACCTATCTGTCATCCACGTGTCAAAGACTCCGATGAGCTCGGTGCATGCGTCCGTTGTCAGATTTTGCTATCAGATCCGCTGTCGATCGCGTCTTCCGTCACCCACCCTACACAGAAAATTGCAACGACGGGGAGCTTGTTTGACTCGTGTTCAAAACAGAACAGAGAAGCCCGAGATGGAATCTCCCGCCCCACGTCATCATGAGTCCCCTCTTCTGCAAGTGTCACACAAAACTAACCATCACCTTGCACAACTGGGGCTTCAATAGTGTCTTCCGTATGCCTTTCTGCTTAAACAACAGTGCCATGGGAATAGCAAAGGTTGACGTTTACTTGCACGTATAGCACTGCAGACTGTACCATCCCTCTTTCTTTACTACCAAATCGGAAGCAGACTCTGTCAGAACATGCCCGTTGGCCATTACTAGGTCCTGCGAGTCTGTCAGTGATCAGCCCTATATGACACATCCTTAGGTATTTGCAACAGTCCCTTAGACAATTTGAAGCATGCAGGGACAAGGAAGAAGGAACAATGCGCACTCCGGATGGTCTGTACTCTGCACTCTCCTTTTTCTCGATGCATGAAACCATGCGATGCGTTCGAAACAACTCTGAAAGTTCCGTTCAGCCTCCCGTGATCACTTGGGGACCAGTGCTTCCACCACTACCTAAAATGAGCAAGTGGTACATTAAAAATCACCTCCAGAAATCCGAATGTTTGGTGAGAATTGCCTTATTAGATGATCTTGCCGTCTGATGTACAAGAATTTGACAGAGCGCTACTACCTAAGATGAGCAGAACGAATTCGTTTCAAACAAAACGAGCAGAACGAATGAGCGCATGAAGAAACGAAGGCGCCAAATTTGGTCAGTTCAGTTCTATTAGCTACCTTAGCTGCGCAACAAAATTCTGAGAATTTTAAGCCCATTTCCAGGGGTGGGGTGGGGGGGGGGGGGGTGTTGGGGTTGGGGTTACCGAAGCAATCCGGTCAATCATGGATGACCGATCGGTCATCAGTGTAGACGGCCATGTCCAATCCCGCGTGCGTCGTGTACTGGTGTCTCACCTCCACCCCTACTAAAACCCCAAGCCACTCCGACGAGAGCATACTTGCCTTACCAAGCTAAACACATGGCGCCACCACCCAGCAATCCCCGCCACTATTGCACTCGCCTGGTCTGCTTCGTCTCCCTCCTCCTGTCCATCGCCGCGCTCGCTGCCGCTTCCCCGTCCTCCTACTCCTCCCTGCCCCCGGCTGCCGACCGCCCCACCGCCGTCGGCGACGGCGCTGAGCTCCTCAGCTCCATCCGTCTCCCCAACGGATTCATCTCGGGCGCCGGCGCGGACAGCCTCTTCTCCCCCGACAACGGCGTCCCCAACGACCGCTCCTTCTCGCTCATCCCGAACGGCGTCTCCCGCACGGCCGACCCCGCCCTGATCCACCTCCCAGCCACCCTCACGCTCTTCGGCTACCGTGTCCACACGTACGCGTACAACGACGGCCAGACCGGGCGCGACACGCGCGCCCACTCCATCTTCTTCCACCTCGACGGCTACTACTCCTCCACCTCAGCCGAGCTCTGCATGGTCGGCGCGGGCACCGTGCACGCGGCCGTCGCCGACTCCGTCAAAGACTACCGGGACGTGGCCCTCCACTTCCGCGTCCCCAGCCCTCCCAGCCTCACCGACCCCTTCGTCGCCGGCCGCCTCGAGGGCGCCGGCTTCCCGGCCGTCTCCCTCGTCACGTACGCCGAGGGCGACGTCTACAGGTAAGCGGGCGCGCCTCCTGCCCGCCGATGCCGGCGGCGGCGGCCACCGCGCGACGCGCGCTCCAGCCTCAGAACAACAGTTTCTCGTGCGCTGCCCTCGGAGCCCGGCTCGTCACCAAGTACAGGCTGGAGTACGGGAGCAGGCACGCGTCGACAACACTGCCGTGGTTGCGCGAGCCACGGATGAGCGTGAACCGGGTGCGCTGCGCCGCGAACCGCGCGGTGCGCGTGTACGCGGCGTTCTCCAACGACACGAGCCTGGGCGCCCTGGGACCGCTTCTCCGTCGAGGAGCAGGCCGTCGTCGCCGATAGGTTCTGGGACGCGGCGACGAGCCGGCTCTGCCTCAGCGCGTGCCGCGTGATGCGCTTGTCGCCGGGGCCATCCACCACGGAGAATCTGGAGGTGCGCGAGTGCGGGATCGGCATGAGCTTCTGGTTCCCGGCCGTCTGGACGGTCCGCGACCGGAGCGTCGCCGCCGGGACGCTCTGGGACGCGAGCCAGACGGCGAGTGACAGAAGCCACGCTAGTGCAGCCTCCAGTCCGGTAAAAGCATCGAGCTTTACGAAGATGTAAAGAGACCACAATTTGAATTGGACAAGTGACATTAGAAAAAAGCGTCCGGTTAAATCGATGGTATGAAAATTGGACTGACCGGTGTACCAGGAACACGCTACTATGATCAAATCAGTAGTAGCATTTTAACCAACGGAGTATGGGTTGAATACGCCTGTCAAAGAAAGGCGGTTAAACCGACGGTCAAGTGAAAAAACATAAAACACCGGTTAAACCGACGGTCAAAGGAAGGCGTCGGTACATTAGTTTACTGAAACAACGGAAACATTTGAAGTTGGAGAAATCTGAAGGTCTTCAGCACCGGTTGAACCGACACCCGTCGGTGCAGACAGAGTCAGTGTGACCGGTTAAACCGACAGTGGCAACCGGTTTAACCGGCGCTACTTTTCTGTGCAAAAACAAGAAAAGGCTGTAGTTTGTGAGAAGCTGCAAAAACTCTGCTGAAGTTCTCCAAGCCAATCAAAGAGCTCATTGATCAAATCTTTAGATTTAGCACAAGCTTTGTGAGGTGTAGTGCTAGGCTAGCTTTAGAGAGAGTGTAAGAGCAAGGTGTTGTGACCTTGTAATGGTTCTTGGATGAATCTCAAGCTTGTATCTCAGTGTGCCCCCTTGGAGTTTTCGTGGCTTGTCGGCAAGCTGTCGACTCTCCGGCTTGGTATGGAGCGGCGATGACGGCTTTATGAGGGGGACGAGAAGACCCCTCCTTCGTGGGAAACTCCGTAGTAAAGGCGGCATCAAGGTGGCCAGAGAACTTGGCGTGAGTCTTAGTGGCTAAGCCTTCGTGACAAGTTAAGGAGTGCTTCGGAAGAGACTTGGTAACTGGGAAGCAATACTCCTAGTAAATGCTTCAATATCATGGATTAGGGATGGCTTAGTGGCTACCAATACCACGGGATAAATTCTCGCGTTAAGAGTTTGTTTCCTCTCATCGCTTTTTTACGTTTCCATATTTTATACTTGCAACCTGTGTACCTTTATTTTTTACTTTTTTAGTGTAATATGGATTGGGTATGGATAAAATTTATTTGGGATGAGAATTTCATACTAGATAAACCATAATTGCATATTTAGATAGCATGTTCTATGTAAACTAGTTTAAATTATAAATTAAAATTTTAAAATTACTAATTCACTTCGATCTATTAGACTACAAGCCCCAATTGTTTTCTGAAGATCATCACGGACATCCTCTCCGACGTGATGTAAAAGTACAGCGACACGACGGTCGAGTCGGCGAGGCGGCATTACCTCAGCGCCGGGCTGATCGACGACGGCATTACCTTCCCGGGGAACTACACCTACTGGTACCGTGACTTCGAGTTCCGTTTCTTCGTGGAGAACGCGACCGGGGACGGACGCGCCTACCCGGCCTCGATCGGGACGGCCATGGTCGACGGCGAGAAGCTGGCAGCCGAGTCTTCGTTCGCCCAGCTCACGGCGGCTGAGATGGAGCGGAGCCGGCTGATGAACGTCAGCTACTTTATACTCTCCTCGGTTTTGCCTCCTAGCTGGGTCAACTCGATTGGGTACGAATCGCGCCGCGTCCCATTTGAGCATCAGAGACTCCAGGCCGAGGGTGTGTACGACACCCAAGACAGGCTACCTGTCCATGGTCGGCTGCCGGGAGCTCAACGGGTCGACGGACTGCCAGGTGCTGATCACCGTCCAGTTCACCTAGTTCGACGCCGAGAGGATGGGGTTCTAGGGCGGCAAGGGGAGGATCAGCGGCCTCGATTTATTCACATTTAGCCCATCTCCTTTCTCAAAATAGGCCGACCAACCCAAAAATCGGTCCATTGGCCAGCCTTTCCCTCGTTCCCCTGCCAGTCTCTCTCCCTCGGACCCTCACTCAACTCGATCACTCGAACCCTAGCCACCAGAGGCCAGCCGATAGCAGCAGGGGGCGGTGACGGCGGCTAGCCAGGCGGGCGGCTGCGGGCACCGGGCAGGCAAGCAGGCGGTGGCGGCGGACTGGAGGGAAGGGCAGGCCGCCGCCGGACACCGCCGGCCCCTGGAGCCGAGGCGGCGGGGCAAGCCGCACCCGTGCGGAGACGAGAGCAGGCCAGCTGGACGGCCTACGGCGGCGCGGCACGGGCGCATGGGAACGGCAGCACCGCAGCAGGCAGGGCGCGGCGGCGCGCGCGCGGCTAGGCCCGCGCATCCGCGCAGGGTGCCAGGGCTGCAGCCGGCAGCCCGCAATCCACTCAAAATTGGACAATTGCTGAGATAAATTTCTCAAATTCCCAATCCCATATTCCTATTTCTGTATCTATGTCTATATCTTATGGACTATATCTATATCTTATGTGTGTACTTTAGGCTGTCAAAATTTTTTTTTACCACCCTTTACAATCTTGAATACCTAAGCTCAAAATTCTAGGCCCGCCCCTGTGTGGCAGGACCTCGCGTCGTACGCGGGGCTGGTGCTGGACGGGTTCCTGCTGCCCCAGGTCGTCATGAACGCCTTCTCCGGGTCCGGGGCCAGGGCGGCGATCTCGCCGTGGTTCTACGTCGGGGTCACCGCGATCCGGGTGGCGCCTCACCTGTACGACGCGGCCAGGGCGCGGAGCTACGTGCCCAGCGCGAGGCCGGCCTAGATGTACGCGGGTCCGGGCGACGGCCTCTTCGGCGCCGCGTGGGACTGCGTCGTGCCGTGCGGTGCGGCGTCGCTGGCCCTGCTGCTGTTCTTGCAGCAGCGGCTCGGTGGTGACTTCTCCCGTCGTTCGAGGAGCAGGCCAGGAGGGTACCTGATGGTCTCCAATCTCCACGGTTAGCTTTTAGCAAGAAACCGGGATGGCACTCTATCAGACTCAGTTAGCTAGTCTCTACTTCCATTTCTTCTCCGACGAGGCAAGAATCGCTTCTCATTAATATCAGATTGGGCACCTTCGATTTCCAGAATGTTCATTTAGTTTCAGAAGAGTTGTTAAATACAGAGCAATGACTTGGAACTCCCCTTTCATATTGCGTACTCTGTAGTCCAAAACCAGAAATGCTTCTGGATATACAGGCAAAAATTTGAAGTATACATATAGACTCAAATAGCAGATATATAAGCATCTGTCCATATCAGTAGTATCATTTTTAAGCTATACACAAATAATATAGACCGACCGGTGTATCACTTGAGGCTGTAAGATAAGACAGGTGGTTCATGATCGAAGTTGTGGATGAAGTTAAAGAAAGAAGTAGGGTAGTACCATGAAGATAAGCTATTAATCTGTGTTTTGAGATCCATCAAGTTCATTGCTCAGCATATGGTGCAGAAGAATATCAACCATGGTACCCTTTGTCTTCACACTGCAACAAGTCAACGCTGGCTAAGTACAGGCTGCAACAGTAAGGTAACAAACATAACAAACAATAATAGAGTGGATTACCGCATTGATCGCCGCTTGTTTCTTCCTTGGGGAGTAGGATCCTGCAAGGATAGACAAATGCTCTCAATATATTAGTTATTTTGAATTTTTGATCCATATAATTGACTATACTGAAATACTTATTGCAAATGGGAAAAATGAGGACAGCTGGTAACACAGTCAAAGAATCTAAGTATGTCAACTTTTTCTCCAGAAAGATTTGCACACTAAAAATTGCCGAAACCATGCTATTAGTGCCAGATGCGCTGTTGGTAATAGGTTAGTAAAGCTTCCTAATCAAATCAATTGGTAAGCAAGTAAACTTCAGAGTAGAGATACGAATTTTCCAACTTTTCCCAACAATATTGTGGCATTGTGACATACAGAAAGGACGATGTAAAACTTAAAACTGGATAGTGTTTTGGCTTCAATAGTAAATATGGTTCCAGCAATACTTGGTTAGTCACAGACATACCCACTAGTTTCGCTAGTAGTATACTAATGTGTAATGATAATCTGCTATGAGCAGAAATGTTAATCTAAATTTGTTATGAGCAGAAATATTAATCTAACCTGCATGTCAGATTCTCCAGCTTTCTCCAGTTCCATCTCAGCAAAAAATGCCTCCAGCACAAATGCCACAATCTGAAAAGAGAAGGCAATATGCAATTTACTTCGAGAGATGCTTCTTTGCTACACCATCCCATAACTAAATATCTAACAACCACAAATATTAGGTAAAAGCATACTCGAATTATCATTCATCAATGAAATTGTAATGCCAAGGGCAAAACAAAGATAACTAATAAAGCTTCCACGGTTGAAGTGAAAAAGAAAAAGAAATCAATGTCTTACCAGATTAAGCAGCAGTAGTACCGAAATAAGGTAAAAGCTGACAAAATAAACCAGGCTCCAAGAACTTCCAGTCAGGTGTGCGTAACTCTGAAAAAAAGGGAAAGGTTGCAATAAACACATTACCCAATACAAACATTTCTTTAATACTTCCAGGAAGATAACTTCAGAACTTGTTTGGGTAGACAATCCAGAACCAATGAAAATTGGTGGGGGGGGGGGGGGGGTGCAAATGAAGCTCTCTCCCTCGCTCATTTTACTACTTCAGGGGCAGACTTAAGTATTTTAATTTAATTTCTTAAATTTCATAAAGGCAAGCAAACAAAATAAAAGAATAGACAAGAATATCGAGGGAACAAACTAAAAGGATAAACATAAACAACTGGATACGTATCAGACACCCAAAAAAAATGAGGCAAGAAATGAAGCAGACTACAGCTTAAGGGTGCTTGCGATATTCTTACCTCCATCCAGATTTGCCAATTGCCCATCACTAACAAATTGAACAGAGTAACCATACCACTTGGGTAGTCATTGAAGTTAAAAAGAAGATAACTGAACATGTCAAGGGTAAAACTTGAGAATGACAGAGCAAAGTACATTTTTTATTGCACGGTTGATGTTTTAGTGTGGAACCTATGTGAGCCGTGACAAACTGCGGGAGTCTATGTGGATAACAAGAATGAAAAAGGATACTCGTTACCAAAAAGATCTGTTTCTTCCAACTTCGGGTTTCCTGCAAACACAATGCCCCCAAAAATCTGCAAACAAAAGAGCCTCAACTAAAATGCCAAAAATGCTTATGATACTTGAACAATGAATGCATTGAGTTCAGCCTCAGGAAAAGCTCAAGTAACAGGTGTTATGAGTAGTTTGAGAGAAGATATCTGGCTTAAATAACGGTTGATTGTATGTAGTTGCACAGTTGTTCAACTAAACAAATTGAATCAGTTCGTTGCAGCCCTTCTCCACGCTGTAGATTTGGCTAAAACCTTACACTGGACGGTGTTGGTAAATAATCATATATGCTACGTTTTTTATAAATAATTAAGCTTTCAGACGAACCAATTCAGGCATAAAACTTAACACAGGGAAGCACAAGAATATTAGGACCTGCAAACCGATGGAGCAGTATACGCAAAGTATACAAAACACAATCCCCAAGTATGGCATCAAGCTAGACATCAGAGTAAAGAATGTCGCAACAAAAGCTCTAAAACGCCGAACTTGCAACAAAATTCTTGTTAAACGTAACATCCTTCCAAGGAGAAGATACCGAATCCTGTTTCAGGGAAAATAAGGAAAATGAATCCCAAATTTGATAGCAAGATTGTCAGTTTAGATTTTTTCTCAGCACCGTATCCTCTTGAAACCTGTCTAAGGGTCAAAATGTTGAATTTCGAATTCTTAGAAATAAAGTACAGGAGATCTATGAAGTACAGCCTGACTCATCAGCACATATAGGTCAACATGATTGTAACAGTGGCAGGTTCTTGGCTTCTTGCAGTTACAATAACATGGAACTGAATAATAGCATGCTATAGATGCATAATGTAGATTTCTTCACAAGCATACTGACTTTGTTTAGTTATGCTATGTTACCTCTAAGGTCTAGGCCTTATCATAGAACATCAGGGTAGGGTTGAGTTCTGACCTTCTACAATATAGCATCTTGTTCACTCAGTTTCCAGGATTTTTTTTTTAGAAAAAAAGCATGGTACCGTACTTGTAAAGATAATATACATTTACGACATAACAATAGTTTGGAAAGTAATGCATCCAAAACAGTGATATTACCATTCTCCATTTGAAAGAAAAGGAAGCTTTGACGGGAAGATGAATGTCAGGGTCTCACCAATAACTACACAGAAATAGGATGTTAGATACTGCAACAATCCTCTAGTGATATATTTTTTTTTTCAAAAAAACACTATGACTTCAGAAGATGCCCTCACAGAAATTAAATAAGTAACTCAAGTCATGCAGCTAGTAAGCATTAACTTGTTTACAGTAAGAACTACAGCAGATGGATCCAATCATCCAAACTCCCAAAATATAAAGAGAATATTTCTGTTGTACCTCAGATTGCTTTGTAGGCAAATGATTGTTGTTTTGTCACTTATTCACTTCATTGCTATTATTTTCACTTTTTTTCTGCACTCTTTGTTACCCTCTTAATGCATGACTGAACGATCATATTTCTACAAAAGTATATAGAAAAAAATAAAACTTAACAAGCCTTAACATCTGGCGCAATCATATTTCTTCCGTAAGAACA
This sequence comes from Panicum hallii, assembly GCF_002211085.1. Lineage (NCBI taxonomy): Eukaryota > Viridiplantae > Streptophyta > Magnoliopsida > Poales > Poaceae > Panicum > Panicum hallii. The sequence continues at coordinate 12,620,441 of NC_038046.1, read as the reverse complement.
TGGGTTGGATTACGTAAGTTGATTACCAGTTCAATCTGATCCAAGACAAACAAATGATAATATATAACTATACTATGGATAAATATGCACACCATTTATTACGTAATACATATAAATAGATAGATAGATTTATGTTCCTGTAAAAGTGTAAAACATCACTGTAATGCATGACTGAACGAAATTAACAAGTTTTATTGTGAAAATGGATTTTTTCCCCCTTTTGAACCAACATATTTCGCAGTGCATGGATTTTTCTTTAATGATTCAAGATGAAAGAAATCAAGAGTACAAATAAACTCCCCTTCTAGAAATGAGAGCATACATACATATAGTCCAAGTAATCACAAAATCGAACTTGTTTTGTCCTTCCATCCAATAGGCGCCAAATCCTAATGAAAATATTTTGAGTGCCATCTCTGCGACATAGATCCATCCTGCAGCATCGTATTAGTATTAGCCCCTCATGCGTCATGGTAGCATGGGAAATTGAATATATGGTTAGATTAATGTTTCAGAAATTGTGTCCACCAGGATGAAATAGCACCATTGAAACACTTCAAATGCTCAGATAGGTGCCAACAGGGAACATAGGAGGTGATTAAGAAAGAAGAAATGTAGGACATGCAACTTACGTGTGTGGTAACACTGGTACTGTAGTGTTACCCCACTAAGAACGTTATGGGTGTGTGAGGATTGAGTCTGGGTGGGTGTGTGGGATGTAAATGGTTTCTTTTCTCCTCTTTAATGAAATGGCATGCAGCTCTCCTGTGTGTTCAAGAAAAAATAATGATGTAGATGTTTATTCATTTGTTTTCTGTTGTCTTTGTGACTTTGTCTTATATGTTACAGATCATTGCATTGATTCATATTTTGCCCCAGTACTAGGACTGTACTGCAGCCTATCAGGCTACCACAACATGATAAAAAGGTAAATGTCCCTTCGACCAAATTAGGCACAAAAGAAAATTTTCATCAGAGGTAAGTTAATACTTGTTAAACAGTGCAGTTGAGGACATGTTCACCACAATATACTTACCAAACACAAATTCAACTTCTTGCCACACTTTCTGTGAAGAGCTATTCTCTATATCTAGCTGCAAAAGATCACAGTCAACAGATATGACTTGTCACAGAGACACGATTCTCTGTGTACCTGGTCACTAATTCATTGCAAAGTTTGTAGTTGTAAAAGAAAGGCACGCTAACTAATCTAGCATATGTTTTGTTCAACAGAAATGAGAGATTGAAGAATCATGGCTTTCAATGTAAAACTCATCTAATTCTTGACTAATGCAGTTGTAATGTATATTCTTTATTAGAAGAGGAATCCTGTCATATTAGGAGTACTAACATGAATATGAATAAACCAAACTTCTTGCTTGAAGTTCCTCACATGGACAAAATATGTCCACATATTTATTATGTGAACGCACACTTAGTGTGGGAAACTTGTTACTTTCCCTTCCACCCAATAGAAAGCATTGTTTTTTATTTGTAAAGAAATACTGATTATTTGAGGTTTTGCTGCATAGTTTCCAAAGATTCAAAATATTTGACATGTCAGAAGCATCAAGTTATATATCATAAATCATACTTATTGATCAAAGCAACACTACACGGCCCGGAAAATATTAACAAAACATGGCTGTTGATTGTGAGATTGAGTTAAATGTAAAATGTGAATAAATAGGAAATAATACTGCCACTGCCATACCGTTGTTTCAATAATGACAGCAATTAGGTTCATCAGAAGAACAAAGACAACAATATACTCAAACCGGTGACTCCGTACAAAGGATTTCAACCTTTCACATTGTGGTGAATGATAAAAAGATGGGTACTTCTCCAGATAAGAAGGCTGCAAACACGTGTACAACATTAGGTCAAACAAGCGAAAATGGTGGTTATAACAGAATGAGATCATCACTAAAGTAAATGGTTCGAAGCCATCAAAGCAGTACTAATCTCGATCTGAAAAGAACATTAAGTTTACACCAGTGGCGGTCATATTTTTCTATTGTAGCTAGTGCTAACAGTTAGTGCTTTTATGCAGGAAGGAAGCCAGAAAGTAGTGCTAAGTAAAGGTTTTTCTCTTGTTTACATGAAAAATTGTAGTCTATAGAGAAATAAATAAAGCATCGGGGAGCAAGGCTCCCCCTTTGCCCCCAACTGTATCCATGCCTGCTTATAATGTCTTCCAAAATGTAAATGCAAAAATCAAAAGGCACTGTTAGTAGTGGAACAACATATCGATACAAATCACATCAGGCTCTCTATGCACTTTCAGATTTGCAGCTCTCCTTTTATGGTTGAGCATAACAACACTATTATTCATATATTGCAAAAATCGGTACAAGCCCTGAAAAATGACAGGGTATTTTTGGCGTAAAATATGATTTCATAAAATTATAAGTTCAAATATGCTGTATTATGGCTTTTGCTTGTATAGTGACAACTTAACATTCAAAATTCTCTGTTTAACTTTGGATCAAAACTAGTCCAAAGTTAAGCAAAAATTTCATGACACAGAATAAGCATAGGATTATGAGCATCTGTAGAAGTAAACATACTGGTGGTTCTTTCTGGAATTTTATTGCAATAGTATTGCATAGATCGGTAAATTCCTCCGGGGTAACCTGTATAAGTGTATACAAATCAAAATCATTAATACTGAAAATTATTATTTCTTCTTCACGTGATGCTATTGCTAATGATTTCAGCAAATTAATTTATTTTCTGATTTATAGATGCTAGAAATCCAAATGCTCTTGAAAATACCAAATAAATTCTAACAAAACAGATCACAACATTTTTGGAGCTCAATAGCATTCCAACCCAAGTTGATATTTTATTTTGAATACTCATAGTAAATCATTTTAAATCCGAAATTCCAATAAGGCATTAGATAAATCATCAAATAAAAAAAGAAAAGCTAATATCTAAATATTATATAACAAAGCATTTTGAGGGGGGGGGGGGGGGGGGGGTTTATTACAATATAAGAACAAGCATACCTTGAAATCACCACTCTGATCAAGCTCAGTAAAGATTAGTTCAAAATCTTCCCTTGAGGTCCTGGGCAACGACCTAGAAAGAGGCTCCATGGCATGAGTCATAAGGCCATTAATCTATTCAATAATTTCTAATGCAAAAGTTCCATCTTTAACTTGTGTGTTCAACGACAACAACAACAACTTAGCCTTTTGTCCCAAGCAAGTTGGGGTAGGCTAGAGATGAAACCCACAGAAAACAAGAATAAGAAACACAAAAAACACAAAAAGGGTACAAGCCAAAGGAAGAGTTAGGGGTTAAACAAAAAGTAACAAAGGTCACGGTTCAGATACGTTAATTGCTAATCTCCAAGCGCTCCTATCCATAGCTAATTCCTTAGCGATATTCCACTCCTTAAGGTCTCTCTTAACCGTCTCATCCCAAGTTAGTCTAGGTCTACCTCTACCTCTCTTTACATTATCGCCCCGCTTTAAAACTCCACTACGCACCGGCGCCTCGGGAGGCCTCCGTTGTACATGTCCAAACCATCTCAACCGATGTTGAATCAACTTCTCCTCGATAGGTGCCACCCCGACCCTATCTCGAATCTCTTCATTCCGGACTCTATCCCTTCTTGTATGCCTGCAGAACCAACGCAGCATACGCATCTCTGCTACACTCAGTTGCTGGACATGTCTCCTTTTTGTAGGCCAACATTCAGCACCGTATAGCATCGCCGGGCGAATCGCCATCCTATAGAACTTACCTTTTAGCCTCTGTGGCACCTTCTTATCACAGAGGATGCCCGAGGCCTGCCGCCACTTCAACCAACCGGCTGAAATTCTATGTCTAACATCTTCATCAATGTCTCCATTTTTCTGAAGCATTGATCCTAGATACCGGAAAGTATCCTTCTTGGCCACCACTTGACCTTCGAGGCTAACGTCCCCATCCTCATGCCTAGTCGGGCTAAAGTCGCACATCATATACTCGGTCTTGGTCCTACTCAGTCTGAACCCCCTCGATTCTAACGTGTGTCTCCACAGCTCTAACTTCATATTAACCCCTGCCCTACTCTCATCAACTAGCACCACATCATCAGCAAAGACCATACACCAAGGGATATCACCCTGTATGTCCCTTGTGATCTCATCCATCACCAAAGCAAATAGATAAGGGCTCAATGCTGATCCCTGATGTAGTCCTATTTTAATTGGAAAGTCACTGGTATCGCCATCACATGTTCGAACACAAGTCATCGCATCCTTGTACATATCCCTTGTGTGTTCACTAATGAATATTTAAAAGTTCAAGTGTAAACTGAATCGAAAGTTTGTATCAATAGTAACATCTAGAAAAATTGAAAAGCACAGAGTATAACATGATGCATTTACTATAGCTGCCAAATGAGGATATTTATACAAAATTGGTTCTGAGGTTAGTTATGAATGTCCTAAATAGAGGAGGAACTTTTATAATGTGCGTACCATGCAACAAAAACAAAGCTTCTTAGACCCAAGAAAACTGTAGGCTAGAGATAAAACACAACCAAGAACCAACAACAAGAAGGATGTAAAGTAAATAAAAGCAACAAGAATATGAAGTAAATAAAAGGTATTAGCAAATTAAATGGAGATGAAAACCAAAAGAAATTTCAAACTGTTTATGCCAATATACAGTCAGTGTCAAAATAACATAAACTGATAATTAATATCATTGCTAAAAATTTAAAACCTTTTTGAATTTCTCAGTAACAATAAAAAATGTACCAGAGTAAAAGGACTAAAGGAGATGCTTTGGTTACCTGTACTTGTTTAGCTCATCAAGTAATGATAGGCACTGTTCCTTGTTGAGATAGCCCTGACCCTGGTGCACACAAAAAAGCAAAAAAGCAATATCAACAGCAAAACAGTAAAAAGGTCTTGGTAAATGGCATTAAAGCTAAGTGAAATAGTACATGTGTGTCCAAGAGAACATAAACAAAAGGCACTCACATTAGTATCGATGAGATCAAATGCCTTCTGTAGAATAGTTTTCCTTATAAAGTCCATCTGAGCAACTTGTTTTGCTAGCTGGATCACAAAAACCATGCCATGTGTGCATTCAAATTACATTTGGGCATAGCAAGAAGACACAAGAATTCAGAATATAAGAACGTACTAATGATCAAGATAATTAGGATGTAAGGAAGGAATCTACCTGCTCTTTAAAGCTATCATAAATGACGGCGAGAATTAAATTTGTTAGGAAGTAAACTCCTAACAGCACATAGATAACAATAAACAGGGCGTACCAACGAGAGCTCCTGCTCAAATACATGTGAGAATATATGAGCGCATCAGAAAGGAATTATCATATACGCTTCAGGAATTGAGATAGGCAGCTTACTTGTAAGCAGGGACCCATACATCAGGATTATTTGATGTGGTGAAGAGGACAAACATCTGGTATAACGTTGTACCATATGATGTAAAAACAGTCTTTCCTTGTGGTGTGTCCTCGAATGTTACATAGGCTAGCCAGCTTGCAAATAATAGGAATAACAGCGAAAGAGCCTGGAAATGCAGATGGAAAAATTATATGATGAACTGCAAAGTTAATGTGCACAATGAACTACCAGTATCACCATAATTACGCCTCAAAAGGTATTTAGTGCAAGGATGATTATGAAAAAAATGCTTACTTTACTATAGAAAAGAAACAAAGAACTACGAGCAAATATATGTGTAACTGAATGGCCCATCATGCTCCTGTAGATTCTATTTTGTCCTTTTGCCCCTAGAAGAAAGGAGGCCGTTGGACAGGTAATCTGAATTTCATTTTCCTGGACTGGAAGTAAAGAAAATAATTTCCAGATACAGGTTATCTACTATTCTTTTTTGTTTTGAAATGATGAGATTGGAATCTGCTGTTTGAACGATAACAGAGCATACTGGGGAAGATTTTTTTATGTCACCCTCCTCTCTATTTCTTTCAAAGAAATAGTATGTTACTAGCTAACCACCCACCTTATTTATAAGATGGCACCCACCCCAAAATTTGGTAGCTACTCCACATGTAACTTTTACTCCATACTTCCTTCAGTCACTAAATAATAAGTGTCTTTTTCAAATGTTTATAGCCAACACATTTTAGTTTTGACCATAAATATTTCTTTGAATATTTCAAATTAACTTTTGGGTATGGCTATAATCGTTGTCAATAGTATTTTCAAATATTACACATTTGCTAAATGCATTGATACTGTTAATTCATGGTCAAAGTAGTGTCCTGGTGATCGCGTCGCTGTCCGAAATGTCAGTTATTTGAAGACTGGAGAGAGTACAATTAAACTATAATTAATGATTTTTCATTGTTAGTTTTGTTCCGTAGGCATTGGAGAAAATCATAGTTTATTCTGGAGTCAACTTGGTACATATAGATATATGATAACAAATTGTTAACAAACAAAACCTTACCAAAACATTGAGATATGTCCCAACAATACCAACCAGTGTAACAGCACACATTCGCAGTTCCCTATTGCAGAAAAGGAACATCAATCAGAGTGTGAAATGCTCAATAGTCCTTAACTAATAACGAATATGCTCTGTGCAGGCATATGTGTATCTCAAAGTGTTTCTAAACGGTATGACCTGCCTCAGGAGCTTTCTATTTAGCATCAGTTATACATGGATTCAATTGGAAGCCCAACTGTTATGTTCATTATGGTAACAAGAAGCGGCAACAGTTTGAGAAGATACAATACATACCTGATAGTCATAATAAGAAATGCAACACGGAGGTACGGAGCTATTCTGAAAGGTCCAGGACTAAACATAAACACCAGCATGTCGCATGCTAAGATGAAGAGAAGAAAAACCTGGAACAAAAAGCAGAACCATGGACGAATTACGATGACTGGAACAGCAAAAATGCATACCCTAACCAATCACAGTAAATTTGGTAAAACTAGAAAAGAACATATTCTGCTTGAACATAGGCGCTATCTAGAATGCAAAACCCAAAAGGACCTAGACCTGTGCAAAGCTAGTGTGGTGCTACTGACTGAATTTAAGTAGTTCATCTGATCCAATACAAAATATGGAATGGAAGGAGAAAAAAACTTATGCTGGGTGTAACAACATATATCTTTTTTACAAATTTAGAGGCTACTGTAACTCTTTCGAGTCAAAGTCTATGCATTACCAAATGTAATTATCTGGTATCTACTCACTGCTTCTATTTACTATCTTTAGTCATTTACTCTACTAAAAAGAAGGAAAAAAAAACATCATGTTGGATATTGACATGGTCTCCAAAACACAACTTTAGCTACACACACTAATTAAGTTATTTACAGAACCTATAAACATTATATGATGGTTTTATACATCACCTTTTATATGATCAATCAAAATATGCATGAATATATTGATAGAAGTGTTGACTGTGCATTCCAAAGTGTCACTTGTGTTTTAATGGATGGAAGATATTACAATGCATTAAACCTACTTTCAGTATTTCAAGCCCACAACTATGAATTAGTTAATATCCAAGCTCTCAGATCTTCGCTGATATGTATCCAAGAATTCATAAGTGAAGACAGATGTATTACCTTCAATTTATTCATAGAGTTCTTCCAGAAAAGATGTAATCCTTCATAGGAAAGTGGATAGAAGACATCCAAGACAAGAATGACAAGGGTAAGCCCCTGAAATTGAGGGCAAGCAACATCAAGCTCTAATCTCCATTGTCAGTATAAACAATACATGTTCTTCAATCAAAATATGTGTATTGGCATATTATGATAGCTCAACTGAAACCAATTGCAAAACATCACTTCCGGTAAGAGGTAAATGGACGTAATTATTCCATATGCATGGTGTGACACAAACTATCCACTACTCCACTACTAACCATACTGCCTTGAGATTTCAATTAAGTTCTTGCTTGTGCACAGTAGCAGTAATCTTATCAAGGAAGCCTTACCTCATATATAAGTGATTCGGTTTTGTTTAAGTATGGCAGCTGCCCAAGAAAGTAAAGATCCCTTTGGTCACAAGTATGTGGGGTATATTTTTGGCACCACAGAGGCTTCTGAAAATGCAAATGTCTCATTAAGTGTTGTAAATAGTAATGATCCATACAATGACATGCCATTTTGTAGCCAAGGCAAATTTGGTACACTCAAGATGCCTAGCTTCAGCTAAGAGTAACACAAGGTCAACCTCTTGATCTAAGAACCATAACAAATTGATACGGCAGTTTTTGGTAACTAACCTCAAGGAAATTCAATAGAATCAAAGCAAATAGGTTAAGTGACCACAGCCAATCCAATCGAAGATACACGAAATAAAACCGCATGGCCCTCTCAAACCTTGTGTCATTCAAGACATCCTCAGGGATACCGACACCATCTTCTGCCTGTGGATCAAAACTGCAATAAGATTTTCAAACATGCCGAAGTAAACGACAACAAAAACCTAATTCAGATTGCCAAATAAGCTTCAATGTGTCTTCTTCATTTACTCTCAAGGAAAAGGTGAGTTTCACTTTATTTCGAGGTGCGAATCAAAATTTAAAAATGAAATGCCATGGTTACTACAGTAAAATGTTGATTCTCTAAGGTAAACCATTTTGTGCCAGCTACAAACATTTTTTTTACTTCGAACCGTGAAATCACTTGTGAAATACGACAGCAACATAGCACAACTAATCATCATCTCCAGGCAAGCATTAAAACTAAAACTTAAAAGTATAGAAGCCACACACACACACAGAGTCTGGTCAACGGTCAACTCCACAAGTACTGGCACGTAAACACTTCAATCCACCCCAAACTACGCATGAAGCAGCACCTCGCCTGAATTCTCAGTTGCGGCAAAGCAGCACAGCATTTCGCTTAGCGAAGCAGAGAAGGGAGAGCGAGACAAGCGGGAGGCAGAGCGGGAACCGACGAGGTCGACGAGGGCGGCCGCCTTCTGGTACCGGTCGCCGTAGGCGAGCGCGTCCGAGCGCCGTTGGTACTGCCTCCCGCCCCTGCCGGCGCCGGAGCAGCCCCCTCCGGCGGACGTGGAGCCACGGAAGCCGCGCCCCTCCTCCCCCTCCGCCTCCGTGATTAGCGGCGCCTCCGCTTCCCTCATCGCTCCCCCTTCGACGCAGGCCGACACGGCGGGGATCTGTAACGACGATCTGAAGCGGGTTTCGCTGGGGATTAGTTTGCCAGCGATGTGCGGAGCAGTGGGAGCGGGGGAGTGGGATTAAGTAATACGACGCGAACGTGTTCAGCTTGGAAGCCCGCCACGCTCGCGAACATGTCCGTCGTAATCATGTCGCGGTTTAGCAGATCGGAGCGGGGTTAGCGGCCGGCGCAGCGGGGCACCGTCGCGGCGACCACGCGTACGCGTTTACACGCTCGCGCGCAGCGAGGGCTGGTTCATTGGTGGGCGACGGTGTTTGGTGTTGCGCCCACGGCCGTTGCCGTGGGGTGTCGGCCGAAAGGTCCGAAACGGGTAGCTTTCGGGACGGGTAGGTTTGGCATGAGGTCACCAGGGTATTATCTGGCAGAGTGGCAGGACGCGGACGGTGTGTCCCGCACTGTTGCCAGATTTGCAAGTAACTTTGTTTTCTACTACTGATCTTGCTTGAACTCTGCAGCTCCAAAGGCACTGCATGGATCTTACTGGTAATCTTTTCTTCGTTCCTCTTGCTCAAAAGTCTCGGAGCGCCTCCTCCTGCTGCTGATGAGCATGCAAAGAATCATGACTATGCTTAATAAGCCAGATTATGTGCAGTTTAAATGACACACGTGGCGCCGCTCACGAGTCACGACACTTTGCTCATCTTGCGACTTGCTATTTTCTGTTTTACTCTTCTCCCTCTTTGTTTCCTGCATCTTTGTTGCCTCATCATACACCAACAGCACGGCATATAGGGGTGCTCAATTGTTTGATATTATTATTCCCTCTGTCCTAAATTATAAATCGTTTTAGCTTTTTTAGATACATATATTTTGCTATTCATCTAGATATACAGTGTGTCTAGATATATAATAAAAATTATATATCAAAAATAATTTGGAACGGATGAAGTGTTACCATATTTCTTTACCAAATCATGTCTAAGTACGATGAATAGTTTATTCGTCTCAAGTGATTAGCAAGAAATCATGTCTATAATAGGTGGGCAAATAGTGTGGCAGAAAAAAGAGTTGCATTAATGAAATAAAAAATACGAATTGTGACGTGTTTGATGGCAAAAAAATTGCTAATTATTCTAAAGTCCATATTTTTTTATAACCAACTAACCAAATACGCACATAAACATGAAACATGGAAAATTCCAATACCAAGCCTATTGTAGGAGCTACAATGACTAATGTGACCAGTGTTCTATAAGATAACTTAGATTGAAAGTGAAAAAACTAGTGGAGAGCGTATTATTAAATTGCGTAATTGAGATAAATTGGATCATGGGATCAAAGGGGGAAAAGATGTCTATCTGTTCCGGTTAGAATTTTAAAAAACCACACTACACAATCTAAAGAATACACGTTTTTTTAACCCGTTCGGCACTTCCTTACTGTTCATGCTTATATAGGGAATACACATATGCAATGATCCCGTATTCGCTTCTCATTCGCGTAAATCTAACCTCCGCCTTCGAATCCCATGGTCTGACCACCATACCCCACCCACGGCACCAACTCGTCCCGGATAAGATAACACCACCTGCACGAGCACGAGCAGCTGCTCGTCCGCCTCCCAGCGCAGCCATGGCCGCCACCTCTACCTCCCCGCTATTCTCCCTCTCCTCCCTCTCTGCCTCGCTCCCTTCCCCCACCCGGCTCCCCGCCACCCTCTCCCTCCGCGCCCTCTCCCCACGCACCCGCCTCTCGGTCTCCCTCCCCTTCGCCTCCCCACACGGTACGGCTCTGGTGCGCTTTTGGTTTCCCTTCCTCGATAATGTCTGTCTGTGTTGCCTCATCGGTGTTCGCGTTGCGTGTGATTCTTTCAGGCGTGTACGGCGCCTGGGCCGCGATGTCGACGTCGTCCGCGGGGAGGTTGAGACGGCGGGGGCTGGAGGTGGTGTGCGAGGCCGCGACCGGCCGGCGGCCTGACTCGGTCGCGAAGAGGGAGCGCCAGAACGAGAAGCACCGCATCCGCAACCACGCGCGCAAGGCTGAGATGCGCACCAGGATGAAGAAGGTAGCTGACCGACGCGCAGTGGCGGCGGCTGCATTCTTCCTCTCCCCTTTCTGCTTAATTTTGCCAGCAATTTAACCGCATTGTGTGGTAGCATAGCTTGAGTGGCACTGCGCAGTTAGAAAGGGAGTTAGTTTTGGAGTGCACAGGCAACTGGCAAGATTGCAGTACTAGAACCTTTTACTGAATTAGCTTTGTCTTGAGAAATCAGCTTGTTAGATGGACTCATTTGTGAAACACTAGGACCAATCGGATTGCTGAGTTTGTTGTGCGTTAAGTAATTGGGAATTTTGGTTTACTTAGGCAGTTTGGCTGTTAGCCGGTACATACCATGTTAATGTGTATGGATTGAAGGGCATGGAGAAATGCAGAATCTATGAATTTGTTAGCCTATGCATTTGCAGAGTTAAACGGTATGATAATGTAGATTGATTTGATGTTAATTGAAATATTAAATTGTCAGCTCATTTTTTGAATATAAAGCAACAGCTCAAGAAAAAAGAGAGACCTAGTTAGTGAGTTTTATTTCTTGGTTTTCTTGCATGTGAACTGTAGTTGTTTTCTGTTGTTGTGATAAGTCGTATAACATGAAAGAGGCTGATGGTGGGGATGGGATATGAAATCCCACTTTCATACAGTATTCAATATCATCATCATTTTGCAAGGGTTTAGTATCACTGTTGTTCTTTAAAAAAATCATAAGCTGTTTACACTTTGATTAGGTCTTCAGAGCACTTGAAAAGCTTCGGAAGAAAGCAGATGCCCAGCCTGAAGAAATAATTGAAATAGAGAAAATGATCTCTGAGGCATACAAAGCCATCGACAAGACAGTGCAAGTTGGTGCCCTGCACAGGAACACTGGGAACCATCGCAAGTCCAGATTGGCAAGGAGGAAGAAGGCCATCGAGATACTCCGTGGCTGGTATGTTCCAAATGCTGAACCTGTTGCTGCCACCTAGGATTCTTGAGAAATCATTGTCATGGATTGGTGGCAGCTTTTCATCAAAGCTCACCAATTTTGGGTGACATGTTATTCACAGATCTCAATTACTTGCCAAGTTCTCTCCATTCAAGTGGTCTGTTTATACCTTTTGTATCATCTTCTATGTTTATGTGCTTGCTCTGTACTAGAAGCCGTGACTAGAGTGGCCAGTTCTCCCCTGTTTCTGTTATTGTTCACCTCACTGTTGTAAAACTTCAGATTGGAAAATTTGAAATGTAGCTGTCGTCTGGTCTGTCCAGATTTCCTCAGCTGGAGAAAAATACATCACTACGCACATTGTATCCTATTACTGCCCTGCCATTGTGCAAATGATTAGATATCCATAGCGACTATTTTGCTTGGTATAAGGGACAAGTTATGAATGATGGATAACACGTTGCTTCCTTTCTGAATGCTGTAACACCTAAAGGATTGTTTAAGATTTCTTTTACTTTGCCCTTGCATTTTTATCAAAATGGTCCTAGTTGTTTTGGATTGTTTCAATATATTTCAAACTTCAGGAACAGATTACCAGCAGCTAGGGTGTTACTGAATTTAAACTTCTGTACAATACCCAGCAGTTGCCCGAGACACTCCGTGTGCAAAAGTTCTCTTATGCTGCTGAATCGCTTTGCTGGCATTTAAGGTCGGGCTTTCCGATGGGCTGCTTGGCATGTTGAGCTGTGTAACTGGAGCACGCCAATTCTTGCCACTTTGTATCACTTGGCCGAGCTGAGCTCTGTTGCTTTCTTGGGTTACATTATATGATCCAAATAATTTCTTCAACACCTTTGCTCTTCATCAGGTACAGGTTCAATTAACAAAAAAATAATCCTACTTTAAACCATTTTTTTCTATACTACAAAACAAGAAGAGGACTAAAAAAATATTATATGCTTAACAAGGCTGCTCGATCAGGACCGCAGGAGGCATTATTGTTAAACAGAAGATTCATATTCCGATAGCCAGTGCAGGTGCAGCTAGAGAAATACATGAACTACCAACAGCAAAAAGCTCAGACACTATATAACAAGCAAAGCTTGTGCACAAGCTTTTGAATTGGACCAATTATAAAGTTAATACATAGCATCATATATGAAAATAATCTATCTCAGACCTAATAACCTGCTAGGCACAAAAAAGGGGGCAAAATTTGCAGGTTAAATCTTCATACGCTTGATATGCTGCACTGAAGACTAGGTCAAGGTTTCATACTATATATATATACCTAAACATACTAATGGCTGTGCAAACAAAACGGGTTGTCCCAGTCTTGTCACTTTCAACTGATGGATCACATTCTCGAGCATCTATTGAAGAACACGAAGCTACCCAGCTCTTCTTATGCCATTGCGCCTGATCCCATCAAGGATTGAGACATCGTCATGCAAAGTGAATGGTGTACTGAAAAATGGAACGGAAAATACTTGGTTAGGACTTAGGAGCAAGACATGCTAATTTGGAGGGAGCATCAGTTTTGAATTTTGGTGGTAACCAGAGACATACCAGTTGAAGTCGAAACCTGCGAACTTTGAGTCCTCTGAAATCTCAATTTCCACCCTCGCTTTTCTGGATGCCTGCTCAAAGATAAACGCGGTTACTACTTACAAGACTACCAAAGATGTCCAGCACAAGTTATTACAATTAATCTTGTTTAGTAAACATGAGGTGTGAATCCTTTCGATTGTGTAACTCTACTCGACGCCACCAAGTAGTACATAGTGTGTAAATCAGCTAGGTACTACCTCTATATGTGGGTATGTAATTTGCTTTGAGATGTGTTGGGACGAAATGTAAGAAGTATCAGATTCATCTCCTTGCGTTGTCTTGTTTTTCACTGTGTATACTTGCGCTGGCATTTGTAAATCCTAAGTTCTGAACGAACACAAGTTACAACCATTGTATATGACAAGATCGTTTCTATACTGTTCCTATATATGATATCATGCAATAAAATTGAAATAATAATACCATCCAAAGTAGTGCCTAATCACTAGCAGTTATACTTATCTGCATTTGAAAGGTAGCTGGTAGCATCTTTGCAGACATAAACAAGTCTAAACCAGACCGTATAAGTCAACCATCTATAATGGAACATTGGAAACATGCAATGAAACAAGTCTGGACTAAACCATTTAAGTCAACCATAGTTAGTAGAACACTTGAAACATGTACAAGCCCAATATATGTACAGCCAGATGACACAGCTGAGTTGCAAGCGACTTGGAGGGTAAGTACTCTCGACAGTGGCAGATCAAGAAAAATACCTTGACCAATAAGAATGGAAGGCAGATACCATTCACACTCTCTGCTGGCCTCTGTAATACCTGGTTGCGAAACTTGATATTCTGGAGGTCATCAAACTTGAAATACACAAAAAAGAATCATCAGAGAATAGTAACTACACAGCTTATAAAGAGGTGGCTATATCTCTGCATGAATGCAAAGAAGAGGTATCGCTAGATCCACGGACAACATACCTGTTTTTCAATTTCCTGGAGAAGTTTCTTCTTGTTCTTAATCCTGATCATTAGTTCTTTGTGAGCCTCCTTTAAAATAGAACACGACATCAACCATATCACAAATCATCCTCAATTATTATTTATCTGTCTGCAAAGCACAAATACTGACCTCCAACTTCTTAATCTTTTCATATCTGAAATTAGACAGGCCCATCCACTTTATTTCCTTTTTGTCTTTTGCAATAACACGTAGTGCAATTAGCACATTAAAAGCATCATACACTCTCCTCCTAATATTCTTCTCATCAAACTACAAAGACAAACTTATTTTCTTTAGATCAACATTTTTTTGGTGGGGAAAGTACACAGGCATATCAAATTTATGCAGCTTAATATATGAAGTAACCTCTTGGCCATTAAGCGTCAACTTTAGCTCCGCACAAATTTCATCTGCAACCTGAAATATACAATAACTAGTTGAGGTAGCTAACAACCCATTATGGAAAAGAAAACATAATCACATTCAAGGGTAGAAGGTATGCTATGTATCAAGAAAAACAATACTTTGTACCAAACTACCCATGTAATACAATGGAGATGCCTTTCAGCATTTGTCAAAGAATCATCTTTTGATAACAATACTGTACCAAACTACCAATGTAGAGATGCCTCTTTCGATAGTAACATTATTATTACTAATGCATTTTTATATTTCATTTGACTTGTTTGTTTTGTTGGTGGCTCCTGTTGGGTTTTATCTATAGCCTACCCCAACTTGCTTGGGACTCAATGGCTTTGTTCTTCTTCTTTTTTTGGTAGCCTTCTTTATGAATAATGGTCTTTTAGTAAGAGTTTGAGGGATACACATATAAGAGAATACCTCATTATAAGTAGTCCGTCCTTTGGTCTCAACTTTTTTAGAAACTGCAATGTCAAATCAAATGCTGATTACATCATAAGTATCAGGTTGGCAACTTAATTTACATCATGAAAAGAAAACATATACTATAAGTGTTAAGCATAAAACATCTATGTATGCTTCACGTTTGTCCTATTCTATTACACTACCGCCTATGTCCAAGCATGTGTAACTTGTAAACCGAAAGAACCTCAGTGGTTGAATAATGTTGCATGTACATCATTTGCACCCAAAGATGCCTGCACCACCCAACAAAGAATGCTCCATATGCAACCTCTTCACACTAAGCAATAATTTTTTGAGCTAATGTAAACAATGTCAAAACATAAATTCCATTTCTCTCAGATCAAAATCCACAGAAGAGGGCCTCAAAGGTCACAGCAAACATTTTCCAACCTAAAAGTGCTTTATATAATTCTGTTGAAAGGTAAGCTGAGTAACATTCACATGTAATATGCCCCAATGAATAGAAATTATCCCGTTACCCACACTAAAAAAACTTGTTCCAGCAGAACCGAACTAATCTAAGTGCTGAAATCTGCCCAAGAAAGTGACACATTCACTAAAAAAAACATATGCATCACACATATGTGGAGGGCAGTAGCATCGACGTCAACCAAAGGGACACCAAATTTCAAAATGGAAAACCACCCAAAGCGGTTAGCAGTGTAGAAACAAGACCTAGGGACTGTTTGGTTACCACACTTTCTTGCCACAAATGTGGTGTGCCACAGTTTTCATGGTGGGACATGGTTACATGGGCAAGACGGTCACCACAACTGTGTTAGCACTTGGCAAGAAAATGAGCCATTGACAGTAGGGTCCTAGTGAAGAGAATGTTTGGCGCGCCTAAGTTGTACCTACTAACCAAAGACCTGCCACGGTTGGTGTGGCTGCCCAAGGTGTGCCATTGTGTGTGCCAGCCAAATCTCTTATATGCTTGTGGGATTACAACAAGTTATTCTCTAGAAAAAGACTAGAGGCTCACGCACATCAAATCTTTGAAGATGTAGGGCCCTGCTAGCTTAGGTTTAGATTTTCCCACCACGTGAGGACCATTTCCCAACTTCTCTAGACACAATTCCATACAACTAGATCAAAATCGGAGCAAGTAGAAAATTTGTTCCCCAGCGGTTACCCCTACCGCTCAATGTCACACTCCCACGCCCTCTATCATGAACACAAGCCACAAAAAGTCTTTCGGCGAGGCGCGGCGTCTCACCTATCTTGCTGTACTCGCGGAGCCCCCACCCGGCGATCCGCTGCGCCCCGGCCTTCTCCTTCCTCGCCTTCTTGCTCTTATCGCCCTCCTCCTCCCTCTCGGCCGCATTGCCGCCGCCGCCGCCGCTGCATCAACAAAACCCCAAAACCCAAAAACCCCACTTGAAGGCTGACACAAAAAAGTTCATCAAGGAATCCAAAGTGCGCGACAGAATGGTCGGTACCGTCTGGGAAGCGGAGGTAACTCGGCTCCATCGGGGATGCGCAGGCTGGTCAGCTCGGGTGCCGCCGCAGCATCGCCGCAGGGGGGCGCCATTGCGGGTGCGCTCTCCTAGGGAGAGGGAAGGACAGAGTAAAGTGGGTTTGGACGGCCTAGGACTAGGAGGAACGAGAGCGCACCAAGACGACTCGTACGGCAGTCCAAGAATGGAGAGGTATATCTGGCCGTTGATTAAGCTTTATTATCTTCCCTTTTTATTTTTTTCCCCCAATAAATACCTGCCATTAACTTTTTCCCAAAAAGAATTGCAAT
This sequence comes from Panicum hallii, assembly GCF_002211085.1. Lineage (NCBI taxonomy): Eukaryota > Viridiplantae > Streptophyta > Magnoliopsida > Poales > Poaceae > Panicum > Panicum hallii. The sequence continues at coordinate 12,603,148 of NC_038046.1, read as the reverse complement.
AGTATAGTCCTCCTCATGCTCCAGAAGCCGTCCAGGTAAACCACAGTGAAGCAATAGATATTTTCTATATTTAAAAAAAATACTTTAATCTATCTAGCTATAGGAATATTTGCATAAACCTCTCGATTTTGAAGCGTGTGGCCACGTACTGCAGCCATCTATTATGCATTTCACGTGGAAAAACAGGTTGAATGCAATGGAAGTTTTCTATTTAGCCTGCTAGATCGATGAGTTTTAATCATTTGCCGTCATGTGACCATGCACAACACGGCCACGTATCATTAACTTATTATTTAGAAATATCTTCTTTTTGAATCATATGATACACGCAAACTCTTACAAATACGCACGCACACTCATCCCTCATTTTTGTGTTTTTGTGTGACCGTGAACGAGCGAGCTTCAAAAATAACACACAACTTTCTTCGTTGTGCCAAAATTTACATAGCACCAAAGGCGCTTCCGGTAATCCAACATGGTAAACGCGATGAAATTGATTGAACAAAATTTCCGTTTCCAGCTTTCCTAACTCATGGTTGCCGAGAAGACCGCTGACTTGGCACATCGAGTTGGTTCGTGACATGACATTCAATTCATATTCTGCGCAAAATTATTTGCCTCCAAACTAAGACCAGCCCATCCACATGGTGAAGTTATTGGATCGTACATATCAATGGCAAATTGATATATTTAATCAAATTTTGACACTGCAGGAAGCTTTGACTAGCCTACTTGTATGTCATTTTCTTTAGATCCAGCTTTCTTGTCTGTGAGTCTGGTGGGAACAGGGGAATCCCTGCACCTGCTTAACCAAGTTGCATTTTCATGAACAAACCAAGCAATTTCGACACACCCACAGTTTGTCAAAAAAAAAAAGTCAACACCTACAATTCTTAATAACGAACTTTGGGATGTTCGGAATTTCTTGCATTGGCATCTTAATCTTGGCATTCGATTGGATGCTTTTTTTTTTGAGCAAAGGATGCATGTTACAAAGCTATAGATAGCTATTACTGGAATGTTGAGTGTTGACAGTTGCCATTGCCACTACATGATATCCTTCAGGCACCGATCGGTCTGGGCTGCTAAAGTGCTAATGATGGAAGACCACTCAAGAATGAAAAGATTCAGACTTCAGAAAGAGAATGTGCACGGAAACCAAATCTTTCAAACCGATCGACGCGAGAGCTACAGAGGAAATTCAGGCGCCTGCTGGAAGAGGATGTGGCTTTTTTTTATCAGCAACAAACTGGTATTGACGACCATGGCGTCGCTCTCTCAGACGATGGTGCAGGGGCCGGGGTACTCGTCCTCGATGGGGATGTAGCATGGCTGGCACTGCTTCATGTACGGCGGGGGGCACGGCGGCGGGGGGCACGGCGGCGTGGGGCACGGCTTGGGGCACATCGGGCACGGCATGGGGCAGCAGCACTTCTTCTTGGCTGCTTCTGCCTCCTTCTTCTTCTTCTCTTCCTCCTCCTTCTTCTTCTTCTCCTCGGCCTCCTTCTTCTCGTCGGTCACCGACACCACCTCCGCCGGGTGCTTTGCCTTGCGCAGCGCCGCCACGATCTCCACCACGTCCACCTCGCCCACCACCGTCAGCGTGCTCTTCTCGTCGTCGTACGTCAGCGACTTGATCCCTGCCATCGTTATCGTCAGTTCATCGGACATCTAGCATCGATTGACCAGGCACGAACACACACAATTGATCATATGATGGCCAAGAAAATGCCTATAGTGAGCGGCCGGCCATGGACAGGGAGGAAGATGATCCACCTTTAATTTTCGAGGAGATTCCCAGGACGCAGGTTTTGCACTTCTTGCAGGTGATCGCCACTTTGAGCACTATCTGAAGTTGCAAAACAAGGGTAATGAAAACCGATGAAAAATCACATGCTAGGGAGGGATTAAGAATGAAAATTTAAATGGACAACAGGACATTTTAAATGCTAACCTTCATCGTCAGACCACCGCGAGATTGATCCTCTGGGCACACTACTTGGTAACCAATTGGCAGGCGTGTCTAAAATTAAGCTCTGCTAAGAAGCCTCATCTCCTCTAGGAAGCTTTTATACAGGGTCCTTGACACCCCCCGGTTATCATTTCCTCAAGGGAAAAAAATATAAAATCTTTGGTGCAGAAATGTGTGATGAGAGACCGGTCTACAATGATTGGGACCAAGCAAGTCAGAGTTACTAGTAGGTGCAGCTCACACATAGAGACACGGTCGTTGGGATTATTCTGAAGCAGAAAATGGTGTGGACTAGACCAAAGTTTCCCCGTCCTAAGACATGCCAAATCGCTGCAACTGGCGGTTCATCACGATATAAAATGGCGCGGCGAGTTGGTACTCTTAACAGACAGTTCAGAGAATAAATGCAACCACTTGCCGATTAATCAGAGCATGAATGGATACAGAATGCAATGGCAGTAGTTGACGTGTTAGATGGTCTTCTTCTCTAGCTATTGGATAGTATTTGCTACCGAACAAGATGACAAGTTAAAGTAGGTGGCAACTAGGAAACGTCATCAGCTAATACCATTAGAGAAGTAGCAGCGCACTAGTACCGGTATATCTGTAGGTTTTTAGTATTGGTGTAATGTCACTGACGAAGACCTTGCTTGGAGTCATACATTATCAAAGCCGTTGCCTCCTCATCTCGTCCCTGAATGCTGATTCGTAAGGTTCCTGGGAATCTAATAAGATAGCAGAGGAGAAGGCATCCGCTGAGAAAAGATTTGATGTCTGCTTGTTATCCCAGTTAAATTTGGAGTCCAGGAAACTAGAAAGTGTACTTTTTTGAGGGAGGTTTTGCTCCTGAGTAGACAATTTGGTAACCTGGTACAGAACACCTTTTTGCATTGTCTAGCACTCGATTTCTTAGGCGCGGGATCTACATCTTGATTTACAAATCAAGGATTCCAACAATGACTCTACGAAGTAACTTGGTTTTGGGATGGGATTTCGGTGACAGAGACTTCTCCATCACGGACCCTTTGATCACTGACCTCGTGGTGGCAGTATCATGAAAATTGCTCAATGGTGGCATGTTAGCAACTGTGCAGGGAGCTGGCAAGATGAGAGGCGTGTGGATGAGGTGCACGCATGAAGCGATCCAGAGAATTAAGGCACTTAGTGTCTATGATTCTCAAGTTACATTTTAAGGATAAAATGATTTTGAGCGAGATGATCGTCGAAATCCCTAGCGAGAAAGGCCACGGATCCAAAATGGAGGAGCGAAAGAGAGAAGTCAGGAGAGGATTTGGAGAGGAAGAGAAGGAATTGTTAAACGAACTTTGACAACTCTAGTGTTGGCGACCAAAACAGTGATGAGACTAACGAGTCAAGAACAGCAAACCACCAGAACCCATCGGACGGCCATCCGAGCAGCAACTAAAGAAAAACTATAAATCTACAGGGCGACCACCTCCCCATCGCCGTAGGCGCGAGTGGCGACAAGGGAGGGGGAGGGCGGAAAGTTGACTCTCGGTTTCTTTCTCTCTCCCTCTCTTTGCGCGGAGCTTCTCGTGGTGCCACAAACTTACACAGTTGTGCTGCTTGTGTTGCGCTTTGAACTTTTTTCAAAGTCGCATGGCGAAAGCAATTGAAGTTAGATTAGGGATACAAGTGCAACTTGCTGACCGCCGTCGGGCCAACCTTCCACCATGGATTCGAAGGTCGGAGGAGTGGAGCAACCCTAGCAACCTGAATCCCGTAGCCCCTACCCAGCGGAAGCCATAAGGCTAGGCGTGAAACAGGCATGATATTTTCTCTCCTTTTCTTTTTGCAAAGCTGCTATAATTTGAGGATCAACGACTTAATCCTTATGCAGTGGTTTACCGTTTTGTAGCAATTCGGCAAAGACCCGCTTGAACGACATGGACCGATTAACAGTGTTTTCGTGGGCTTATGGTGCGGGTTAGCGGCGTGGCCCGCCCTGCTTGCACTTGCACCCCTAGTTAGAACTTCAGAACAAACCATCTGCTGGAGTGCTGGTTCGTCTCAATAGTAGCGGGAGCACACTCAATAGAACTAAAGGGAGCGGCGTACCCAGCCGGCAGCCGGTGCAACGAAAACGAACGAGTCGAGTTGTTGCGGTCACGTTCAGCTGCTGCTGCTCACAGTCTCATTTTTTTTTTGAAGGAGATAAACTCTGCTCACTGTCTCATCACTGATTATAAACCAATCCACGGCGCCCGCGCGCAACTCCCGCCGCGGGGCTGGTATCGCAACCCAACAGCGGCCGTCCACCGGTCCTTGGAAAAGGTCACGCACGGCCGCGCCCGGCCCGGGGGGTCGGTGCCAACTGCCAAGCCGTAGAGCCGCGGAGCAGATGCGCAGATCGAAGATCACCTGGCTCTCCGGCTGTGCTCTACTGGAAGTCTGAACTTGCCAGTAGCGCAAACACACTACACTGGATGTACATGTAGGCGATGCAAATGAGGCATGCACGATACTCAGATCTGCCGAGGAATTAATAAGCTGCAGCAAGGCAAAGATACATGAACCGAACTTGTGCGCAAAGTTCGTTGATGTGGTGTAACTTGGACAATTTACACGCGCAGTGAGTACTCGTATCTTTCACAATCCACAGGAACGTGACCAGCAAAGCTATCTACATCGGTCGAGGACTCGAGGGGGCTCTGTTTCGTAACTCACACCAGCAACCCCCTTAATCCATCGGCGACGATCGGGGGACAACGACAATCTGCGCACCTCGGCCGGGAGCCCGGGACCCCTCACCCGATCAGCCGTCGGCTGGCCCATCGCGCGCGGTCGGTCAGGTCAGGCCACGAACCCGAGGAAGCTGCACGGAACAAGAAGCCCCTTGCCTGCGTGAGAGATCACGCGAAGAAAAGAAGAGAAACGGGGAACGGGCGCGAAAGAGATGCAGAGATTGGCTCGGGCGCTCGCGACGGGGACGGCACGCACCTGATGGGCCTGGCGACGGCGTGGCGCGGGGCGAAGAGCGCGCGGAGGAAGAGGCTGGCGCCGTGGAGGAGCACCACCACGCTGCTGCACCCCACCAGCAGGAGCTCCAGCATCCTTCCTTGACGACGCCCTGCCTGCCTGCCTGCTCCTGCTCGCGTGTGGTCGCTTGCAATCGCAAGGGAAGCTGGGATTTGGGTGGGAATTTAGATGGTGTGCGGGCCGAAGGTTTTCCTTGGAAGCAAACCAAAATCGTCCGGCCGAGGTTTCTTGCTGCCTCTCGATCTGCTTGCTTTTGTCTAACACAGGTGAGGATTAAGTACCGAGAGGGAGAGATCGGGGACGACAGGGACGGCCTTCCTTTTCCCCGTTTCCTCTTCGCCGCCATCTCCGGGCGCTGACGTTGATGGTGTCCCTTTCGGAGAACTAATTGGGGGGTTTGGTTTATTCCGTTGCGTTTGGACTTTGGAGCTTGGACGGGGCCGGCGCGGCGTATAAACAAACAGGCGAGGATGAGACCGTTCTGGATAGGAATGATCGGCCGGGGCCGACACGACTGACTGATCCCCCGGTCCAGTCATCGATTGTCTCGTGCATCTGCCTCTGCCTGCATACTTCAGATGCAAAAAAGAGAAGAAGAAGGCACATTACTGATGCTGTTTCAGTTTCTCCGCCGCCGCCTATCAGAAAACGAAAAAGTTCTCCGTCTCTGCTAACAGGTAAACAGATAGTTACGGAGAAGGGCCCTGTTATTACGATATGCTCCCTTCCTTGAAGATTAGAGAAGGCCAGAAAAGGGTCCTTTCTGCCAAGGAATGTTTGGTGGAGGTAGCGAAACAGCAAAGAAAAATGGCGCTCGCGTTTACCTCTTCCTCCACGGATAATGCCGGCACTGCATTATTGCTGCGTTGTCTCTTATCTGGATGGGTCTGCGTGCCGATACGAAGGTTCTCTCTGGCAGGGTTTCATCTAGTTCCGGCTCCACTACTATAGTACTACTGTAGCGTCGGAGAAGCAGAAGACGGTGGAGCCACAGTTTGTAGCTCTGCCGGCTCCTCTTAGGTTTGTGAGGGAGGAAGAGTAAAGAGAGAAAAGCTTCATTGAATAATAGCGTTATAGTAGCATGAATAGTGCATATACAAGAGAAGACGGAGCCCATAAAATTGTGCCAAAGGAGGCCGGAAGGGCAAAGACCCGCTGCAATTGGTTCGTGTCACTGTGTCAGCTTGGGGATCGACCAATGGTTGGCTACTTGGCTCTAGGTTCGACTTCCTCTGCTCCTTCAGGGCTACAAGTTAAGCATGCACGTCGCAGTCGTAGTCACCAGAAGATAGGGGGCAATTATTGGCTACGAACCTCAAAACACTGGTCCGTGACACGTAGGTGAAAGGGTGGCCATGTTAAATCTCAAGCATAAAAACACTACCTCCAATTTTCACAGTTCTTTTACCGGTTCTCTGGACGTCATGCTGTCCATAGAGTTTATACTCCGCATATCTTCATCTCAACCTTTCCTTTTATTTAATTCAAAGCTCATTGGATTACTTTTTCACCATAGTTCAGTAAAACCACGAACCACAAGAGTTTACAAGATTCGAGAGGGGATCGACCCAAATACAAGATTGATCAGGGCTACAAGATAAACCAATGCAACCAAGATCTTGCACATATGCGTTAGCCGCAACCGCGCAAAGACACGACAATACAATCAAACTAGGTGGAGATAACGAACTTTGCTTTCCTTAACAAAATGCCTTCTAAAGAGTTATCATAATCATCCTATAGTGGTTTTGAGTGCGGCTTTGTGAAGCCTAGAATCTTTTTCTTTAAACCTGAAGTCTATAAGCGATTAAGCGCTGGCAACTCCAGGTCTCCAGTCAAAACTTCTTTTTATCTTAATTTGCGTCGCTTTATTCATGCACCTGCAGTTCAGCTGAATCGCGAACCAATAAATCATTTGCAAGTGCTGGGAGAGGGTTCATCCACACAACCGGATGACCCAAGTCCCTACTGCGACCAACTTGCGCCGAACCATGGGCAACAGAATTACAAGAACCAGGTATATGCAAAACCTCAACAGAGCTAAACAAAGTCGCCATAATGAACTTAGCCTCTCTGAAAAGTACACCTGATGATGCTCGATCCATTTCATCCGATCGCAGTGCCTTCACCAGGGTCTGATCGACGATGACACGCTGCATACCACGCTCTGCAGCAATCTGAAGAGCTTCGATGCATGCATGAGACTCGGCACCTAGAACATCACCGACCACAGGTAGCCTACCAGCTCCTGCCAGAACAGCATTGGCCTGGTGGTCACGAACAACAAAACCCCACGCTCCTGCCAACTCCTCAGCCCAGAAAGCTGCATCCACATTTATTTTCTAAATATCATGAGGCAGCGGTACCCATCGTGGAACACACGCCCTCGCACTTTGCACACCATCACCGTTGGTAGCATCCGGGAGCTGCCGTGTTACCATTCGAACCCTGTATATGATCTCCTCAGTTGTCCTCCATTGATCACCCACGTTAGCCTTATTGCGGGCATCCCACCAAGACCAGAGAAATGCAACGATTAGAAGCTTCTTTTCCTCAGATAACGAAAGGATATGGGCTGACACTTGCCTGGCCGAGGGCAAACCAGCCAACCCGATCCTCTCATCTTCCAGGTTCAGAGTCCTCCAGCATTCTTTCACAAATTTGCACTTTAGAAAGCAGTGGCCGCCATCTTCATCCAGTCGCCAACACAACGGGCATCGGGTATCAATTTCCATTCCATGTCTGCTAATATTTCGTCTAACCGGTAGACTGTTATGGGTGAATCTCCAGAAAAAAATGCTTCACTTTTGGTGAGCATAGCAGATTCCAAATCTTCTTCCAACCGAAGCCATAATCTGAAACTTGGCCAACATGTGAGCTGCCTTCCCCATGTTGCCGGCCAGCATCTCTTTCTCTGCAATCATCAAGAATGTGGTAGGCTGACTTGACAGTAAAAATCCCTTTGCTGTCAAAGTGCCATGCTATCATATCCTCCATGCCATGTTTGATCGGAATGCTAAGGATACGTTTCCAATCCTCCTCCCCAAACACCTCCTCAACCATGTGCTGATCCCAATCACCCGTAGCTGGGTCTATCAACTCCGAAACTCTTGTCAATACTGTATGACCTCTTGGAGTAATCGGTCTTCTGATCACACCGTCTGGTATCCATGGGTCAAGCCAAATGTTGATGTGTGATCCGTCACCAACTCGCCAGATCAATCCCTTGTTCAGCGCTTGTATGCCCCGGACAATACTCGGCTACGAGTACGAGATGCCCGATTTTTCCTTCACTGCCAAAAGGTCACCATGAGGAAAATATTTAGCTCGGGGGACCTGTGCACAGCACATAAGTGAATGTCTGCTTTCAATACAACATAAGGTCAAAGTGGTCTTTGGTAAAAAAAAAAAAGAACAGCTATGGTAGAGCCTTCAGAGTAACGGAAGCGGTAAAAAGGGAAAAATGCAAAAAAGAACAATAAAAGGCATTTAGCCATTTACTATTTACCAACGCAATCACAGCATCATAATGGGTCCCACCGTCCAGCGAGACAATGCTGGCGCGTTACGCGCTGCCTACGCCGTTCAAGATGCGCCCGATCCTGGCCGTCCATGACATACATAAATTCCCCATCCCATCCTCCCCCACCCCCTCGAAGAGGGTTTAGGCGCGGCGAGCCGGCGAGACCACCACCGGCCACCGCATCTCGCACGGAAAACCCCCAGCGCATCCCTCGCCGCCGCCCGGCGCGCGGCCATGGTGTCGCAGCACGGCATCCTCCTCGCCGTCAGCATCATCTCCGACCACTTCGGCCCCCTCGTATCCGTAAGCCCGCCTCCGTTCCCTCCTCCTCCTCCCCTCCCGTCGTTCCTCGCACACTCGCCGAGTGACCGCGCGCGCGCGCGCTCGAATGCGATGCCCTAACGCCCGCACTCCCGATTCCCCTTTCGCAGAAGGTGTGCGGCTGCCTCCTGCGCCACGGCGCGCTGTCGCTGCATGAGATCGTCCGCCGCCTCGAGCTCTCGCCGGGGCAGGTGAAGAACTCCCTCCTCGTTCTCATCCAGCACAACTGCGTCCAGGCCTTCTCGACCCCTAGAGGCAAGCCCGTCTGCGAAACCCTCTCTTGTAGCATTTGATTTGATGCACTGCTGGACTTTGACACCACAATTGGGTGGCTTGCAGGGAGCGGCGGTAAGACGGTGACGGTCTACTTGGCCATCTTCGACAATGTCCTGCACCGGCTGCGCTTCTCAAAGTTCCTTTCTGTTGTCCGTGCGGATATTCCAGAGGTAGTTTACATGAGTTTGGTTGTAGTCGTTCCGTTTATGCTGATACATTTTAAATGTCAGATAAATTTGGAGTCAGTTGCTGCAGTTCTTTAATTGCTGAAATTTGTCAGAGGTTGCTGAATGTGTAGATGCATCTTCACCTTGATTAAAGTTCCAGAGTAGTGGTAGGGGTCAGTTGAGTTTCTGAGTGGTATACTGAAGATTATTATGACATGCTAAACAACCTAGAATGTGCACAACTTGTCAGATTTGGTGCTCAAGGTAGTTTGTACTCTTCGACTTCAGTATTATTTATGCATTCGTAATACTTCAATCTGCACTTCATGTTCAGAGAATAGCAAGTAGCTAATGTGCTGAACATATTCTTCTCACTCCTTCAAAGAGCAAACTGTCCATCTTGTTTGCACTGCTAAACCCTTTTTTTTCTGGGATGTGAAATGGTCTGTTTCATGCCCCCTATTCGTAAAGCTTGAGTATGTAAAAGATATTAGCCCAATGTTAATTTGAAAGCCTGTTGTTCTGAGTTATGACAACTCGTAGAAAGCATGTTGGTTACCATATATAAGTTCGATTTGATCGATTAACATTAGAAAATGCAACTTATAGTGTCCATCCTAAATGTTTGATTTATTTCATTATGCTCTTTTGCAATTTGTTAGCAGTTATTGGTCTGTGACAGTTGAAAAGAGAAATAACAGACATGGTCTTAAGTCTTCACATACAACTTCTCTTTAGTTGTTGTTCTACTTCTGCCACTGAAGTGACTTTCATTTCATCTAGTTATCTATCAGAAAGAATAATGTGTTGTAACTTTAGGGGTGCGTTTGGTTGTCGCCTAGCCATGCTGCAGTTTGCCGCGCCGAAGCTATGGTGAACCGCCTCGGTGTTTGTTTGGCACCATGAGTTGGCGTGTGCGGCAGAACTCATACACTTACCAGTTGATTTTTGCCGCCTAAGCTCGCCATAGGTGTGGTGAACGTTTCGTCTGTCGTACTTTAGGCGCGGCACCCTTGGGTGGCAGCCAAAACACGCCCTAGGTCCCAACATATTTTAGTCATCGTTGGCATTTTGATGACATTATGCAACTTGCAGTCAGAAGATCTTCTTGAAGGATTACTTCAGAATGGTAGGCTAACATTTGATCAACTTGTGTGGCGAACAATCTCTAAAATACCAGATGGTATGTCTTTTATTGAAGTGGTTATCTGACCATTATTTACTCGTTTGCTTTTTTATTGTCTGAACTTTGGCCTTTTTCAACGGCCTGATTTTTTTCCAACTTTATTCCTCCCATTAATGGGTCAGTACATGTTTCAGGCAGCCCCAAACCAACAAGGGAAGAAATACGAATGAACTTCAACAAACTTGTATATGCGCATTATGTGGAACGTTGCCCGAAACCGGAACCTTTTTTTGATCCGCTTATAGATGAGCAGCCTCCGTCCACAAGGAAGCGAGCTCCTAGAGTAAGTAACTTTTATTCCTTATTGGCCATTATGGGTATTAGTTTGTAGTCTTTAGAGTTCTGGACATATTCTACCTTGCTCCATAATGATTCATGCTCGTTTTGTTTTACAATAATATTCTATTTTCATCGAACTTGTTATTTCACAAAGTCCATCGAGTGCCCCTGTTTTAATACTGTAGTAGAGAAGGCATTTGATAGCGGCATGCATAGTCAGATACCATGTAATGTCTTTGATTTGGTGCCTCCTTTGTCTGTGGGCATTGCTGGCTTGGACCTGTATTGCGACATACTTGCATCTGATAATGTGTGCAGGAATAAAAATTGACTAGCCTACGCGTAGCCAAAGAGCATTCAAACCAGATTGTTAGATCACTGGTTAAGGAGTGTCATGACTGACAAAGTGAAAGTGGATGAGAGCAGGGATAAAAGGGAATAGCATACTATTGCCCCCACGTGATAGGAGTTGCACATCTTGTTTTGATCCTGGGCTGCTGATGAAAACATATCTTGCCATTAACTAGGTTTCTCATGTTAAACTGGTTTTTGTCTCCGCCCCTAATACCACAGTCTTGATCTTGTTACATGTTATATACATCATGATTGGCTGGGTGAGCTGACAAATATATCTTTGGGACAGGCTGTTGAGACGGTTCTTTCACTTGAGCAAAAAGTTGTCCGTACTGCAGCTCTATCTGATGCTGAAAGATTTTCTGAGATCCCATACTCCATGGAAGAGTCATCAAATGCAAATGATGATGATCATCATGCTGTTGCTGGTGGTAAGGTATTATGCTCTATTCAGTTATAGCTTATTAGTTATCATTATTTTGTCATGTATTGGCTTCATGCTTACAGAGCAAAATGTCTATGATGATCCTGATTCTGCCTTCCTTGTGTTAAACTAGAAAAAGCAACATGATATTCAGGTTATTGTGATTGAAGACGATGATATATAGACTATAGAGATGTCAAATCTATATTATTACTTAGACATAGATCCAAATGAGTGATGTTTTTGTTTTCCACACCTCTTTGGTATTTTTTAGCTTAATTTTTCCTAGATACCTTCTTTAATATAACGATATTCCTGCATGTTAGTGATTTTTTTTTGACCCAGATAACATATTCAGTGGTATAGATTTACTTATTTTGTTAATAAAAACTTAGGTTGATTGGTAGACACATTTGCACTGCATGGTATTCAGGATATATAGACTTGTGAAACGCCAAAACTGAAATTACTTACATATGGATCCAAATGAGCGTTATCTTTGTTATCCAAACTCCTTTCTTATTTTGAGCTTAAATTCTTCCCGGACAATACATTTTCTGGTGTCCATTTACTTATTTAGTCGTACTGTAGATTCGCTAAATTAAGTTCTGGATCAGTTGCGGATAAACACATTTAATGGTGTGGATGTAGTCTTAATTAGAATCCACCAAATTTTGGACAGATGTTTCCCTTTTTTATGAGTTGCAATACTTCTCCTTCTCTGAGATGTTTCTGCCACACATCATCATTGTGGTCCACCTAGTCGAGGACTAGATGTAACTTTTTCTTCGTTAGAATTTACATCATAGTCTTTTTTATGAAAGCTTTAAAACATGCATCATTGGTTTTCATTATATAATATTACACTGTTTGAAATCTGTATGAAATATTCTTCTCTGTTCATCTGCTAATTATCTTAATCAATTTTTTCTCAGCGGAAACATGAAGCCCTAGAAGTAGATGAAGAGGATTCAATAATTGCAGAAAATGAAGTGCTCTGGCGCGCAAATTTTGAAAGGTTCATATTTTGTTTAAAGAAGAAAGTGAGTACTCGTTTTTTTCTTGAACATGCTTATGTACTCGTAGAACTACTATATGTAGCATATCTATGTAAATGCATGTATTCGTGTTTTTTCCCATGTGCATTTGTGCGTACCTACTTTTCCATGTCTGCAAATGGGACTTCTTGAAGCAGAATCCTAGTCAAGCTAATTGCAAGCCAAATTATTCTAATTATGTTCTTTTTCTTAACTAATACTACCTTTGTTCTTAAGTATATGACACCATTGAATTTTTTCCTCAAATTTTGACCAACAATATTTATTTACTCAATTAGTTAAGTAAAGTAAACCAAGTACCACTAGATCTATCATCAAATGTATGTACTTTAGGTTTGACTTGCAATTTATCTATTGACATAAATATTTATAGAAAAAAGATGAAAATTCAAATGAACGAAAAAGTCAATGGTGCCATATATTTAAGAACGGAGGTAGTATATCCTATATACAAGCACGGTGCAACTTTTACCAGAAACAATAGCGGGGGGAGCCTTCTGGAAATTATATCAACAAATAGAATTAAGAACGGATGTGGAACTACAGAAAAAAGGTTTACCAAAATAAAAATTCATATATGTTAATTTCACATCAGACGTATGTAAGTCAAACATCACTTCTCTATAAAGAAAAAAGAATCATCCACCGGGAGAGTCGTCCCCTTGGCTTTGTCTTTAGAGAAGGGAGTACTGAACCCTTTAGAGAGGGTTACTCACATGCCCTGCGAGCACCTGGGTTCGAGCCCGAGTGGGCGGGCTCTTAACTGGAGGGTCTATCAACCGAGCTATTACTCAGTTCTCTCTGTAAAGACATCTTACAGAAGCTTATCATCTGTGGCACAGAGTTGGGTGTACTTTACAAGTTAAGTTGAAGGAAAATACAAAACTGTTAGCTTCACAATTTATATATATCATGTCTATATATGCATGAGGTACAGAAAAAGAAGAAACAAATATTAACAGCACATTTGTTATACATTTTATTTGTCTATACATGCTAAGTGCAGCTCAGTGAAGCATGACCTTGAACTATGTCAATGCCTACTGCTTCCTACTGCTTATTCTTTCTTGTACTGAAGTTCTGTGCAGACCGAAAGAAAGCAAAGCTGAAGGTTGGTACCCTTGCTATATGGGAAGCATTTTTTGAGGCCAATGTAACGAACAATGACAACAAGACTGGTAACACCCAATATCTTGCTCAAATGCTCAATACTAGACCATGAAATATAAGTGTTATGCACATTACCAGGAATTGAGCCTGGCTCAGTTTGTTGAGGGTGTGGATGTTACCCATACCAACCAAGTTCAATCCTTGTCAAGGTGAATTTGGGTGCCTATTTCATATATAATATGAAGCCACATGGTTGGTCCTAGATTGATCCAGCTTTTGTTTTTTAATAGGTCTCCTGCATACTTCATGAAGTTGGACTATTTTTTAACATATGTCTCTGTTCTGAATGTGCATCTGTTTTTGTCTTGCCTCATGGTGCTGGCTGCAGAGCCTCAGGCCAAAAAAACACTTACTTTGCGTCCACAGCTCCAGCTTGAAGAATTCTTGGAGCTGTGTATTCCTAGCTCCAGGAATTCGTGGGGCTGAAGTTCTGTGTACTCAGCAAGTGTTTTAGTGATAGAATAAAATATACATTAGGCAAATTTATTTTAGCTTACAACCTCAAATCTGTTGTGGAGCTATTAGCTGGAGCCAGTTTAAAACTATACTAGTGTTAATGAAGATACTATAAATTTTATTTATAGTAAACCACAATGTGATAGTTGTTCATTAAGTTTGCAATTTTGAACCCATTTATCTGTAAGGGTCTTCTATGAACCAGATACTTGGATCATGTCATACTCATACATTTAATCCATTTTAAAATGCTACTCTATATGCAACGACCAAAGAGGCATAACATCTTGTTAATAACTAATGGTATTAGACCATTATTACTGACATAAGAGGCCACTCATATCGTTAACACCATCAGTAGCAGAGGTGAAGGATTGGAAAACACAGTAATAATTTCAATGTTGATCTCTTTGTAGGATAACTGTTCTGAAATGAGGAAGCCCGATGAACTGATAAACTATTATGAAATGAAGTGACTAATAGTTAAATCAACACTGGTATGGCCTTAGATGAATTTGTGCTGTTTTATCATTTTTCTGAATCCCTAAATCCTAAATTCCATTTCTTATGTGATCCTCACTTTACTATACACAATAAAAATGTTGGGATTTTTTTGGGCACTGTGGGGTGGGAGCATTTCTTATGTGATCTATATATATGATTATTTTTTTGGTTTCCAAACTAAATATTTTGAAAGCTATTTGATGGACAAAGTATCAAATTTGATTGTATCTTGGCAAAGTTTCAAGTATTTTGATGAGATGAACTACTGTAGTAATGAATTTCCGACTTTTGCAGTGACATCACCAATGAATGGAATTTTGGAGAGAGTAGGACAGAAGGAAGGAGGTTCATCAATGACAGTGGATCAGATAATAAGTGCATTGAATGATCTGGAGTGCATCTCTACCACTAGGGACCCAGAACAATTCACTTTCGGTAAGACTTGTACTTAATTATTTGTTGTACATGAACTGGAGGCTGGACTGTTGTATCACAGTATACATGAAGTGTCTGGTTATCTGAATTCCTCTCTGCTTGAAACTTTAATGCATCAATTTTGTGTCATTATTTGGTACATACAACCTTAACTCTGCTCTCAAAATTAACTAGCTTGTGAGGTTGCTGACCTGATGCTGGTGGTTTTGACTTAACATGCTATTTACCTATGTAGCCTTGCTTGAACAACATGCTATTTACCTATGTAGCCTTTCTTGAACACTGATGTAATTCTTAATTTGGACTTCCACTATGACACTATCAGCCTTGACATTACAAGCTATTTATGTAAGATTTTTGCATGACAGTTGTGTGTTCTTTGCAGATTTAAACAAATTGGTCGAGACATGTCGAAATGATGAGGTACATGAATTCTTTACTGTTTCATCCTTTTATTGTTTATGGTTACTCAAATATCCTTAAATCAGACCCATATTGGTTCCTCTTCTTTGTGCATATAGGTAGAATCTCTTGTGAAAAAGAAACACGGGCAAGAAGCTTATACAATCTTTAGGTTATTGCTGAAACAAGGTGGTCCAGTTGAGACTGATGAAGTAAGTAATTTTCTATGCTGAGGAAATTGCACTCTTTTGTATGTTTTCAGATGCAATTTATATGCATCAATGATGCATTGCTCTTCATTACGCTGGTGTGTTCATGTTTTTTTTTTTCCATTCTGTTACAAACTTCAGTGCATGATGCTAGACTTCCATCAAAATTTGCAGATTACTGACAGGACAATTTTAGACAAGCAGATTGTTCATGAAACTTTATACAAACTTTGGAAGGATGAATACATAGATTCAGAGGTTTGTTGCATAAACTCTACACATGTAGCATTTCTTGCTTGGATAAGCTTTGTCTACTCCCATCCTTTTTACAATACTTTTGTCCCTTTACTTTGGAGTTGCTGCTTCAAAATAGTTTTCAGTTGAAGAAAATAACAGTTACTTATTGCAATGTTTTTGCTCTCTGCCCCTACTTTAATGATGTGAAAGGGGTCGACTGGTTTAGTATGTCATTTAATAGGGCATATCTGGACATTTCTTGCTAACCTTCTCTTACTGACCTCTGGGTCTTTGTGAGTAGTAGTTGTGGAATAAATATTGCCAAATAGAATGAGTAGTTTGGAATGAAGAAAATCTCAGACTGTTTTTGTCTTCCATATCTATTGAACATCAGTGTACTTATACATTGATGGATGTTACCAGACAGGCTACATTATCATCTTTAGAAATCTTCACAGTGTGCACATGATTGGCACAATGGATGCTGTTAATGCATGTGCCAGTTGGGTGGGTGGGTGTTTGTGGTGGTGGTGGTTTGATTGGGCAGATTTCCATATTACTTCCAAGATGATTTGTGATCTAAGGATACAAGGTGACCCTGGGTTTTCAGGGTCAGAAGAGGTAGAGAAAATGCCTTGACCGAGGGTCCAACAACCAAGTGCTGAATGTTGCATCTCCAGGAGGCTCACTTCTGCGAATGTTGCTTGAAAAGTCAACTTTTAACTCCTCAACCTACACGGAGACTTCTGGTAGCAACTATATTTAGCTAATCAATAATTTAGGTAAACACAAATAATTTATATGAAAGTGATTTTACGCAACTGATAATTCCTAAAGCTGAAGGCATAGGAAAATTTCAGATGCTTATATTACCACTGTTCTTTATGCTTTTGCTTGCTCTTAATGATTTACCAATATATTACAAATTAACTATTCTTCTGGGAACATATCAGCCGTACCACCATAGTCCTTGCCAAATAGAATACCATTTTATGGAGAGTTCAGTTTTTATTTTTCCTAGAGCAAAAGTTTCAGAATACTTCTACCTGATCGATAGATTAAGCCAAGCATGGATTCAGCAGTGAAGACAATTGCTGAACTGTTACACTTGCCAGTTGCCACACATCCAGTAGAGTAGTAGTGAGTTAAATATCTGTAAGCATATTGTTCTGTACTTTAAATGGACACAACAAAAGAACTGCTCCTGCTTGGAATATAAGTCAATTATTTTTGCAGAGAGTCCCTTCTGCGGCATCAGGAACAGGAAATGCACAGTTTTTTGTTTGGAGAGTGAAAAATACATATCGGGAACATTACATCGATCATCTTTATCATGCTGCTTTAAACTTGCGCCAGATGGTCAATTGCATGGCTGAACTTTTGCTCGAGGTTAGCTATTAATCATCTTCAGCAATTACAATAATTCCTTGTAGTAACTTGCCGCATTCTATAATCTAGTGTAAAAATTGCAATGTAAGTTCCTAGTCTTGCATCGCATGTTTGCCGTATCTTGTTGTCCAGAATTGATCTTGACGCAAAGTCAGACAATTTAGAGTACACTGCTGTGCATCTGAACCTCATACGTTGCTTATTTCAGGGTACAAAGGATGAAACTAAACTTCGGAACAGAAAGAACATTTTGATCCTAGCTCTCACTAGACATGATGAGTCCCTCATGCTGTTCCATGATTTTTGATAACACGAAGAGATGCTGGTATGTCATATTAACATGCCGTACTGTGTAAACTTACTGAATATCGTAGCTTACCCTTTTGCATGTTTCTTCTCTCAGGTGACCTGTCAGTCGAGCAACCTGCACCAACCAATACTAGTTCTTCGATGAGTGCTCGCTGTGTCATAGCTTCCAGTTTGAAAGTGGACATGAAAAATCCCAAACATTTCGTTTAAAGTCGAAACTTTTGTTCCGTCTGTCAGGTAAATTTGACGTGCATATGCTCCATCTGCTAACTGGACTCCTTTTGATATGCACCGAATTTGATAGGCGCCGACCATTCGCTGCCTTTCTTTTCACAACTCAATAGTCATGATGCCAAATATTTTACCCTTTGGTGCGAAAAGCACTCGCTGACCCGTATCCTGCTCTTACCGGGCTGTCACGGATGATTGCAAGTGGATAATCAAGTTGCAAGGGCTCGGATATTGCGCCACTTGTAACGGCCACCATCGTTATCGTCTGAACCGAGAGGTCGCCAACCGCGTGGCCATGCATGTATGACCATCAGACCATGGACTTCCTTCGAGACGTGCGCTACCGTATCACGTCCATGTGCGTACCGGCGGCTTCCAGCTCAGGTACACCGCCGTGTCAGGTCAACTGAAATTAGCTGGAGGCAAATACGAAGCCAGCCAGCAACCGAAGCTACGAACCATCCATCCGCTGGGGAATGTTCGGCGGCGTACCAATCGGCGCATGAAAAGGCTGTGCGCAAGTCAGAAGTGTTCAGCGTACAAGACAAATGCCGTACGTACTTGGGGGTCCATGATTGTACGCGCGTCAATCCAGCATGCGCATGCGTATCTACACGATGGGAAGCAGCTGTCTTTGGCATGGCCCTTTCAGTGCGCCAATATGGATCGAACGGCGCATACGTTTTTATGAACTTTATTAAAAAGTAATGGTACTTCCAAGTGGCTTCTGAAAAATCCCAAGCTTCTGAAAATCGCCGTGTGCGTGTAGCTCTTGTAACTTTATTTCAAGCTTGATGAGTTCCCTGCTTCGAGACAAGACGTCAGTTTCGTAACACGGAGAATCCGGAGCGGGTGAAGCGGTATGCAGTTGTAGAAATTCAGAGTTCTGAGGTGAGCATGTACGTGCCTGCGGTTGTTGGCAAAGTTGGATGTCTCTTGAAGCGAAGGCTCCACCGCCTGCCGAACGGCGACGAGCTGTGCCTGCTGCTGCGACAACTTGCTGTACATTGCAGTACAAGCAATCCTCCATGCAGTCATGCAGACACACTCCATCCTCTGCCGCCCCGAGAAAGGTAAAGCAATGTCAGTCAGCTGCTCAGCTTCACCACATCACCTTGGAACTCTGTCACCTACTACCAGGAGGCTACAATGATACACGATCACAGCAGAGGAAGACATGCAACCTCCTGTTGATGCCTAAAAATCTACGAGTACGTGTACGAGAAAAATGGAGGAGGTGATGGGATCCTTCCGATCGGTTTCACCTCCTGCTGATGCAGCATTGGTTAGTGTATTTCCCTCCTCTGCGGCTCTCTGCGCTACCGCTGTGGATAGACTAATGGAGCAGCACCGAACACGCATGTGGTGGTGTCACCCTGCGCCCCTGACGCGCCACGGTCGATGGGCGGTGAGCTGGAGCACAGGGCACCAATGGCCAGCACGCTCTCCGATCCCCTGGGGTCCGTCCCAGCAGCCATGTGACGTGACAGCATATTTGCCTGGGCATGTGGCCTGGCTTCTTGCCCTGCTCGGGGGAAAAAAGAAAAGTTCAATCCCCACCACGGCAACACAACACGCAGCTGCGGACAAATTTCAAGCCTCCCAGTCCCCCTCCGCGACGTCGCTGTTATCGTGTCCGACCGGCCGGCCGGGCATGATCCCGCGTGGGAACTGGGATTCGGACGCCGCCGCCTCCGGACTCTATGTTACCCCCTCCCTCCTCCTCCTCTCGCCAGAATCGGAATTGTGCGTTTGTTATAGTAGCGGATCAGATAGGGCAAAAAAAGAAGAAGAAGAAGCTAAATGATTTGGACGTAGCAACCGCTGACTGTTCCGGCCCAATCAGTACGGTGTCGCGTCTCGTGAACATGCACGGTCGTATTGGCTCACACTGATTGCACGTTAGATTGATGATGCGTCTTTTATTTGACGGCCTTTTTCTGAAGAGCTTGGATCATGTGATCCATGGCTTGAGGATCGTGTACTCTTTGTTCAGCAGAATCCGCCATGCGCGCGACGATGTGGCAGAGGGAACCGAGGCCTGCGGAACGCCAGCCGGATGGGCACGAAATACGGGTCCGCAAAGCGCAACGCGCTTGCGAGATCGAGCCCCCCGACAGGCGAACAGCCAGCCCGGCAGTCCCGAACCCCCAGTCCCCATGCGGGGCTGCAGCCAGAGCTGCTCGGCGAAAGAAGGGAGCGCAAAGCCCTAGGCGCGCCCGTGACGTGACGGGCGAGCAGCAGCGCCCATCTTGCCCTGCTCGCTTCCTCGAGTGCCTGCCGATGCCGAGGGAGAGGGACATCCCCGCCGGCATCCGTAGCCACCGCTCGGAAGGCCCGGCGCCCCGGCAGCGCCTGGGTCTGGGTCGCTGGCCCTCGGCACATGGCCAGCCAGAGAGCCCAATCGCCCCGGACCCGCGCCGCGCGCGCGAGCTCCGACCCACCCATCGTTGCCTTCCTGCTCGAGAACCGACGCCCCGCCGCGGCGGATACGCGCCGGCCTCGGGCGCCGCGGTTGGGAGCCGGCGGTGGTGACGTGGAGGAAGAGGCCATGCGCGTCACGACGTGGGTCGCTGCCTGGCTGAGGAGTGAGGACTGGATGATACGATCCCCCATGTGGCCGTGACGAGGACGCCCTTTTTGTCATTAAACGACGCCATTGCTGCGCTTCGCAGTTCAATAATCCAGCTTTGCTTGCTTGCTTGCGATAGTCGTGTGCGTACACACAAGGGCTGCGTGCCGCGCTGGCTTCCTCCGTTTTCCCACCACTGACCGTCGTGTTGCGTGCTTCTGCCGTGACGGTTCTGCACGCGTTCTCCTCCCCTCTCTCTCTCTTCTCCTTTCCCCCTGGCATCTCAAGGATAATCATGCCTCCCCTTCCACATCATCGATCATTTCCAACGGACAACCGTACGATCCGTAGAAGCTCCGGATCCGACGGCAGCCGGCTTTCCTCGATGATTGCGCAGGTTACAATACCGTACGACGATATCGATTGCAGCAGTACGATTTAAGTATGAGAGGGCGGTCAGCGGCACGTACGAATAATGCAGACGACGGGACCAGCCCTCTAGCGAAGTGCTGCCTCGAACCAACCAACGAACGGGTGCTCTCGTACGTCAACCATGTCCGGTCTTCCGCGGAGCCGAGAACGCTCGCTCAGGCACGGAGCGATGACTTTTGCCGGCGATCATCTGGGCCAGGCCAGGGTGCGGGCTCGTGTCGTGCATGTGGCTTACGCGCGCGCGGCGGCGGGGCGCGGTGCGCCGCCGCGTTCAGCGCCGGGCATTAGGGGCCGGCACCAACCTAACCACGCGCATCCCCTACATTATCCAACCCGCGCGCGGCGGTTGCTGCTGTACAGCGCACAGGCGTGGCATTATCTCGCGCGCGCCGCCTGCCGGTAGCTGGTCTGCGACGACGACCCCCTCCGGAGTAGAACATGCACGGCCAACGGCAGAATTCCAAGTAAGCCGGCTCGGGGTACAACTGTAGAAGGCTTCAGGTTCAGGCTACGTCGGAGAGAGATCGATCTAGGAGCACTAGTTTAAGCACAGGTGTCCGCTACGTGCATCCAGTAGGTACTCGTACGGTAGCTGACTAGTAGCTGGGCATAGGTCCAGCAGGATAGGATAAAGGGACTTTAATTTGGCTGGGGCTATGCAAATAGGAAATCCACCGTATGTCCGTGCTACTCCCTTCATTTAAAATTGTATGTCATTTTAATATTTAGATATATAATTTTACTCTATATATTTAGACGTAGCGTATACCCAGATACGCAACAAAAAATTATATAAAAAATTAAAAAATTTAAATAACCTATAATTTGGAATGGAGGGAGTAACAATCAATAATCCTCTGTGCAAAACCAGACTCACCGAGAGCAGTCTTCTACAATTGTTTTTTTCCTTTTCTTTCCCAAAAAAAGGACACCATTGTGACGCCATGTCGCCGTGTTCACCTTCGCCTCTCTCAATACGCCGCGCCGCGAGACCTAAGTCAGGTTCATTGAAGTGCACAACCCAAGCCAGCAGGCACATTATGGCCCGTAGCCCCCGCACCTGCACTCCTTGGCTACTCCACTCCGCTGCTACGCATGCGTCGCACGGCGGCGAGCGGTGCGCGTTATCCGAACGAACGAGACGGCAGCAGCTGCAGCGCGTGCATGGCCCGGCCGGCCCCCATTTGTTGCGTGCCGGCAACGCACGCAGAGGGGTGCGATCGAGCTCATCGGTCCGGACACGGCCAGTGCAGCCTCGAAAGCAAGAGGGAACCGAGAACGTCGCGGACATTGACACGACACGCCTGCAGCGCTGAGTGTGGACGCGATCGTGGTATAGTGTATAGAGTGGTCTACTTTTGGCTTCATGTGTGGCTTTTCTGGAGGAGTGTACCTGTGTACGTGAAGTTGCTTCGGAGCTTTCGGAAGTAACGCAGCCATGCACATTTTTTTGGTCTGGCGTGCGTGCTGCGAGAAAGTGATATCGATCGACGCTTTGTTTTGGAGCGGGTCAGGTAAGTGACAAAGCCACAAATTGCGTTGATGGGGAGATATATAACGAAATGATGAACTGATGATCCAGCAGCGCCTTACACGCATCCGTTGGCGATGGTGGGAAATCTATTCCTCGCGCGCGCTGCTGGCGCGCGAGCTATCGCAGAAGGGAGGCTCCCTCACTGCAGGTGGGCCCGTGCACTGTGCTTCTTTAACCTCGAGCTCGAGATGGTGGTTGGCGCCGAGGTCAGGGGAGGGAGTTTGCCGGGGAGTGTGGTGTCCGCCGGACTTAGAAGAGAGGGAAGGGGTGGTAAGGAAGACCGGCGGCGGTGGAGGGTTGCGGGGCGACGGTTTGACAACCGGTGGGCTAGGGATCGGGTGGGGGCGCGGTGTTCACTCGGATAGGGATGGCACCAGGCGGTGAATCTAGCGGCGAGCGGCGCGAGCCTTCTCAGCGATGGCTTCGCTGGCACTCGCACATGCGAGGAATGGACACTCCCGGCGATGGACTGATGTGCATATCAACAGCAGAAGCATTTTAGCTCATGGTAAACATACCCCTGCTGCTCTGCATCATAAGCGCCTCATTTCAGTAGTTTTATTTCACCGTTTCCGAACATTGGACAACCATTGTAGCGTCCAATCGATCCAGACAAGGGCGAAGCAGGCACTGGTAGCAGGTCAAAGCTACATGCAACTTGATCCGAAACAGAAGCATCGGCAGCTCGATCTGCTCAGTGCTCAGTGCAGGTCACCAGTGGTTACCAGAAATGACCGATCTGCTCTACTGCCCGGCCCTCGTTGTCCCTTGCCATTACACCGGTTGGTCACGTCGAGCTTGACCGCACCATTGCCGGTGCGCGCGCTCGCGCGGTGCCTTCTGTTCTTCTTCCCGTTGTTTTCACCAGGCTCATCACCGCTTCATTTTCCCAAATTGAGCCCATGAATCAAGGAGAGCTGCATGACACGTCCGCATTTGCAAAGCAAGGCGAGCACAAAAGTTGACCAGATACGGCTGACGTCATGTGCTCAGTGCTCTACTTCTACTCTTCCTAGCTCCAAAGTACAGTGCATTGACCTTACGGACCACAAGGTGTACCACACCGTACCTCACTCTTTATCCCAAACAAGGCACGTTAAAAATGTGGCGCACCCGGCGGCACACACCATGAAGTCCTGTACGTCCCATACGGAAAGACGGTCAGCCTTTCAGGCGGGCCACGCGGACGGCCACCCCAGCAGGCAGCAGCAGCCGCAGACGGGATGCGGCGGATGCGCCCGTCATCCGTGCAAACGAGAGCGGGATCCAACCGAAATCCATCCGGCGCGGCGAAGCGGGGGCTTTGACCAGCGCCGAGGGAGCACCTGCCCGCGGCCAGCAGGGCGCGCACAAGCACCAGGCGCGCCACCCACCCACGGCCACCCCCATGTCCATGTCTGGCCACGAGCCACAGCGCCAAGCCAACAGCGCCAAGCGCGGCAGGTGCCGCCCTGCCCCTGCCCCGCCCTAAACTAAAAGCTCTCTGCTATGCGCCCAGGCCCTGTAAAATAAACAAGCGAACCGCCTCCGCCTCGCAACATAAATACGCGCTCCGAGGCCGCGCACACACGCAGCCCGAAACGCGAGCACAATCAAGGCCTGACCACCACCACCATTGCCGCCGCCGCAGCCGAAGGAGCAGCAATGGCAGCTCGTCTTGCTTAAGCGTCGAGGAGCGAGGAGCCATACGCGCGCATTGCCGGCGCCGGCGCGAGCTGCCGCGCGCGCCGTAACACCGCGCGACGCCGATCGCCGGCGCCCATTGCGTCCGTGGGGTGGGTTGGCTGGCCGCCAATCTCTCGCTAGCCAGCGGCGCCGCCAAGGAGCGAAGCGGCGCCCCGCGAATGGCGGGCCGCCGAATGATACCGCTGCTGGTGCTGGCGGCCGCGTTCCTGGCCGCCGCCGCCGCCGGCGCTGGCAGCAACAGCAAGTCCTCGGCGGTGTTCGAACTGATCCACTGGGAGCGGCCGACCTGGACCGAGCTGGCGCGCAATGACCGGGAGCGCATGGCGTTCATCTCCTCGCGCGGGCGCCGCCGCGCCGCGGAGACGGGCACGGCCAGGGCCAAGCCCAGCAAGGCCGCGCCCGAGTCCGAGGCCTTCGCGATGCCGCTCTCCTCGGGCGCCTACACGGGCACCGGCCAGTACTTCGTGCGCTTCCGCGTGGGCACGCCCGCGCAGCCGTTCCTGCTCGTGGCCGACACCGGCAGCGACCTGACCTGGGTCAAGTGCCTCCGCCCCGCCGCGGCCGACGAGCCCGCCTTCGAAGCCGGCTACGGCTACGGCGCCCCGGCGCCGGGCGTCTCCTCCCCGCTCCCGGCGCCGTCGTCCTCCTCGCCGCCGCCGCACGGGCGCGTGTTCCGGCCGGACGACTCCCGGACATGGGCGCCCATCCCGTGCTCCTCCGAGACCTGCACGGCGTCCCTGCCCTTCTCCCTCGCCGCCTGCCCCACCCCCGGCAGCCCCTGCGCCTACGACTACCGGTGAGTCCTCCGCCACCACCACGCGCTCCGCGTTCTCCTTCGCATTCCATTCCAATCCAATCCAATCCGTTCCATTCCCCTCGTAACATAAGCAGAGCCTTTAACCCCGTTGCTTTACTTATAGTCCTCTAAACCTCTGCCGGCGTTAATGGCGGTCTCCGTCGATCGGTCGAACCCATCATCGGTCGATCTGGGGGTGTGGGGCGTGCGTGGTTAATTCGGGCACTGGCATTGATGAGATGCGAGGAGCAGCAGCAGCAGCTGCCGCGGCAGCCTGCAATTAGTGGCTGCCTTGTTGGTTGGTGGGTGAGTGAGAGCCGCCCGGGAGATCTCGCGAACGCAAATGCCAAGCCGTGGCGCCGGCAACGGCGAGGCAGCCCGGGGTGGGCATCGGGGGGCGCGTGTTCAATGCGGCACAGCTTCCGGCTCGCCAGCGTCTCGCCGCGGCAGGATGACACTGTAGCACTGTGCTCTTGTGATTGGGGGTCACGCGATGCCAGCCGGAGCCGACCCCCCTTGGCACCTTGCTGATCGCGACTCCGGCCGGTTTCGAGGGGGATTCGAGGGGTGGACCGACGACGATTGCGCTGCAACTGAGCAAGCAGGTTCAATGCGTCTTGCCGTCCCTTTTTTCCAGTCACGGAGGCGAGGCGGCGGCGAGGCACGGAGCCGTCGTGCGTTCAGCGCCCTGCTCACCAGTCACCAGAAAGCCGAGGAACCCCCGGGCGAGGAATGAACCTGACGGCTGACGCTACGCCGATGCCGATCTCCTTACCGATCGATCGATCGATCTCAGAGGCGTGCCTCGGCGTCCCGATAAGCGTCATGTTACGTGCACGCGCGCGCGCATGTGCGCTGGATCCTAGCTCCAGAAAAGGACGCCCATGGCGGGCGAGCGGGCGGGCGGGCATCGATGATGTGTCACTGCTGCCTGACCTGCCTCCTCTGTTTTTTCCCCTGTTCGCGCGTCGACGCGGGAGGTCGCCTAGCGGGGTGCGTTCGTGTCTCGTCTTGGCGCTTGCTGCTGCAGACCTGCCTGCCGTGTCCTGCCACCACCGGCGCCGCAGGGAGGCGAGCGCCGCCGCGAACATGGCGGGTGGCAGCGCAGCGTGCCTGCCGCCGCAGCAGCCACGCCCCGCGTCTGCCCCGTCATGTGCGCAGCGGATTGGGGTGTACTCCATCCCCGCGCCATCGGTGGCCGTGTCAGCTTGTCAGGACATTGAACATATTCCTAGGCACACAAGGGGGGTTCGGTGGAAATATCTAGGCCGCATCTGCGACCAGATGTTTTTTTATCCCCCTCCCCTTTCAAGTTTTTGTGCTTCTCGCTGCCGCCATTGCCATTGCCCAAAACCCTCGCCAATTCGCCATGGCGCCCGCCCGCCCGGAAACAGCCAGCCGCTGCAGCGCCGGTACAGGACGCTTCGGGATTCCACGGGGTCGTTGGGGGGGCTTCATGTGGAGTGCACAGCAATGCATCTGCATGGCCAGGAGGACATCCTGGTCTCATCATGTTCCTCTGCCTGCCAAGCTTGCAGCTCCCGACCTGTTCATCGACAATCAAGTGCGGCCTGCTGTCTGCAAAAAAAAATGTTTTTTCCCTGAAGATTTCGATGCTGCTTCGATTTCACTAGTATGATTGCCTTATCTGCCTACACTACCCGTAGTACCTACCGGTAGCACAGGGTGCCCTGTTTCGGCAAAATACTATGCACCCGTGGACTTGGGGAAACGGGGAGGGCGCCAAGCGTCACTGGTGAGGCTATATGCAATCCGTTCTCCCGGACCATGTCCGGGCCACGTTCCCGCCGGTCAAAGCTCCTTGTGGGCTGTGGCTGGCCGGATTGTTAGAATACCTGCTCCTCCAGTTCAAATGCTTGGCGTCCAGTGGTATGATCGAGCCGCTACGATGGATGATTGCCATCGATCGCTGTCGCCCTGCCGAGACAAGCAGCGTAAGGCTGCTAAATCTGGCTGGCGCTGAGACCACAAGGATGCTGGGTCCATCCATTTCTTGGATCCTTTGCCGCACAGTTCGTGAAATGAAAAGACATGCGAGCACCTTTCTCCTTGTTCCTGCCGTTTTAATGATTGGGCTCGAGAGGGCCTGCGCCTTCTGAACGCGAGAGCAGTAGCTTGCAAGCCAGCCAATCAGCCATGGCCATGGTCCGTGGAGTGCCACTTCTGCTGCCTGCAAGTTGAGAGTAGGATTCTCATGCTGCATAGATACGTACGAACGGTATTGTATGCCAGTGTCTTGTTGGAAAATTGTACAGTTCGTGTTCTTGATCAAACCTGGTAGTGGTAGCATTCAGGAGATGTTTGGGTAGGCGTACAGGCAGCTAAACCAAGTAATTCTTTAACTGCAATTTGCAGAAAAAAAACAAGATAAAAGAACTTTGTTTATGGTCGGAGTAGATGAGGATTCACCGAGGTAGCGGCGGCGGCTAGAGGAGATCGATCGATCCTCGAATCGCGCCATGTGCCCAATGCATGCGGCGGCTGACCGCCACGTAACGCCTCGCAGGTACAAGGACGGGTCGGCCGCGCGCGGCACGGTGGGCACCGACTCGGCGACCATCGCGCTGTCGGGGACGGGGCGCGGCGCGGCGGCGGCCGCGGCCAGCAGCAGGAGGCAGCAGCGGCGGGCCAAGCTGCGGGGCGTCGTGCTGGGCTGCACGACCTCCTACAACGGCGACAGCTTCGTGGCCTCCGACGGCGTGCTCAGCCTCGGCTACAGCAACTTGTCCTTCGCGTCGCGCGCCGCGGGGCGCTTCGGCGGGCGCTTCTCCTACTGCCTCGTCGACCACCTCGCCCCGCGGAACGCCACCAGCTACCTCACCTTCGGGCCCAACCCGGCCCTGGCGCCGGCCGCCAGGACCGCCTGCGCGGGGACGCCGGCGGCGGTGCCCGGCGCCAGGCAGACGCCGCTGCTGCTCGATCACCGGCTGCGCCCGTTCTACGCCGTCACCGTCAACGGCATCTCCGTCGACGGGGAGCTCCTCAAGATCCCGCGCCTCGTCTGGGACATCGAGAAGGGCGGCGGCACCATCGTCGACTCGGGCACGAGCCTCACGGTGCTGGCCAGCCCGGCGTACCGGGTCGTGGTGGCGGCGCTGAGCAAGAAGCTCGCGGGGCTGCCCCGGGTGACCATGGACCCGTTCGAGTACTGCTACAACTGGACGTCGCCGTCGACGGGCGAGGACCTAGCCGTGCCCGTGCCGGACCTGGCCCTGCACCTCGCGGGGTCGGCGCGCCTGCAGCCGCCGGCGAAGAGCTACGTGATCGACGCGGCGCCCGGCGTGAAGTGCATCGGCGTGCAGGAGGGGGAGTGGCCCGGGGTGTCCGTCATCGGCAACATCCTGCAGCAGGAGCACCTGTGGGAGTTCGATATCAAGAACCGACGGCTCAGATTTATGAGGTCGCGGTGCACGCAATGATCGGCCCAGCGATGATCCGTCATCGTCCCCCCTCCCCCCCACCCCCCCCCCCCCCTCATTTTTTACCCCATGTGGTGGTGATCTTGCTGATTCTTTTTTTTCCCCTTTACCCTTGTTCAGATACTAATGCAATGAGAAATGTACCTTCTTGCAATGCAAAAGTGATAAGCTGTAATCAGTTTTCCTTTTCTTTTTCCCACCCTGCTGTTTTTCTCATCCCGGTGAATATATGTTCAGAGTTCATTTCATCCATTTCTGTTCCTTATATTATCTCATCAAGTTATACAAGATTTTGCCTTTTCAAAGTGAAATGTAACCACATTAAAACGCAATCACGATTTGATCTCAAAACTGAAGAGCTAAAATACATCAGTGCATTTTAGCTGTCTCCCGCACTCAGAAATATTTTTTGGCGGCGCGTGGTTCCTTAATTAGAATTGTTCATCATGTTGTAATGGGATTTTTTTTTGGGTGGGGGGGGGGGGGGGGTGGGGGCGGGCAAATAGGTAAACTTGTTGAGACAACCTTTAGGCTCTCATCAACCGATCTTTTGATGAAATCTTCAAAAAAGTGTTGAGATTATACTCAAGTAAGCATCTAATAGCTACTGGAGACCGTGTTCTTCTTTCAAAACCTGCAAGAGATACATTATATTATCAAAGGAGTACAGCTTGAACCTAGCCGGTTTTCCACAAGGGAATCCAAGAACTGGGAAAATACATCAGGTAGCAACCTAATGAAACCAAACTAAACACCAGTCATCTTAAAAAATTAACAATACCAGTTCTAACTGTTCGGCTAGTGGGCTGTTCTAAACAGCTCATTCCTGCCGCCCTTCAACATTTCGCCCTCGAAGACAAGACGATGAGGGAACTGGAACCTTTGCTCTCGATTGGAGGGGACTCTGCTCTGACTCAAATTAAAGTTGCCAATCCTAAACAGATTGTGTGTACTAAAGGACACCTCGTAATTCGACATCAAGGAGGACAGAATCCCAGTTTTGTCTGCTGAATGAACACTGGAATAGGAGGGTGATTCGAGTCTCTTCCTGCTCAGTGTCAAGCAATTCCACATCGCTTTAATTGATCGGAAGTCCAACGAGAGAGATACATACAATTTATAGAATGTTTCCCAGCAGATAAAGTGCAGATATAATGCTTAAACCAACTTCATGCCAGTGAGCATTTTGGACAAATTGTCTAGACATAGTGTACATCTAGATACATAGCAAAATATATGTACGTAGAAAAGCTAAAACAATCGTAATTTGAGATGGAGGGAAAAAGCTAAAACAATCGTAATTTGAGATGGAGGGAGTAATCTAGTACAGCATTCTACTGACACTAACTGGCTTGTTTTGTAACATACTTTCAAGGTAATTGTAAAAGAAGAAACTGTTTTGCTGTTACTGAACATTTTGAGCAGATCAAAAACCAATATTCTGTCTCCAGGTTTAACATGTCTTTCATATTCAGCTACAATTGCCATTTTGCTGTCCACATAAGCCAGACGGTGATTATTTCAATCTCTCCAGTGATGAAAATCCAGTACAGATAAGGTGAATAGATTAATTTATATTTTCTTCTTCTTTTTTGAATTTCAGTAGCAGTTAACTGAGAAGTTGATTGTGAATAGTATGTTTGCTTCTGAAATTGAATATTGCGTCCACAAAGCCCATTATCATGACAGAAGCCAATGTAACATGTTCTTCCATGAAGTTACTTTCACATTCAGACTAAGCAAACAGCACAAATCTGGAAAAGGCCTTTCCTTCTCATCAGCTTTAAGAATAATGGAATTTGACTGATTCCTAGTTCACAAGTAAATGGATTGCTGCACACATGTCTTGACAAGAATCAAGAGATAACGCATAAACAACCTGAGAATGCTTCAGAATATATGAAGTCAAGATAGAAAGGTTTTGAAGAGGCCACACATGTTAAAAAGCTCATTCCAGGGAGCAATTTGTTAACAGGAAACGGTAACAGACTAACAGTACAGTGCTACCTTTTAACACACAAGCACTTGGGCACATCTAACTAAGAAGCGAGAAAAATGGACGAATTGTTGATGGATCTAAGCTTGCAGCTCCAGAACAATAGCAAATGCATACGCTCCATGTATTCAAACTTCATTCTGGAAGGCAGCAAGAAGTTGATTTGCCAGTATATTTCTGTCCAATTGCAATGTCCTCAAGACAATACCAGTATCTCCTGTAGCTTGAAGCCAAGCACAATTGGCTGTTAATGCATAGGAGAAACACAAAAAAAGGTATTAACATACACTCCACTGATGTAATTGGATGGAAAACTTATCATAAGAATGAGATTCGGAAATACTCGAAATCCACGCAGTCTTCTTTATTTGATCATCGCTGTAACGCGACGGTCTCGAAGATGGTCAGGCCATTGACCGCTCCACATGTTCCCGCTGCTGCGTCGTCAGCGGCACGCCGGCACCTGCTTCACGGCTTCCATCAACATCGCGCGTCGTCTCGCCGCCGCGTCGCCACCGGAGGTGGTGGAGGCGCTGCCCCCGGCGGGCGAGGACCGGGCCGGCCGAGGTGCCGTCCGGGGTACCTCTCCAGCAGGCAACAACTCGCCTCTCTCCAGTCCCTCTCAATCTCTCCCCTAAAGCAGACCAGCTAGAAGCAACTCCAATTAATCCAAGCTCCTACCTTGTCCAAATCGGCAAAAACAACAGTCAGGAGCTTATCTCCCACACGCCACTTCTCTCCCTACGAATTTCCTCCAATACAACCAGCTCCAGCAGCCTTCAATCCACCGGCACCAGCGCGTGCTCCTCCGAATCCAAACCCTTCACCAATTAGAGCAGCACGCGCACCACCCACTGCTTGGCTTCTCCACTGCCCACTCCCACATGACGCGCACGGGAGGGAGGGAAGGAGCTCGAGAGGACTTGGCACCGAGGGCGATTCACGAGCCGGCAGCGAGATGCGCCCCTCCAAGGAGCACTAGCGAGCTCGTGCGGCTCCCACAGTTCGAACGGGCGGCCACGGCATGCTTGATGCTTCTGAGGTAGAGGGAGGAGGAGCTCGGGCAGAGGTGGGTTATGACATGGAAGAAGAGAACAGGGAGGATAGCAAGCTCTGGTGAGGGGGTTATATGCAAAATTTCAGGATCGCGATTAGATCCAAATTAGGGGGTTTATTGCAAAATTGTAATTCCATATTTACATAAACTACCCTGAATCGGATCGCGACTATAAATCGCGATCCGAACTAGAGGGTTTATTGAAAAACTGTAATTCTCTATTTATATAGACCACCTTGAATCGAATCGCGATCCGAATTAGGGAGTTTCGTGTAAAACTGTCATACTATATTTACATAAAACACCTCAAGTTAGGGACCTATCTAAAAAATAATTTGCAGCAGGCCGAACCGCCCGCTCTTCGAGTCTTCGGTCCCGGCGGCGGCTGCTTCGATCCTCAATGGCTTCTCCCAGGAATAGAAGCGGGAAGCTTACAGGATTGGTTGGCTTTTCCGGTGGGACTGAGCTTCTTGAGGCATGGCGGCTTGAATGCTTCTCAATGGCGAATTGGCGAGCATAGATGACGCGCTCAACCTCTGCTGCCGGGAGGAGTGGCACATGAGAAGCACAGCTCAGAGCGCACCGCGGCCTTCAGGGTCAGATTCGATGCTACGGGATTTTACGGTCCAGAACAGTGGCTGACTCTTTATCACTTCAAGTTTCAACAGAGTCCACGCTGCAAGTGCAATTAATATCTCCCGAGCTTGATTCACAATTAGAGTGCAAGATCACCATAATGCCTGCAAAATACATATTTCTTCCTCACCAATCCCAGACAAAGAGCAGAAGGACAACAACGATCTTAGGTAAATTCAGCTATCTACGATCAAAGCTTCAACGACTGTTCATGACAAAACATCAAGGAAACATTTTCACTCTAGAGTTTGTCGCTATCTCTAGCCCTCTCTGTTCCACATCAAGAGCTTCAACAACTGTTCATGAGAAACCAGCAGCGGCTTTGAAAATTCCTGACAGGCCTGTTTGCATGTCGCCTGAAGCGCCATGTCCAACAGTTATCGCCGGTTGCTTGCTCTTAGAATTATACGGCAGCTCCACGTTACCGCAATCCTGTAGGTCTAATTTTTTTTACGCTTCTCAAGGACTCACTGTTAGCCATTTTTTACTCCATCCATGGTCCGGATGGCTGGTGCGACAGAGAGGAGCTTCGCCTCGATTCCTGCGTGGTCCCACTGATGGCTCGGGTGCCGCGCCATGAGCTAGCGAGAGAATACTCGCTAGCGCGGATGTTTCGGTTGTTTCACTTTTCTCCAGCTCAGCTAAAATCTGAGTCAGCTAGTGACGTCGTCTCCCTTCGGAGGAGACCTTAATCTTATGACCTGGGCAGCCCTGAGATGCTTTGCCGTCTGAACCTCCACCTCCCCGGCATTCCGGCAATATGAGGCTATCTCGCGTTTCTTCTCCGCATGCCTCTCAAAGCGGATGACGTTCTCTGCAACTGCAAAGGCCGTTGGTTGGAGGACCGAGGCCAGCCATTGAGTAGGAATGCAGGGTTGGCGATGGCTTCTCTCAACCTCCTCTAGCTATTCTGAATGGTCTGCTCACTTCTTTTTGAGGGAAGTCTGCTCACTTCTTGATCTGTCATTTCTCTGCCTGCTTATTGTAGATGACATCTAGGAAGCCTCTGCAAGAACAGCATCTGGAAGTTGGTTCGGTGCTTTCTTCAGCTCGTTGCAGAAGGTAGATCAGGATCAGATGACGACGCAGCCAAAAAATTATCGACGAGACAGAGAAGAGACCACAGACCTGCTGGACCTTTCATTCAACGAACTCACATGATGGTTTGCTCTGCCGATTTTACGGTGTGTGTGCGTGCGTGGCATATAAGCCCAAAGCCCAATAAATTTCCAGCATCCAGAGCCCAACGAGTCAGAACACAGGGCCTTCGCAGCCCCGCGAAGAAAGCAAAGCAGCCGACCTGCTGACCAGCGGAGAGTCCAGGACCCAACCGGAGCCACCAAGGAGGGAGGAATGGAAGCCGCCGGAGCAGGCACGCCCACGCCCACGCAGCCGCCGGCGCCGCACCCGGCGGTGGCTCCGCTGGCGTTCCTTCTGGGCAAGTGGCGCGGGGAAGGCGAGGGCAGCTTCCCTACCATCTCCTCCTTCCGCTACGGCGAGGAGCTCCTCTTCTCGCACCACCCCTCCAAGGTGCGGGCCTCCCTACCTGCTCTGTTTCCCTCGCGAGAAATCTTCCCTTTGGTTGCCCCAATCTTAGACGTTTTCCTTTGAATTGCTGGATTGGTGTTGGGTGGGGGTCCAGCCGGTGATCTCGTACACGCAGAAAACGTGGAAGGCGGCGTCCGGCGAGCCGATGCACGCCGAGAGCGGGTACTGGCGGCCCCGCCCAGACGGCTCCGTCGAGGTGGTCATCGCGCAGAGCACAGGCCTCGCCGAGGTTCAGGTGAGCTCCTAGTGCCAATTAGTTTCTTCTCTCCAAGCGTAGCTGGCGTGTGCACTTTTGGGGCCAGTTGAAATTCGATACAATGTTTAGTTCTGCAATCTGCATATATAGTGAACTACTGCACATTCTGTGGCTTTCACCGGCATCTGAAGTGTGATTTGTGCTGCTGCGCCAAGAAATACAGGAAGCTAGCTGCATCACTGAAATTAGTAATGGATCAGCATTTGCCTGCAGAAGTTTATGCTATTCCTGCATTATGGGAAATTTGTATTGTGGGCGTTGATGGAAATAAGTACGAATACCATTGTACTAGCAAATTTGCTAGCTATACTTTTGTGCATTGGAAGGAGTGGATGGAAGTGTGGGATAACACAAGCTCAGACAGTCCAGGAACAACTGATACTTTGAGTGCAAAGTAGCTACAGCTAATAATCATCCCTTGGGCTCTTGACACTTATTGATAAATTAAGTGTATAAATTCACTTTAAAGCTGTTCTCGTTTAAATTTAAATCTGTCGTGCCTGCTCATAACTCAGATTTTAAAATCCATCAGACAGGGCTAGCTGAAAGCTATGTTACTTTTCTGGAAATTTGTATCTATTCATATTTCTAAAGTGATGTGTGTTTGATTTTTGAGCCACGTTTTTGTATTTCTAAAATTGCAGAAGGGTTCATATGATGCTGAAAAGAAAACGGTGACACTCCAAAGCGAACTTGTAGGCAACGCGTCAAAGGTACTGCCTCACTGGATAGCTATTGTTCCCTGTTTCTTTCATTTATATTACATTTTCATGTCATATATAACCTAGAAAAAATAGATCAAGATACAGAATATTTCAAGCTTCTATACTGATAAGCCAGCTACTCATGAAATTTTACACCAAGAAATCCATCTTTACTCACGAAAGTCTACTTGTTATATTTCTGTCCTATGGTGAATGCTCTTTGTGTTC
This sequence comes from Panicum hallii, assembly GCF_002211085.1. Taxonomy (NCBI): domain Eukaryota; kingdom Viridiplantae; phylum Streptophyta; class Magnoliopsida; order Poales; family Poaceae; genus Panicum; species Panicum hallii. The sequence continues at coordinate 12,568,361 of NC_038046.1, read as the reverse complement.
ATGAATTATGCAAGTATAGCTTGATTGTTTCATCCCATAGGTTCAGTATGTTTTGGAATTGCTATTTTGAACTCTGTGGTTTGATTGCATCGCCTTCACGCATCCTGAGCTGGATCTACTTAAAGATAGTACAATTCTGATTTCTGAATTACATGGGGTCTCATCTGATTCTGATGACCCTGGAACCCACTGGATAGATGGAAAGAGATGTTGTCTTTTCTACTAATACTGCTTAATTTTGCCAGGTGAAGCAGATCACCAGAGCTTTTCAAGTAGCAGATGGGGAGCTCTCGTATGTCGTTCAGATGGCAACAATCACAACTAGCCTACAGCCACATCTCAAGGCCCTTCTCAAAAAGATTTGAAGATGGTTGAAAATCTGCAGTAGCGTGGCCTCTTCGCTAACAAGAGGGTGGTTGTCCTGAGCATATGCTGTTCCATTCATTACTATCGGGGAAGTCAAAGTTCAATAAGCTCTTAGATACCTCACATTCAACAGTCAACATAGTTTTTTTTTTAGTGTTTGGTTCAGTGGGACCTTGATGGTTAATATCACCCCATTCTGATGTTTGATTCAAGAGGTGGGATGAGTTGATCCATCAATAAGCCTGAGCCCCTGCAATTCGTTCTGATAAGTAAACCTTTCCAGTGTTTCAGCGAATGTTTTTGAGTTAGATAAACCGCTTAACAATGAGGGGAGCAGATGAATTGAAGTGGCCCATGTTTCACTGAACCAACCGAGGCAAAAGTTCAAAAACGGGTTGTGCATTCCCACACCTCCTCTTACTGCTATATCCTCCAGACAGTACCAAGTATTTCGTGTAGCATTAAGCCAATCACAATTGGCTGTTGATGCATAGGAGAAACACACAAAAAAGTTGCCCATGTTTCACTGAACCGAGGCAAAAGTTCAAACGGGTTGTGCATTCCCACGCAACCTCTTACGAGTGGCAGCCAACCAACGCGTGCTTAAGCCAGGATCAAGAGAACAGAACCACCACAAAACAAAGAGCTTGGCTCTCGTTAATTTAGAGAACATGCAGCAAGAGAATAGCAATCCAAAGATGGGGAGTGTAATAACCGCGAGGAAATTCCTCATCATGAACGGAAGCATATGGTCAAGACAGGTCAACTTTGCAACGGAAACCAAGTACAAATTTTAGCACCATAATTTTAGATATCCTTAAGCATAACCAGAATATTGAAGGATGTTCTCAGGCCAAACAGCCATATAGTGATTCAAGTCTTAAGACACTACAAAAAGCCAAGGACTACTGCAGAGAAGAGCTCCGATCATGCCTCAGTCTGCTCCCTCAAGCGCCGGATTGTGCTCCTGACAGTGACTGCACTGGCAGTGCTGCAAACACAAACAAAAGAATTATCACATTTGCAAAAATGTATGCATGTTACAGGAGGGAAAAAGGCCAAATAATGGGTTTGATAGAAACGATGCGAGTAAGAAAGGCCGTACTTCATGGTGTAAGCACCACCAGCCTTGACCTTCCCGCAGTCCTTGCATCCCCAGATTCCAACTGCTTTCCTCTTCACAGCAAACTGGTAGGAGAACAAAGAAGGGAAGCATTAGGGCAAAATAGCATAATTTGCATCTATATCTTGAATATAAAGTGCTCCATGCTTAAACATCTTCCAAAGCATTCAAATATGGTACCAAACAAACAAAATTGGCAATAAATATATTTAAAACAGGCCGCTTTCGTGGGATCAAATCACTATACAGTCAAGTTTTCTCTCTAGTTGACCATTCAAAAATGAGACAAACAAATAAATATATTCAGCACATGATGCTTTCTTGAGATATACAGTCTATTGTTCAGTCTAGTAGTGGTGATAACAAGTACATGGTATTCATAAATAAAGGTTGCAGTAAATTGCTCCAGAATGGCCAACAGCTGCCTGACATACCTTTCCACAGAACTCGCAGAAGTACTTGGAGTGCTGAGACACCTCCATTTTCTTGATTTGCTTACGCAAGCTAGCACCATACCTAGTTCCTACAACATTGTAATTTGCAAGGGTTAGCTTCAGAAATCCTAGAAGCATGGCTAAGGATATAGATCATATTTTTTTATCATGTACCATATTTGCCGACAATTCCAGCCTTCTTGGTACGCTTCGTCTGCATAGGCATTCCAGAAAGCAACAAATTAGACAGCAGCTTACAAACTTTCTTCAATACAGTGTATAACTACTATAAGTTCAGTACTGAAGTATTAATACATCTTTGAGACAAACTAGCTGTACTGATTCATGATACTATCAAGTATCATGGACCACACACACACTGGTTGACAATTCTAACATTAGATATGCTAAAGTTTTCTACTGGCAACCTGTGCAAAACAACCCATTGCTAAACTCTATCTGGCAGAAAAATACAAGCTATTTCTTCAGCTAACACAGGCAATCCAGGGGCCAAGAACTCAGATGATTCCAAAGAAAAAAAGTGCTACAAGCCTGGTCCAGTAAAAGTGAACCTTGAAAGGTGTGAATATGAGACATTCATATCCAGTGGCTTGAACTTAGCACTAGAAGTCACCTGATACCAGGTGCAAAGGATTTCTTGCAGAACTAAAACATTTGGCCAAAACGGACAAAGATCACCACCACCGTGTTGCAGACTGTGTACCATGAGGACCTACCCTAATATCACGACCGGAGTGCGTCCTCTACCCTACCAATGGCTGTTGCACATAACAACTCAAATCGCATCTCCACCCCCAAAGAAGTAGTCTATCTGAACTCATCCTATCACTGCACATCAAACTGCAGCCAAACTACGATCCTTAGCGCCCACGAACGATCTCGCAAGACGCATCCTAACAAGCCGCATGGAACCACGCATCACCCCGGAGAGCAACACGGATTCTACACCATGCCCCGGATCTATGATGGCAAACCCGCAGAAGGTACAGGACTTGGGCATGGGGGATGGGAGGAGAGAAACGGCGTACCATCGCGGCGACGGGTCGGAGGCGTCTACGGCGACGAGGCGCGGGGCGGCAGCGGGCGGCGGCGGCGCAGGTGCGAGTAGGACTCGAGGTGGAGGCACGAGAGAGATGTTATAGAGCGGGGCTAGGGTTTCGCGGATGTATATATGGATCGGGCCCCTCGAACTGTTATATGGACTGGGCCAAGTGGAGTTTTCCGATGGACTAATAGCCGGCCCATTCGTTTTTATGAAAAGGCCGGCCCATTCTTTGACGGGTCCCTTCTTAGACTATTAGGCCGAGTTTGGGCCTTCCACTCCAGATTCCACCAGACCAAGCGCAAAATTGCCGGGCTTCTTCCAAACTTCTCTCCTCCATCATCGTCTGCGTTCTCTCTCTCTCAAAAAAAAAAAAGCATCGTGTTCCAACTTGCAAAGGACCGAGAAAAAGAACAGAGAAGGGGGAAAATGCGAACCGAACCACCGTCGCGGCCACGTTGATGGAACAGCATCTTGGCTGGGTCCTCGAGTAACGACGATGATTAGCGGCACTATTCTAAGCGGGGCATTGATCTCACGCTACCAAGTCAGAACATCGTGTCGGCCCAAACCACCGGTAAAACAATGCCGCGCGCTGCCCTGATTGCCGCTGCTAATTAAGAAGCTGACGGCGACCGGCGACCATCGATTGCCGCAGTGCTGCTCTCCCCACACACATGCTTAAAAACAACTTGCTCATTGGCTGTTGCCGCACGCTAATCAGCAGTGGTTACGCCGGGCCCGTCCGTACTTAACGTGCCAACTGCAGGGCGCCTCCGAAACCATCGCGTGCGCTTCACCAGCAACCTGCTCACCTGCCGGCTCAAAACTTCGGACGCGTCCTCGACTCGATCTCTTCTGCATCATTTTCTTTCCTGGACGTCACCTGGCTAGGCTCTGGTCACTCACCAGGATTAAAAGCTGCGTGCTGCTGAAAGGACTCGTTGTCGTCGTCGGAGTAAGCAACCGTCTGCACGTTTGCTCTTATAAGAACTCGATGCTTGTGTGCTAGCCAAGCAAGTCACACGCGTCAGTCCAGGCCGCTCCGGAATCCGTTGCGGCAAGTAACGGACACCCTTTCGGTTTGATCGACCTGCGCAGGTGGCGGCACGGCACCGCAGATCGATCCATCGGGCTGCTCTGGTCTTGCACATCGCCGTCGCGTAGCCAGCGGCGGCGGCCACGCGACGGCTTGCCGAGAAGGGGACAGGGGCGAAGACGTGCCTCCGGTCACGAAGGAAGACGCCGTCGCGGCCTCGCGGGCATAGGAGGTTGGGCCGGGGAACGGAGGACGACGCCCGCCGAGGCCTGGCGCGTGCTCGCCAGCTGAACCTGTTGTTGGATCAAGCGGGGTCGTCCGGCAGATCCATGGCACGCGTGTTGGTGTCTTTCGGAAATCCTTGCAATACACTAGACGACGAACATCTTTTGGAAAGTAATGTGTTGTGATTCACAAGGATAAAAATGTAATTATGTGCAGTTCCCTGTTTTTTCCTACATTTTTAAGGCGGCCGTTTATAGCCGTCAGATGCAGATCGGATGTGAGAAAAGGTGGAAATCTGATGTTTGGGAAAGAACGGTTCAAAATAAGGAAAAAGTCTGGTTTACGCCATCGAACTATCATAAAAGTCTGATTTTCAATCTTCAGCTACAAAATCGGATAACAGGGGCCATCCAACTGTTAAAACTGGAAAATTTAGCCCTTTGTGTGGTTTTCCATTTTGTGAAAATTTAAATATTTAATTTTAAACTAAAAAAGTTCATAAGTAATTTATTTTAAATAAAAAAATACAAAACTGGTATCAAAATTTCTTTAAAAATGTAACCTATCTATTGGCACTATAGTTGTTAGTTATTCGGATTTAATTTTTTATATTCAAAGTATTCATTGCTTGCAATTATGCCTATTATTTTTGGATAATAAGATTCAGATAGAGCAATAATAGATATGTTACATTTTTTAAAAAATGATACTAGTTTCATATTTTTCTGATTTAAAATAAATTAGTTTTGATTTTTTAGATCTAATTAGATTTTTTTAAAAATTTTAAAAATACAAAACCACCTTTGAAACCACCCTAAGGGCCAGATGTGCTGACAGTTGGATGGCCTCTCTTATCTGGTTTTGCAGTTGAAGGTTGAAAATAAAACTTTTGTGACAGTTTAAGGGTGTAAATCGGACTTTTCCCTAAAATAAAGCATCAAATTATATACACCTCCGTTCCAAATTATAGATTATTTTAATTTTTTAAAATTTATAGTTTTTACTATATTTAGATATATGGTATACCTAGATGCATATGTATCTAGAAAATTAAAAACGACCTATAATCTAGAATGGGAGGGGTACATGCCTGGACGCTGAATTGTACCAGTATCAGAAAAATACTGCTCATGCGGTGTACTCTTGCTTTGCTAGGAATGGTTCAAGGACTACTGCAAAAAAATGGTTGTAGCCCAGTGAATTTTGCACGCAGTTCCAAGGACCTTGTGTTTGTTGGGTCGACACGTTCAAGGCATCAACCGACAAAAGAAGCGGGGGGAGAGAGGCTCAAAGGCCGCCCCGGAAACACGGTTGTTGGACACCAGCGTTTGGCCATGACCTGACCTGGTGTAGCGTAGGGCATCCTTTTGCCATTGTCAAAGTACAGCGGGCTGTGACATCACGGAGCGCATCCATGTAGGTCCCAAGGAGATTAGATATATTCCCTTGGGAATTTCCATTCTCCCAAGGAGAGGTGATGGCCATGGTACCCTGCTTGGCCGACGGGACAAAATATATTCCGCTACGATAAAGGCGAAAAAGAAATTGCAAGGGAAGATGCTGCGCCACTGTTCTTTTAATTGTTTTTGTTAGAAAATAGAACTCTTCTGTTAGGGCACACCGGAGAAGGATGCCTTGGAAAAGTTGCATGTATTTCCTTGAAAGAAAAGTCTATACATATCCCAATTTTTTTTTTTGGCCTCAGAGGTGGGACAAAGTAAGAACCAAGAAGTGATCAAAGTTTAAGAACGGATGGTCTCTGAGAGCCCTCGGAGAAAACAATACAATTTGAAATTATGGGTCATTCTATCACCGAGTTTTCTTTCTGCAGATGTCAAATCAGATTGGCGAAAATAGCCTTCAGTGCTTTATTTTTTTCTCTCCTTTGTGGCTCCTTTTCCCTTGCCCTTTTTCTCTCGATGCTAGCGGAGCATCACGCAAAATGCTTTCCATCGTACGTGTCCAGTCACCACCAGGTGCCTTTTCTGGCATCGAAAGGTGGCAAAACTTCTCCTTTATAAAAATAATAATAATGGCGGTGTGGGTGACCATTGCACCTCCCTTTTTATAAATTCAGCAAGTACATGCTTGAAGCCTCCGAATTAAGAATTCAGCAATAATCTTCATACTCAGATGCTCGCCTCTTCCTTGCATGCATTTCTCTTCTCATATCTTCATGCACCCTCCCCAATGAAAGAAGTAAAAAAAAAAAGTGCCTGCAAACACAAGTCCAAACCATGGTGACAGGCACCTGAAAGTTTCATCTAGACACTTGGTGCTCATCCATATGTCTTTTTCTAAAGAAAAGCACCGTTTCTGCAGAGTCATTTTGCACGCTGTTGCTGCGGAATTGTCAACCAGTTATCGACAACCTTTCTCGCATGCTTGCCTCTTTCTTGCGTGTATTTCTCTTCTCGCCCCTTCCCCATATCCCCCAATGAAACAAGTAAAAGGTGCCTGCAAACGCATCCGCCACCGTGGTGAAATAGGCACCTGAAAAGTTCCATCTAGACACCTGGTGTTCATCAAAAGATCTTGAAAAACAGTATCGTTTCTGCAGAGTCATTTGCACGCTGTTGCTGCTGAATTGTCAAACAGCTATTGGCAGCCGCTAGCGACTGATCGAGCCGTGGAAAACATAAATAAAAAATATAAGAAATATGTGACTAGACTAGTGTAACCTCAATTATAGCTTTGGAAAGGAAGCCATTTAGTTACTCGCGCTGTATAGCATCTAGTAGCATGGAGCAAAGCATGGGCTCACCCCCGCACTATCTTCTCTCTTCCGGGAGAGGATTCGCCGGCCGTTGGTTCGTTAGCAACGGGCTTCCGTCCGTCAGTCCGTGGTCCCGTACTCCCATCGTCTAGTGGCAGCGGCCAACGATTCTTTCTCGCCCGTTCCTTGCTCGCCGCACCGGCGATCGTCGCGCGAGCCAAGCCCTGCCCACGCCTGGCAGCCAATTCGCCGCACCACTCGGCTCCGCTCCGCAGCGTTTGGAGGCTTGGAGCCATCCGGCACCTGATTTTTTTTTTCTTTTGTCTAGGGTCGTTGCTCCATCATCTCTCTCAACTTTGACGAATGACTCCTCGATGAGCTTGTCTGGAGTTTGAGGTTGGTGGTAACCCACCGTGGGTTTTACCGGTGAGAAAGGAGAGGCTTTCGGAGTCGCAATGGTGATGGCAGGAGCCAGGAGGTGGCATCGAGATGGACATGAAGGGTGTTGCCGTGGACACCAGACACGATTGGATCGACCTTGCCTGCGGTGGCGGAGTGTGAGGTAAAGTTAGAGGGAGGAGGGGCAATTTGAAATGGACCATGTGGAAAAGTCAAAAATAGAAGGAGCAGGGCTCTTGCATGCGTACATGGAGGCAACCAATTTTGCAAAGAAGGGTGCGGGAGAAAATTCCCACCAGAGGGGCACGGGGCGCACGGGGTAGCCCAGTTTCACCTCCACTAGGTTCCGCCACTGCTTGCCCGTTGCGAGACTTGTTTGAGTAGTGACGGCGCCGACGGAGCTCGTTAGAAGATGCAACTAACTAAAAAGAATAGACCGATGAGTGTCTGCTCCTAATCCTATGGAGCAAAAAATCAGGTGCCAAGCATCAAATAGACAACCCCATGAATAAAATTCATCTCCAAAAATGATGTGGAAAAACGTTCCTATTTTAAGATGCGAGACCGCAAAGATATCTGACTTCTATGAAAGAATGGACTTAAGTTTCTTTCTTTTAGAAGAATGCATTCAAGTTTATTTAATAGCTTTGTAGAAGTAACTGAACTTTCAACTAATACTAGCTATTAGTAGATTTTTGTAGAAAGAGAGATCATACATGTAGAATGTCTAGCCTATTATGTTCGATCCCCATCATTCACTCATTTTTATTATCATTATTTTCTATATCTTGTTCAATGTTTTTACCATAATGTTCGTTTAGTAACCCTAGATTGTTACATCATATTTAATTAAGTTGCCATATTTTATTGAACCTACTAGGCTACTACCAACTAGAAATGATGGATAACGTTTTATCATAATTTATTCGCTACCGATCTACGATAAAATCAAAGCGAGGAAACTTCATATGGGATTCACACGAAAAACCAAAAATCTTTTTGAAAAGGGACTTCTGTGAGATTTATCTAGCTTATGTAAAATTCACTAAAATTCATCCGTTCCAAAAATGCCCCAAATGAAAAGCCTATGACACTTGACACCTCTTAGCTCGGTTCAGCGCTTCAGATGCAGCTGCTATCACGCAGAGGGTCCTAGTCCTGCCATGTGGGATACAAAGGGAATTTAAAAAACAAAAATATATATACTAGCATCCTGAACACTACAAAACTCTCGCAAAGAAACCTGGAGGGGCAACCAACACAGCGCACACCGCCGTCTCGCGAACCAAAAGTTCAAAACCGCACCCCGAAAATCGCCATCCACCAGAAAAAGCCTCCACCCAATTAACCCCCTCGCCGAAACTCGCCGCCGCCTCCAGCCGCTGCCTCTCCTTCCGCCTCCGCACCGGCGCACCGGCTCCGTCGCCATCGCCCAGGCCTTCGCGTGCCACTTCACGCCGCGCACCTCTCCTCGTTGGCTGCCGGCCTCCGCGGTACTGACCTCCTTCCCTGCCGTTCGCCAGTTCGCACGCACCGAACCCAGTGCCATGTCTTTACTGATGCCTCGTTTTTCTCGCCCTGCAGCGGCGGCCGGAGCAGGCTAGGGTACCGGCGGCCCCCGGCCCACTTCTCGGTCGAGCTGGAGGACACGCGCAGCAGCCCCGGGTTCTTCTGCGGCGAGCTGTGGTGTGGCCTCATGGAGCCCAAGGGCGGGCCCGGGCAGAAGCGTATCCTTCCTTCTCATCTCGCGCCCCGTCCGGCGAGGAGAGGTGGATCCGATGGATGGATTCGTGGGGTTCATGTATTTGCTGTTTGTGCTTTTGCGTGCTTTCTGTTGGATCAATAAAATTTCTGGAACTGTTTTGATGTGGAGTGCTGGTGAATTTTGGCGTTCCCCTTGCTATTGAACTCCATTGTTGTCCTCCTAAATTGCTTTTGCGTTAATCCGGTTTCTGGGAAACAAAGAGGAGGATCACTGTTTGCAAGAAGTTATCGCTGAATTGTCTGTGCAGTTTTTTCTTTTTCATGACCTGGCTCTGTAGAATTTTGATCAAAACTTTTGATCCCTTTTAAATTTGATCTCGACAGTTGACGTTACTGAGCCTTTCGGTTCCATATGTTATCATTAGCAATTCAGTAATATATACTATTATTAGGTGCCCTTCATTATTGGGGTTTGAGAGTGCGAGCTGAGCCAACTCCCATTTATTTGACAGGTACACCAATAATATGGTGCCTGCACTGAAGAGTTCCGGTATATTGTTTAGGTTTGTGGTGCATGTATCAGTCCCTCAAATCTAGCTCAATCGGAGTTCCTTTAATGCCCTTGTTTGTGATATAGAAATTAACTGATCTGTATATTTATTTATCTGTCCACACGATGAGTTGATTAAGGACAATTATTAGCTGCACAATATCAGCCTGGTGTTATGTTTGTGGATCATTATGGTGTGGTTGGGTTATTTTATTGGTCACTCGTGGACAATGACCCTTAGAAGTATATATTCTGTTTGCAACCCTTGACTTTTCTATCATCCAGCTATCGAAGAAGCAATGGACAGCTTGAAGATTGATGCTAGCACGAAGGCAAGCAATGTCAACTTGGTGAGATTCTCATTCCTATACACAATATACTAACTTGCTTATCTTAGCGTATAAGGAACGCCTTTATTTCCTTCTTTGCCCTGTGGTTGGTTAGTTGTGCTATATCTACTTTCTCATTGATGCCTTTCATCTTCGACCCTTGTAGCCTGCTAAGAAAGACGCAAGTTCTTCTGATGCAGTATCTTGCATTTCCTCGGGCGATGCAGCTAGTACTGTGAAGGAAAGTGAAATGAACCAAGAAGCTTCTACTGGGGACCAAGGGATGTATTACTACGGATATTACTATCCTGGTGCGTAAACCAGTATCATGATCTGAAGATAAAAACACTGTTCATTCATTTGACAATTCGATTGTTTTGTGCAGGCTCATATGGAGGATGGGATGAAAATGGCTACTTTGTTGGTTATAATGGCCTAGAGATGCACCCAGCAGTAAGTTATAATAATAGTGTACTTCATAAAGGGTTAGATATGCCTTTCCTATAGCTGGCACTAGTAGTCCTATCTAAATCAAAACAGTGGTGCACTTTGTGCGTCTCTATGGTGCTGTGGTGGTACCAACAAGCTTTGCACCTGTTGGCTGTCATCTTTTCTTGGCCATGTTTGGGAAAGTGGCCTACTATTTTTTAATGTCCTTTATTCTTCTATTGTTGTCCTTGTTCCAAAAATCTCTCTGCAAGGTATGTTAAATGATTTTTTTAAAAATCTTTGTGCCAGTTGCCATTTCACTACATGTGTTCATGACCTCATGACTCGTGTTGTAGTGCTCGAGATAAATAAAGCTGAATCATTGCCGGTGAATGGTCTACCTGTTAGTGAGGATTTGTCTTTCTAGTTGCGTGCATGCTATACAAGAATTTATGGTCAAGGTCCTTGTATATACTTCAAATTCTGATCTTAAACGATGAAGTGTAAATTATGAAAGTGATGTTTGGAGTACTCAATTTAAAAAGCATTGATTGAATTGTTGCTGTATTTGAGTTCCTTATCATCTATTTTAGTGGTGCCCTCATTTCTAGCTTGAAGGTTTTTTTTGAAGCTGTTAAAGCTGACAGAATGCAAGGGAACTTCTTTTATATCTGCTTCATGTTCCATTTCAGGTGGTTCAAGGTGATAACGGGTCATATTTGTGCTATCTCCCTGGGTATGAAAATGGATATGCTTCTTATAGTCCGGTTGTTCCTGGTGGCGTTACTAGTGCGGATGGTCAATATGTCAGCAAAGAGCCATATTACTCCACTGCAATTCCAATGCCAGATCCCAGCACACCTGGCATTTTTGCTCAACCAATTGCTTATGGACCTGAACTAGTCCCTGCATACTCATGGGACCCTTCTTTTGTTCTTCTGGATGGGGTTCAGGGACGTCCAGTTGGTGTGCATCAAACAAATTATGCTGCAAGACCAAAGTATTCTTCTAATAAGCATGGCGTTGCTTCTTCCAAAGCTGTCCGCAGTGCAAAAGCTGCTCCAGAAACTATCAAAGGATCGTCATCGGCTCTAGAACCTTTACCAAATGCTGCTAATAGCAACCCATTATCAAAGGGTGCAAATAAGGTATTTGAAAATTCCTGTAAAGCATAGATCTTGGCTCTTGGCCCATAAAGGTAGGAAACTTAATTTGACATTCTTGATCTCATGCTAGGCATCTGGTGCTTCCATAACAAAAGGATATCTTCCATCTAGCAAGTTTGTGACACATAGTAATAACCAAGGAAAAAGCAGTGTTTATCAAAACAAAGGCATCAATGTGAAAGAAAGTGGTAGAAGCTGGACCAACAATGACAAGCTTAAGACAAGAAGTAAGCTAAATGGACATGGTGATTCTGACATATCTAATGAGAATAGCCACGCTGATGACTCAAGACACAGTTTAAGCCCTCGAGGTGATGTTGTTGGATTGTCAAGTACTGGAGATGCTAACAATACCATGCCTTCACCTGTCACGATAAGCAAAAATGCATATAATCTTCCAGATTTTGTCACGAAGTATGAGCAAGCTCTATTCTTTGTAATTAAATCTTACAGCGAAGATGATATTCACAAGAGTATCAAGTACAATGTCTGGGCAAGTACTCCTAATGGAAATAAAAGGCTTGACAATGCCTATAGACTTGCACAGGAAAGGATGGCAGAAAAAGGAACCAAATGTCCTGTTTTCCTTTTTTTCTCTGTAAGTTACATACTACTAATTGTTCCTAGGGAATTATTTTCTCATGACATCACCATGAATCTCAGAGTGGTGTGTTTCCCTGTGGTATCCAGACCTTGGTTCTAATTTAGTGTAGCTGACTGTTGTTCTGGCACTCAATTTCACATAGGAACTGCATAACAGGAAGGAATTTTATTTCCTAATTTCTCTATTTCCTTTAAAATAACAGAAAATATAATAAATATTTCACAAGTAGATGCCATTTGGTTTCTTTGTTCCATGTCACTTTAGACTTCTGTTGCAGTAATCATTACAGGCGCCTAAACCTGCTGTACCAGTATGTGGGTAGAACACAGAGCAGCTCCAACCTTATGATTAAACTATCTGATAAAAGTTTTTATGGCAAATAATGAGTTGCATATCTGAGCGCCCCTTTTATGATTAGGGCAACATTTAGTTTTCTTTTGACCCTTTATATTAACTAATATAAAATGTTTTGTCAGGTTAATGCAAGTGGTCAGTTCTGTGGTGTGGCTGAGATGGTTGGTCCAGTAGATTTTAACAGGAACATGAACTTCTGGCAACAGGACAAGTGGAATGGTTTCTTTTCAGTAAAATGGCACATTATCAAGGATGTGCCTAATCCACAATTTCGCCACATAATTTTGGAGAATAATGAGAACAAACCTGTGACAAATAGCAGGGACACACAAGAGGTATGCCTTCCAATATCTAACAAGATTTTCTTGATTTTTTTTATAGGTTGGAGAGCTTTGTAAGTTATAGTTTTGTTTCATGAGAACATGTCAAGAAATTTGTGTGTATAAGATTTCATGCTACTGCCCATGTGGTTGCTGTTGAAAAAACCTTGTAAGTTATTTTTTTGTTTCATGAGAAATGTCAAGAAATTCGTGTGTATAAGATTTCATGCTACTGCCCATGTGGTTCTCCTTGCTGTTGAAACAACCAATCCTATTTGTGCTCTGCATGATGAATGACTTGTTTGCTTCTATGATCTGAATGATAGTCCTTAATTATCAATTTCACTTGATTCTGCTTTTTGTATAAAATGAATGCCAATATCTTTATAAGCATTGCAGCCTCTTTTAGGTTCTTTTCTGTTCTGTTCTTCGGTTTTCTCTGTTTCACTAATCAGTTACGGTGTTCCATTCTAGTCTAAATATGTTTTTCTCGTACTGTAAAAATGGTATTTAACTTTATTTTAACCTGTAATCATGTATGCATTTCCAATTCAGGTCAAATTTCTACAAGGTACAGAGATGCTGAACATTTTCAAGAACTTCTCGTGTAAAACATCAATATTGGACGACTTTGACTTCTACGAGAATCGGCAGAAAGTAATGCAGGACAGAAGGGGCAAGCCACTCACTACATCTTTTGATCACACATTGGTATGTACTCCACAGTATGAACTCCATATATATCACTACATTTATCCTCTCTGTTTGTATGTCTCTATTTTCTGTTCATATGTATTTTGGGACAATAAAGCAATGGTTTTACCTGTTCAAATACCATAAAAATGGCAATGCTATACCTCGTGGGTTATGATTGATGGAAGGGTATCGCAATTAAGATTGGCTGGCTTGTGGTGACAGAAGATTTTAGTTCCATATGTTATTCTCTGCAATAAAAGTAATTTGCAATCTACATTGGCATTGACTAAAGGTGGTCATTTGTTCTCATTGTTGTTTATTCTCTGTGCAGGCAAAAGCTGAAATATCTGCAGAAATTAAAAGGCAAAGACAATTGATAAGTGGCACACAGATTGATAGAACTAAGAGTAATGAGGGGCAGGGCACTAATGTTGGTATGGTACCTGATACAACCAAGAAAAATGAGGAGCAGAGTGATTAGGAGCTACCCAGCAAGGTTGCAACAGAAGGATGATGACTGTTTGGGCTACTTGAACTGGGAAAAATGAGATAGCCTCTGAAATGGACTTCAACCTGAAATGATAAGTTTGATGCGCGTAATGTCGAAAACAATCATTCTTCAAGGTTCTCTTCCATTTTCTCATGCCAGCGGAAAAGAAAAAAGGTGAAGCCATGAAACTGTTTTCCCACGAGAAACATTCGATGACTGGGAAAATGGTTCCGGGACATTAGGTTGAGGCCCTCAGCGCCAAGGCATTAGAGCGCCCTCCTTGTCTATTTTTTTTATCTGGGAGGGCACTTTCTTTTCTTATGTCGGATCTTTTTTCTCCTTCTTCCTATTAAGCTGCTGAGGTTTTGCCAAGCAATTTGTGCTGGGGTTCAAAGAAGCTAGTTTGCCTCATGGCCGGGTGTTTCTTAAGGGTATGTTTGTTGATGTGTGGGTTGTCCTCTAGAATGTGATATGTGTTGGATGTTTTCTTTTAGAATCCGTGTCCTTGTTCTAAAAAACTGACATAGAAGAAAAGAAAAAAGGGGGTATACTGTGAGAGATTAGGAATTGCTAGAATTACAATAACTTCATATTGTGCTGCTGTTTCTTCCATTATCAAGAAAAGGGACAAAAAGATTTGAAAAGCCGTTGATTTGTGCAGCCCGTTATGAGCCTTTCATTCTCGCTTAATTCTTTCTGGCCGAATTGGGTGTTTGATTCAGACATCTGTGGCTGGCCTTCGTCGCGTCGTGATGAGTCATGGGTGAATATGTATAAAGCTGCCGCGCACTTTCCGGAATGATTTCGACGGATTGTGTCCTGACATCCAGTCCTTTCGGAAAGGGACTTGCTAGCTGATTCTGCGTACAGATGGCGTATGTGTAAAGAATTAAAGATTACTTTATCGATGTTACTGTCTTTTGTAGTGCTGAGAAGACTTTTGTTCTGTGATCCAATTTGTTGTGGGGATAGTGCGGCCTTTTCTGAGTCAGCTGATTGCTTTCTCTCCCGTCTGAAACACGAAGAGTTTGGTTTTGCAGCCTGCACATTGCTTAATTTGAGAAGCGCTAGCTTCAGTTGCCTGCTTACGATGTTGAACTTATTTTACAATTGGAGTCTTTCGCAGGATGGATTCACACGATTCCTTTTCCTTTTCCTTTTTAAGGCAATGCTTCTGTTGTTTCTGCCAGTCTTCAGTCGAAGTGCAGTCGGGAAGAATCAGCTAAAGAAACGCGCGGTTTCTTTTGTTGGGCTAAGCGCTGAAATTGTTAACTTGAAATCAGTCCATAGGATAAGTTGTCAGCCCAGCCCAATACCACACTGGTATCCTTTTAGAGGTGGTGGGGGAAGAAGGATACCAGTGTGGTATCAGTCCATCTCCGTTTCTGGGCCTGAACGATTTAGAAGTGGAGAAGATGATGAAATGGGAAGGAGAATTAGAGATTGCCGGCGAACACAAAGAAACCAAAGAATTTCGGGTGTGTTGTTAACTCGGACCTAAACTAGTGGCAAATCTGAGAAGGCCTACGTTGGTTTGTCCCCAGCCATCTCTTACTAACTTGATAGAAGAAACAAGTTCATTGTCGCCGGTAAATGCATTCTCTGTCAGTATGTACGTACGAGGTCTCTGAAAATAAACGCGATTTTCTTTTACACCTTCAACTGAGCCGGTTTGGACTTGAACCACGACGCAGTTTAACTGGCTGCACACGGGAACCCGCAGGCCTACCTGCAGCAGAGCGCTTCACATGCAGCCTGGAGCGTCGAGCGTACTTCGGTCCCCCTGTCATCCGTCCAAGGACGCTCGGTGTACGATACGCATCACAGTGACACAGGCCCCTACGGCCCTAGTACTCCTCTACCGTGCGTGACCGTTCCAGGCAACCTTCCAGGTGGTGGTGGGCAGCACGCAGAACCGCAGGCGGATCGACGTGCAGTGCAGGACGCGTGATGCGGCGTGCTCTGCAACTGCCGTTGCCGGACCAAGGCCTAACGGTTTGTCAGGGTCGACCACCGGAACCTGCGTCTGAACTTTTGCAAGTCTTTCCTGTCATTGTGTGGAAGGGCTGACGCCGCGACAGCCATGGCCCCTGCCTTCACCCACGACGTGCGCCTACTGTGAACCGCAGGCCACCGCGCCTCAGTTTCAGTCCCAAGTCCCAACAAAGTCGAGCGGTCAGCTGGTGCACAATCTGGACACGGATGAGGACGAGGATGATGACATTTTGCCGATTAAGAAAAACTTGGTTTCATTCGTGACGCGCCCTCGGGCACGAAAACCACGCGGCGCGAGCGTCGCAAACTCCTCGGCGAGGCGCGTCAGCTGATGATGGATGGTCCTCCCGTGTCTCCTTCCCGCGCGCTCGCGGCGTCGAAGCCGGGGAGCCCGGGACGGGACGGGACGAGGATGACGACGAGCTCCCTGGTCCCTCCTGGCGCTGCTCCTCCTCGCCGGCTCGTCCTCGGTCGGCGACTCGGCGTCGGCACCGGCCCTTCTCTCCCTCTGCAGATATGATGCGCTTTTGCTGCGGCCGTACTATTTATAGCACCCAAGCCGGATATCCTCCGAGAATTTGATCCTTTGCCATCCCCATATAGCCGATTTTTGCCACTTGGGCAGCCCGCATGACCCTTCTTCTCCAAAACAAGGAGGTGCCAGTGTCCTAGCAAGCAAAAACACTAGGGACTTAGGGTTATTTGTGCTGTACTTCAAAATCTAGTACTAGCTGCTCCCACAGCAGATCCCGACCATCACAGTACCCGCGAAATAAACCCCAGTGTTCTATATAAACCCTTGAAGAATGAAGACAACAAGCCAGTTTATTTGCCAGGTGACAGGTTCTGTAATCATCAAAACTGCTCCAAATGCGATATGTCATGTGTGTGAGTTAAATAATTCGGATGGGCCATTTATGAATTTAATAAAGGACAAGCCGTATAGGAATAGCAGCTAAACAAGTTTTAAAAGGACCGGCCTGTAGCGAGAGTAAAGGACAAGACGCTCTTTATGTGCATTTTTGGATTCTCGAGTTTGAGATATTGCATCAGAAATGATCTTTCGTTCTCCTCATTTGACCCGGCTAGTTTTGGATCCGGAACTAATGAAGGTTTTAGTTCCGGATTCAACGGCTAGGAGGTGGCGGGGAGCCAACCGGGACTAAAAGTCACCCTTAGTCCCGGTTGGTGGATCTAACATGAACTAAAAGGATTCTTCACGTGTTAGTTTAAAAGGAAGGCATCCTATTCAAAGCCATGTGTTGTATAGATGAGGTGGTAAAGAAGTTGTACGTGAAGCAAGAGGTCTCGGATTCGAGTCCTAGGCATTGAGTAAATTTTTTATCCGGTTCTTTAGTCCCGGATTCGTAGTCCCAGTTCCATAATCGGGATTAAAAAAATTAGGAACCGGGACTACCAGTGCTGGTGTTGGGAATCGGGGCTATCAGACATGGCCTTTGGTTGAGATACAAGACTTCAATTTCCTTTAACGATGTAACAAATTTTATGTGCCTTATTTTAGAACGGTAGTGCCAGTGTACATACCTAGCCGTAGATACACTAGTGGTTGAACTCGACATACCTAGAAAGCAGCAACCGACTTCGATCAGTTGCAGCAACCAGAGTCTAGGCGTCTAGCTTATCGAGTGGAATTGTGGAAACTTCACAAAATCTTTTGATTTGCTAATCAACATGGAAAAAATACCAAGAAAAAAAACAGATATATATTATCCAGAGTGGTATACATCCGGTCACAAAAAAGTGATGCTTCGGATTGCGTGCATTCAACGCTTTTAAAATCAAACCATCAACGTCCTTTTTAATTTATTTTATTTAACTTTTAAAGGTTGTGCAGTAAGATTGTCCTCAAAATAATATCACAAATATGCTACATTTTACAAATATTCTGATATCAGTGATTAGCGGTCAAAGAAATCTGTCGGTGACTTTGCTTATGTCGAAGGCTGGCACTCTTTTATGACAAGACTCGAGTACCATTTAAATTTAACCTCAAAGCATAAAAAATGCTGCAGAAAACAGAAAAGAAAGTTTGAGGTGTCAACCTTAACTTTGTTCCTTTTCATCCTTTCCCTTCCACCTTTGACTTACCTATGTCATATTTCTTCTCATCTTAGTTACTCTCAGCATATATATCGAAAATAAACATCAGTACAGAGGTATTAATTGACAATATACATCATTTTCTTAAAAAAAATTAAGCCAATGAACATTTCAAGTTTTTACTGAACTTGAAATACCACCCAATATATTTTTCCCCCGATGGACAAATAATGGAAGTCCGTAGCGAAGTTTTTGGGGCCAAAAATTGAAGTTCCAAATTACTCTATCTAAGATCATGACAACACAATCACCTACACTCCTTCCCATTGGCGAATGCTGATCAGTTTGCCGTGCCATCATTCACCTCAAGCTTTGAGGTTTATTGAACTATAGCTGCAATGATCCAGTGCACCAGCACAACCAAGCAAGAAGGCCGGCGAGGATGCACACGAATTTGTCGAGAGCAATAACAAAACATATCACCGGGAAATTTAATTAAATCCCATCCAAACAGACGACTCCCCGTTTATTCCGCTCCCACTATTTGCTTGATCCCCATCCATCACCCACGGAAAGCTCGTAATCGCCTCGCCTCCCCTTTAAAAAGAGCAGCTAATCCCACGCAAATCACCCGCACTCATCTCACTTAAATACTCCCCCACCACCGCACCCCGCTTCGCCCAACGCCCACAACCAACTCCCCTAGCTCGCCAATGCCCACCACGGTCGCCACTCCGGCCCCGCTCCTCGACATGCCGGCGCCGCCGTCGTCGGACGCCACCGCCAATGGCGCGGCGAGGCGGCGGCGGCTGCTGCTGCTGTGCGCCAACTACGCTGCGCTGCTCGGCGGATCGGTGGCGTCGAGCCTGCTGTCGCGGTACTACTTCGCGCACGGCGGGCACAGCCGGTGGGTGGCCACGCTGGTGCAGTCGGTCGGGTTCCCGGTCCTGCTGGTGCCCGTCTACGCCGGCAGGCCAGCGGCGCAGCCCCGGCCGTTCGCGTGGTTCACGCGGCGGCTGCTGGCCGCATGCGTCGTCATCGGCGTGCTCATGGGGGTCAATAACCTGCTCTTCTCCTACAGCTCCTCGTACCTGCCCGTGTCCACCTCGTCGCTGCTGCTGTCCACGCAGCTGGCCTTCACGCTCGTGCTCGCCGCCGTCATCGTGCGCCACCCGCTCACCTTCTCCAACCTCAATGCCGTCGTGCTCCTCACGCTCAGCTCCGTGCTGCTCGCGCTCCGGTCGTCCGACTCGGGCGAGCGCCCCGACGGCGGGAGCAGGGCGAGGTACTTCGTCGGCTTCGCGGTCACGCTCGGCGCCGCGGGGCTCTTCGCCGCCTACCTGCCGGTGATGGAGCTGGTGTACCGCAGGGCCGTGTCCGGCGGGTTCCGCATGGCGGTGGAGGTTCAGGTGATCATGCAGGCCGCGGCGACCGGTCTGGCGGTGGCCGGGCTGGCCGCGGCCGGCGGGTGGCGGGAGGAGATGGCGCGCTGGGACCTGTCGCCGGCCGCGTACTGGGCGGTGGTGGCCGCGCTGGTGGTGACGTGGCAGGCCTGCTTCATGGGCACCGCGGGGATGGTGTACCTCACGTCGTCGCTGCACAGCGGCGTGTGCATGACCGCCGTGCTGACCGCCAACGTGATCGGCGGCGTGGTCGTGTTCCGCGATCCGTTCGGGTCGGAGAAGGCCGTGGCCACGGTGCTCTGCGTCTGGGGCTTCTCCTCCTACCTGTACGGGGAGTACAGCACGCAGCAGAAGGCGCAGGAAGGCGACGCCAAGGTGGCGGCCGCGTCCACCGGAGGCGGCGCGGACAAGAGCGATGCAAGTGGTGGCGTGGGAGGAGGAGGCGGCGGCGCAGTTGAAACAGTTTGAGCTCACTGGCCTTTTTCATTTCTAGAGCACATAGTATATATGAAACATGGAAATGTGAAGAGGGGAGGAGAATATTGTGGGGAGGAGGATCATGTTCATGAAGGGTACATCCATTAATTGCATAATGCATGCAACATAAACTAGGCATGCAGGGCACAAGAGTCAAATGCTGTGTACATACTACAGTGTTGAACAGTCCATGAGAGAGAGAAAGGTTGGTGGTGGTGTTTTGGTGCTTACTTGTTTGTAAGGTTTAAGGTTTAGTGTGGCTAAGGATAGATGGATGGATGAATGGAGCAGTAGCCAGTAGTAGGTTATATAAAAATGTTACAAGTACTGCTCTTGTGATGTAGCATAACCAGAGTACTTGATCAACTTAATGAACTGAACAGTTACTTTCTTCGAATTTTTGACTTTTTTTAGCTGCATATATAAGTAGTATGAGCTCAAAGTGCAACTATTATTCGGTCTGCTGTTGTACAGTACTTGTGCACGTGAGCAGTTTTTATAGCACAATAATAATTTAGGCCAATGCATACGTGTTATTTGGTCATTTTTGTGGACATACACCTAAATGATTGTTCACTATTGGGACGATGTTACCCTACTAACTACTATATTTAAATTAATATTTGTTCAAATAGCCTTTTTAAAACGTAGTCTCCTGCGACCTATATGAACAGTCTACAATGCAGTTTACTCGAAAATGTAATTTCGAAATCGAAGTCTTTGTTGTTTTACTTTTAGGAAGCTGCAATAGTTGCACAACTATTACACACCAGCAAATTCAAATTTTTATTTAACATTGCTAGACCCTCACATGACAGCTTAATTTCACCTATATTCTTCACATAAAACATGTTCGTGTGACATGAGAGTGAGCATCACACTCTCTGAGGTATACATCATCATCATTTGGGTGCTCACCAAAGTGGATTGAATTGATTGCATGACATCCAAATGTTAAATATATGGCTTATTGGTTGTCCAACTCCATATTAGAAAATGCGTGTGAAGAAAGGGATAGGCGCAGAAGCTTTGAACTTTTTTTTTAGGGGAATAATCATCCTCTCAGATTTAAGTCCACACAAATGAAGGTGGACTATATAGTGCTCATACAGTTAATACTTTACTCACTCGGCCAATCATGCTTCGAGTTATTGGGGTTTGACGATGCCTCAAGGCAATCGTGAAACGGAAAAGCAGAAGCAACACTGTGTGTGTGTGTGTGTGTGTGTGAGAGAGAGAGAGAGAGAGAGAGAGAGAGAGAGAGAGAAGGCCCATCAAGTGAAGTTGACATTAGCCTATGAATGATGTTACAGCCGCAGCAAAATGGCAATGCATGCACGAACTGGTGTTTTTATAATAGCAATTGAGCTTGAATAGTGATCCTGGTGTACGTTTACGTACTAACTAAAACTAAGTATTGAGCATCGTTTAGCTAAGTTGACATGAAGGGAGAGAACAATTTGATATAGGGAAAGTAGTGGTTAGCTACTTGTGGCAAAGGAGAGATGTGTGGCTTTTGTTAGAAAGAAAATGTTGAGCTGAGCCAGAATGATGTGTGATATGGGTGGGAAGTTAGCTTGGTGGTTATGATGTTTGTTCATCATTTTTTAACTAATCAACTTGAAGCGGCGGTAGTGTTCTAAACAAATCTCTGGCAGTTACAATGGCACAAACTTTCTACAGCAAAAGTGGGTGCACAACAGTACTATAATTGCTGTTTTTTTTGGCTTCATGTAAAGATTAACTCCTAGCTATTGCTGGACTAAGAATGCACCAGTCTTTCTGAATGTGTTTGCTAAATTTTATTGGGTGTCTAGGATGCTACCTAGGATTAGGAAGGCCACCCATAAAAAAGGAACACCAAGTTTGCCAATCCTATCATGAATTAAAAGGTTGCAACCTTTTATACGCTGAGGAGCTATATTAGTAGCTAACTACTCCCTCCGTTCTAAAATGTAGTTCGTTTTGGCTTTTCTAGATTCATAGAATTTGCTATGAATCTAGATATAATATATATCTAAGTGTATATCAAAATCTATGAACGTAGAAAAGCCAAAACGAACTACATTTTGGAACGAAGAGAGTAAAGTCTAAAGGTACGATGAACAAGATATTTCCTTCATGTGAGCATTGTCTCAAATGTAGAAGAGTAAAGTTTTAGAGTAGAAATGAGTTGCAACACAAAACAGAGATAGAAAGAAAGAACTGGGAAGATCATAGAGAGGTTAATTATGGCATGTACTATCGCTAAATTAGTAATTAGCCATAAATAAAACTCCTACTAAGTTGGATACTTGAACCTAGATATATGGATAGGTTCTACCATAAGGGATCTAACCAACTGGGCTACACGATTAATTCACACTTGACAATTGATTCACAAGGACATAATTTGAGATGCATAACTGAGTTCAAAACATTGTAATTCAAGAACTGCATTGATCCTAAAATTTAGAAATAAACAATGTTTACACTTTTTTTATTGTGTGGCCAGATTTATGACGGCGTAGGTTGAATGAAGCCACTATAGATGCGTAGAATAAGTGCATTATATTAAAAGACAATCTAGGTTTAGGATGATCACAACATGAACCATACCTAATGTTCTAGGTAATTAAAATCATCCCTTTTTGAGATCTTCTAGAATATTTGAACGATTGAGGTGCTCCACCTTTACACACTTTCATGATTTACCTTAGTACCATGTCCCCACCATTATTGAGTCCTTCTCTCCAGCTAGAAGGTCTTTTGCGTAGAAAATTGGTGTTTCCTTGACATAAACGCAGTGTTGTCCATCCATATGTTGCCAATTGCCATCATCTAAGATTAATGCCTCCCATTGGATGAGCGCACATATATAATTATATATTGAGGCAACTGGAAGGGAGGTATAGCCCCAGCTTCACCTTTAATTTTAATGTTCATGAAAATTATTCTGATAACGATTTCCCTCATTAATTGTTTATAGAATGCTTAGAAATCTGAAAAAGTGAGAATGCTTGTGTGGTGAGCAAGTACTTGGTCGAAGAGCTTATTCTCCAAGGCTTGTGCGGATATGATCTTCATAAAGAAAGTAAATAACGCACCTTTCAAATACATGTGAAGTACATGTACATTATATATAGCCTATGAAAAGTTAACAATTGTCATCTGTGACTACTTAACCCTTGTTACTATAGGGCAGTATTGAGACACGGCTGCTTGTTTATTACTAGTTGCTTCTGCTAGCGTTTAGTGTATAAGCGATGGCCACAAACGCCTAAGGGACAACGATTCTTCCGGTATGTGCCACGAAACAGGCACAAAAGGCAGGCCTAGGGATGACGCCTTGGGAATTTGCAGAAACGGACAGCCTCCCCATGTCAAAAAGGGGGCTGGCTCACTTTGCATTGCAAGTGTGTACTCGCTCACACACGCGCGCGCATGATAAGGAACACTTGGGGCACATAGTGTTGGGGCCAGCACCAGGTCTTATATAGCATTGACAAATTAAAGGGGATGCTCATGAGCTGATTGGTGGCTGGCCTAATCAGGGCAAAAAGATGGCAATTTGTGAGAACATTTTGCCTATGCACACCCATGTTGCCCAAGAAAGAAGAAAGCCACGCCACCACTCCGGGAATGCTACGTGTGTACTTGATCCATTTCCCAACGGTTGCCAACATGATCTGCCTTGTCTCTTTCTGTTATATATACTGGGCAGTTGAAGCCTGCCAGTATATATTTGTCGTCTCATGTGTATGCCTTGTCACTGTTAGAGTTCCTTTTCTTGGCGATTCTTGCTCAGTCAAATAAAGGTAACTTAACTTGTTGAGGATATATACTCACTGACCTCTAGTTACCTATATATACTAACGAAAATTCACCTTAGGGTCTCATATGGGTAATTAATCAGTCATTCTTTATCCTTAATTTTACTTTAAGTAGCCCCTCGCAAAAAAAGGTTACTTTATTAAGCAGCCCAGCGGCAACCTTTTGCAGATTTGTCAATGTCTGATACGAGAAGAGCTCGGTGGTAGTCATCCATCTTGAGAAAGCTACTGGTTGTTTTTCGCGGACAAAGAGCCGCAGCACACGCGTGCTCGTGGCACTAGTCAGCACTTATCCTACTGTTCCTGAATAGTGCATACACGTTGGAGTTGGAGTGGAAGTCTGAAAGCACAACGTGAAGCTGTATCTAAGCTAGCTAGCTATAGCAGGCTCATGCTTGCCAGTTGCCATTATCTGTAGCTACATATATAGATATGTTGCCTAATCTACAAATGGTTATACAAACCAATGAACCATCACGTCATTTACCCCACCATTGGTGAGCTGGTGCTCACTAAAATCAGTGGAAACTATGTATTAGAAAAGGGCATACACTTATTATTCGTCCAGAATATTCTTATCTTTAGAATTTGAAGATGAAAATTTAGGTTTAGTTCTACGAGCCCCTAAAAAAAAAGCCTCGCATGTGCACATAAAAATCCTATATATATGCGGGTGGTTGGAAACTATCAGAAGTTACCAGCATCATTTCCTAAACATTTTTTCTCATATAGGCAGAGTCAGAATTCAGAAACAAAATTACAGATGTTGAAGTATCGAAAACAAATGATCATAAATAACTCGGGGGCCTACCCTAAACTTCATCTAAGCATGATCTGAGTGTTGTACATACATATAACATATATATATATATATGTTAATACTATATGTGCAACTTACAGTTCATTGAACATAATCATATTATTTTCATACAAATGCATAAAACACACGGGCTTACTGGGTTGGATGGCTAGCATATAAGCCTTGGTAATAAAAAAACTTCAACCAAATCGAGAATTCCAAAGTTAATATGGTATGTATTAATACCTAAATTTTGATAAAAAGATATGTTTTCTCTTCTATTTTATTTCTTATTTTATTGGACTCAATCCTTGATCTATTGGGAGTTTCCATAACCATTTTTCACCCCTATATCCATATATATTGACGTGGCTATAGTTTACTTCTCTCTTTTCTTTCTGTTGTGGTTGTATGATTTAGAGAGCAGATTGTGACCTGTGTGTGCTGCCATCTTCCTCCTCTCATCGCTGTCGAATCTCTCGAATTCCATAGCAGTTGAATGTGGATCTTAACCTACCAATGCAAGGAAGTCCACCATATGATGGTGAAGCCCAGACAAATCCGTACGGAAGGCAGTGTCCTGCTCATCATAGAGCTTACTGATAATACATTAAATTATTTTTCTTACAAGTGATCGTGATTGTAAGATGATGGTGAGTATAGGACCATGTCTTGGCTTGTGTGATGATCTGTATATTTGATGAATGGTAGTTTGATATATATTAAGCATAGTTTTTGAGAATTAGTATGTTATATATATATATATATATTATCCACAACTCTTACTATTGCTAATTGGAGAATCCACATACATTAATCCTCATTAGACATGCTAGATAAATAGGTAAATCCTAGAAATCCTCATAAAAATTAGAAATATGCGACCATCAATTTGGTAGACTTTAACCATTATATCCATTATTCAATCTGTTATTTTACTCACATTTTTTCATTGTAAAATAGCCTTCAGTCGTAACACCTTAAGTACATATAAACATGAGTATTGTGTTAGAATATTTAACGTATGAGAGAGATCAAGGTAAGCAATTTTGACTAATAGTTATGGGCAGAATTTTTCAATAATTTCTAATACTTACGTCTCTCAACAATAGTAGAGCACCGGTTGGTAGACTAGTCTATAGAGCTTATATAAATGTTTTCTGAAGGAAATCTATGGGCGAAAGAAAAGGGTATCTAGGATTTTCTTCTTATATATAGTTGGAATCATGCATGGTCTCCATCAGGCATATCATTACTGCTTAATCTGGTATAGGACCATGTCTTTAGCATGTTAATAATTAATTATTCTCCAGTATGCTTGCATGTTCTTTAATCTGGTAAGGTTACTAATTAAGTCTAATCAACTGTTCACTGCAATGTGGCCGCGGAAGGAAAACTGTTCACTGCAATGCAGGTTATATATATAGACCTAAGCTGCACAACCACGCACACTAAAAGAGCAACCCGTCAAGCATGATGCTGAGTCCTGACGACATGCCTAGCTTATTGGCTGTAGTTTATTATTGCATTGGCACTCGCTCTTGGCCTATGCACAATTGCAGACTAGTGCACAAACAACTCCTATGACATTATTGGCTCATCAGCAGCCTGATATTTGTGGTGCATGATGACGCAGCGATGAGAGCTGAAGCTTAATGGCGAATCGATCGATCACCAGCGCGCAATTTCCCGCTGATCGATAGGACAGGCCGCGCACGCAATGACAGCGCCACATCCCATAAAAATTTCGCCGTCGTCCAACCACCACCGCCGCCGTGACCATCGCTGGAGCTAGGGCCTCACCTGCTGCTGCCCAAGCTTTAATTTTTCTAGGACGAACCATCCAGCGACCCTTCCTTCTAACCAAACTTGATCGTTGTCCACATGCAAGCTCTCGCTAATTGCACGCCAGATAGAGCTAAACAAGGAGACAAACAAGAAACACCTCTAATCTGGTATGATTGGATGCTTCTGTCGCTTCTTAATTTGGATAATGCGTGGGGCCGAGTGTGGATGCAAGTGGCAGTAATGTTTCTGTTTGCATGGAACTATGCTATGCTTCTCCTCGCAATGCAATACGGTATGTGCACAGATTGGCACAGTAATTTTAGAGTCAACTAGGCTAAAAGCGACATTCTCGACCTTTCCTAAACTAGCTTTTGCACAGTAGTGGATGCTCATATCGACCAGCAGCCAACTTGGCATTTTTTGTAATGAAGATTCTTTGGGCGCATAGGAGGGCTCAAGTTTTCAGTTTTGACAGCCTAGCAGATGCTCTCACAAGTCACAAACTGTCTACCGAGAACAGAGTTTAGGGTCAAGCGCCTTTGAAATTTTGATCAGCGCGGCAGCAACTTAATTTATTTCAAAATTTTACTACTCGTTATACGATAAGAAACTTTACAGTTTGTAAACATGTTTCCACTGCAAATAGTGGTCAAAGCTGAATTTCATAGGCCGCATATCGTTGTCAAAAATATACTGACCGAGGGAGTACTACTACTCTAATTTACTGTTATATAGGTAAGATGTAGTAGTCTCTAGAATGAACTAGATATATAGAACGGCAACATTCTTACTTTATTCAGTCTATTCATGTTTATTTTTGTGGAGATTTATTGTTTGAGTTTACTCAGCTGCGCCCAAAAAGATCGAGTAATTAATGGCTACTAATCGAGCCAGCTGTCGTTGCACTTACATGCTGGACCATAGTTAGCACTTAGCACATGTTCTATGTCATTCTTTATCTTCCCCCCGGAATAATATCTCTAATAAGAAACAGTTGTACGTGTACTGGATGAACATCTGACTGTATTATATGTAGCCAAAATATGCTCCAAACAACATATACAATACACACACCTGAAAATTTCATGTGCAGACATACTCCTATATAGCACAAATAATTAAAGCACTCTACGCACACAACTCGTCACAATCGCCCCATAATGGCCACTAGAATCGCACAAGGGGAAAAAGGTTATGAACACAAACACAGCAATGCTCGATCGCTGTCGTGGGAATCGCACAAGCAGGGGAAAGAGCAAGAAAAGCCAGCGGAATTGCACCACAACGAGCGAGAACAAATTAAAAGGCCCATCAAAACTTGTCTCTACGGAAAGGAAGGGCTTTCCATACGCATCATCCGGCATCCCATAGGCCCGACGAGACGACACCATCGTTCGCTGCGGTCAAGCCATGCATGCATCTACCCGGCCATCTCCCCGTGTCGTCCCGGAGCACCAGCTAGCTAGCGCGAGCGAGAGCTCGACACATCACCGGCCAGCCAGACGAAGCCGAGCGAACAAACAAACCGGGCGATCCCTTTCTCTTGCTGGTACGATCGATCGACACGATCCCCGGCAGCAGCAGATACGGTCTCGCTAGTCTATACCTCTGTGGCGTAGTATAATACTGGCGCGTTACTACTCGCTGTCAACGATGCCAGCTCGCTGCCATCAAGCAGGTCCAATTGCGCAACGCAGACAAAGAGATCGAGCAAGCAACTGGGGCGGGCATCTCTTCTCCGCGAAACCGATCGGAGGGCAATCATGGCGCCGGGAGTTGGTCAGAGACGAAGCAGCTGCCGAATATTCACTCCCGCTACCTAGCTCTCCGTCGTCTCCCTCGATCTGCATGCCATCGACGACGGCGAGAGAGGCGAACACGATGATCGACGCGGTATAGATATGGTTGTGTAGAGTAATCTATCGGCGCGCGCCAAAAAGGACTCCTCTGTCGTCTGCAGATGGGCGCGCCCAATTTGGGCGCCTAAACTATGTGATCTGCTAGCTAGCTAGCTGCTGCTGCTGCATCTGAATAAAGAACTAGTCGAGATCGACCAGCTCCCGCGACACGGAAAGAGGGGGTCAAAGACGAGCGGGAGCGGGAATCCTATGCGCTAGCTGGGATTAGGTCAATAAGTTATCAGAGCCGCCACTGCGCGCGATACGAATTGTACGAAAGCGCCGGGGGCAAATCCTATCCTAAATTCCTGCCCGGAAGGATAGGGCTAGCAGCTAGCTAGCTAGCTAGCTCGCGCGCGCTAGCCTGATGCGCTTCCTGCCCCTGCACTCGCGCGCCATCTTGGAAGGGAAAGCCAAATCATGCTGCCGAGCGCACAAGCTCAGCGCGGAGGACGGCACGAAGGATGGGTCATGCATACATAAATGGTGGCGGAGCAAGATTTGGCGAGAGAGATATGATCTTGTTAGCATGATCGAGGATGGGGTTCTTGATTACCCTTTTCACCGTACACTGCGAGACACCATCATTGTGTTATGTAGCTACAAGCTACTGACTAGAATTGCAGCTGGGTGGTTAGTGGACGCGCACTGTCGACGAATCGTGGTCTGACGAGGCTCGGGCTGACATGAAGCCCTCACGGGCTATATAGCCTATAGCCAAACCAACATCTCCCATCCATCCCGCGGGATCCAGCCAGCCCACAGTTACGAAGCACGTCGCCCACAGCAGGGCCTAATAATAATACTTGACACAATCCACCTGTCTGGTCCGATCCAAAGGAGTGGCCCAGAGGCCGGCCTGGTCCAAAGCTCCCCAGCCCAACCCACCCGGCGCCACCCGCAACTGCCCCGCAAAAAAGGCCGTAAACTGACGCGCCACGGGCTTGCCGACCCCAAAGGCCCAAAGAAGAGTCCAGAGGCCTCCCGACCCAGCCCTTCCCCTCTGCTCTTCTCCGTCCGTGCCTCCGGCCACTCGCATCGGACCCATCTCGCCCATCCACCGCCACCGCCGCGCGTCGACCATGAAGGACCCCTTCGAGGCGGCAGTCGAGGAGCAGGACTCGCCGCCGGAGTCGCCGGCGCCGCCGGAGGAGGAGGCCGGCGCAGCGGGCCCCGCGGAAGACCCCGAGGACTACGACGGCGGCGGCCCGCGCGCCCCGCCGCCGCGGCAGCCGGCGGCCCCGGCGTCGCTCGCCGCGGCCGCGGCCAAGGCCAAGGGCCGGGTCCAGAGGGAGCAGCAGGAGGATGAGGACGATGAGGAGGACCAGATGGAGGTCGACCTCGAGAAGCTCCCCACCAGCACCGGCGACCCCGACAAGCTCGCCAAGATGAAGTTCGTGCCTTATTATGCCCTGCCTGTTCAACATTCGTATCTAGTAAATTACATTGCCTTGTTAGCGGTAGAAATTCGTGGGGTCTTCGTATTCTTAGCTACTTCGTATTCTCTTAGTAGTAGATACTCGATTGGTCAACTGCAAGCCAGCAAACCCTAATTCTGCCTATGTTCACTACGCAGAGATCAGTTACAAGCAGAACTGTAGAAACCAAGTAATTGGCCATTCCTTGGCTTATTGGAGTACAAATTCGTTGAGTTTGGATTATCCTAGTTGCGTTCTTAGTCAGCTTTTGTTAACCGTACAGAAACCAACTATACATAACAAAACTAGCAGCTGTCAATCGAATCGTGTTTTGTTTGCTCTTTTCTTTTGTGTAGTTAGTGTTCAGTAGTTGACTCTTTTCAGTTATAATATTTTGTAATTTAGAAAGGAAGTTTTTCTACAATATACTTGTTACTTGGAATATTTATTCTGATTAGAAAGAAAAGGATTTATATTTCGTTATGGATTCAAAATTATATGCCAATGTTAAGAAAATTGTGTGTATATTCTAACTGTCCCATTTGTCAGTGCTATACTGTCCCAATTTACGGAAGAGCAGATGAACCGTTATGAGTCATTCCGAAGATCGGGATTTCAAAAATCAAACATGAAAAGGGTATGACCAAAGATCATATAAATTGAATGATTGATCTGATGTATCTTGCATATTTGCCTCAATATGCCTCAATGTTTGGAATGTAAATGAATATATGCATATAGAGTAGATATTTGTATCGCCTTGAATGCACTGTTAAGCGTAGTACCATTCTGTGGTATCGTATATCTCATAAATGCTGTTTGCTAAAGCGAATATCTTCTTTGTTCACTTCAGTTGGGGAAATTATTGTTCTGCATGCCTTGTATGAAGCATATCAAGATGATCATATCCGTAACATGTCTTGAGTTTGATTTTCTCAAGATGCATGGATTACTTAATTTCGTCCTAGTTTTTTCCTAGTTTGGAAAGTTGGTTTCTTCCTTAGTTTGGAAACTTGATTTCTCATCATGCTGTACTCCTCTTGAAATATTTGAAAGCTCAAAAACTTACTGTGATGCAAACTAATAGGTAGGATAATAACTGACTCTGATCTTGTTGTCATGTGTTTGCTATCCAGTTACTCAAATCAGTCTGGTGATGTTTGTAGAGTTGATCTTTTATTGTGTTTACTTGCAGCTATTGACAAGCATCACTGGAAGTCAAAAGATTTCTATCCCTACATCAATTGTGGTATCAGGGATAGCAAAAATGTTTGTTGGGGAGCTAATTGAAACAGGCAAGTTCAGAATAGTCGTGTTGTAATATTGACTAGCAACTTGTGTCTGAGCATGACATCCATAGTGTCCACCTGTAATATTGACTAGCATAATTTTATGTTTCAGTTTGGCCTCGGTAGTTATCCCTGTCAAGAGGCTCATTTTTGCTTTCGAGCTCACCATATTATATGAAACACATATTTTTGGCTAGCAGAATTTTTCAAGTATGGCTCACTATATTAATATATTGTATTAAGCAAATGCACTTTTCAACAAAAAAAATGGCAGCATGGTTTTCTTGATTGGTGGTTTTTTTCCTAACAATTTGATTGTTTGTATTCCAGCCAGGATAGTGATGACTGAGAGGAAGGATTCTGGACCGATTAGGCCTTGCCACATCAGGGAAGCATACAGAAGACTGAAGCTTGAAGGGAAGATACCACGACGATCTGTTCCTAGGCTCTTCCGTTAGAGAAGCATCTCTGTTGATATCAATCAGGACAGAGTTGGGTCTTTCTGTCAAACATGAAAGTATGATGCTAGTGGCCATTCGTTTCCCTTGTAACTGCAAGTATCATCTTACATATCTTGGGGAAAAAATGCTGTGTATAAAGCTAGGGTTATTAACCCAGTGTACTGTATGTTGGCCATCGAACAAATTGCATGTACCATTTGGGTGTATTTAAATATCATCCATGTTTGTGGTCCAAAAGAAGCGGTGGTTTGGCTTGCTACATATGCACTGTATGGGCAACTATGATGAGCCGTGGATTTGGCTTCTTGCATTGTTGCATTAGATCTGTTCTTGGCATATGCCTAAGAAGTCTCGGAGATTGGGTGTCAGCAAAGTCTCGGAGAT
Source organism: Panicum hallii (assembly GCF_002211085.1). Taxonomy (NCBI): domain Eukaryota; kingdom Viridiplantae; phylum Streptophyta; class Magnoliopsida; order Poales; family Poaceae; genus Panicum; species Panicum hallii. The sequence goes on along the minus strand of NC_038046.1, from coordinate 12,536,569 downwards.
TGGGTGTCAGCATTTCATTGTCCTGTTAACGCTGCTTTGCACCCAGTTTCTCTTCAATTTGAACCGCAATTCAACACGGGCTCTGAAGCAGTTCACAGGACTAAAATCCATCCTACTCTAGGGACCTCGTGAGGCTGTGCACGTACCTCACTTCCCACAAGAGAGAGAACCACGCGCAGCTTCGTCAGGCTCAGGCAGGCGCACCACGTCCACCATTGACCATTCACACTTGGGGAAATGCGCAAACCATCTCATTTTCCATTTCGAGCACACCCAAATCCCAAAAGCACCGGAACGGCAAGCCTTAACACAGACAAGTCCGATGACCGTCTCGTGCTTTTACACGCCAAAAGGGCAAAAAAATCATCATATAGGCTATTGGTCCTGCAGATCTGCCTGCAAAAGACCCCGCAGCGAGCACGAACGCTACACCAAAAGCATATAGCACGCAAAACATCGAAAGAATATGAACCTCCTTCAGTTATACCACGACACAAGAACCAAACTGATCGTCCTTAGTACGCCGCCGTAGAACCGCTATTGTTTCTCCACCTCGTCCACAGCAGGACTTCCAGGGCGATGATGGTGATCAGGAGGACGGCCAGGTTGAAACCGTAGCCGATCTTCCATGAGTTGCCGGCGCCGCCGACCTTGATCCCGACGACGATGTTGATCGCAGCGAAGAAGAGCACGAGCCGGCCTACCCAGTGGTGGTACCAGTTCCAGAATTTGCGGTACTTGGAGTCCTTGTTGGGCCTCAGGAAGATTGCTAGGATCTGAAGAAGTAGGCAGACATTTCAGATCTATGTAGCAAGTTTTATGTTGAAAATGCTGGTGTTAGTGTACTACTTGTAGTGCAAAGTAGTTAACTACTGTCAGTATTCTGGATCAAACTATTTTGACTTGATATGCACGACATGGTTTCACCTATGCAGAAGCAGAAAGCACATACCTGCAAGATGCCTAGCACAAGCACAAATATGCCGAGGCCCCTGTGTGCGGGGACGTTGGCTTGGATCTTGTTGTACAATGATACTCCAGCCACAATGCCGGCCAGACCCAGGATGAATCCCACAAACTGGATGCCGGTATGGAGGTAGAACCACAGGGGGTCCCATCTCCTGCAGTACCTTGCGACGATGGCGCCAATTGGCAGGAGCACACCCCACGCGAACAAGTTGAGCGCCCCATGAGTCCTTTTCAGACCTTCCGGGAAGGATGACGCGCTTGAAGAGCTGCCTGCAAACATGGAAGTTTTTGTTTTTCCGTGAGAAGAATGATTTGGTGGTTCAGTCGTCAGATCAGAAGTGCATTCCTCCATTGACTGTCATTTGCCAGAGTTATGGTTCTCTGATTTGGGAAGAATAGGTCAGATCAAAGTGTTGCACAACCACTTTCTATTGTTCAAGTTACTGATTTGTTTTCCTAAGCAGAGCCACTGATCTAAACATACTGAAATTTCAATCTCCATCAGAAAACAAAGGACTGACGGTACACATTTCTCTTTTCCAAATCTATCGGCATCAATCGGGTGGCACTAGAATCAAGCAATCGAAACGGACCTGTGGTGAAATCGAAAGCGATGGAGGTCTTGTCCTGGTGCTCTGAGAGGCGGTCGTTGACGGGGATGGCGGAGCCGATGGCGAGGAGCATGTTCTGGCGCTTGAGCGGCGCGGTGAACCTGAGCTGGAAGGCGAGGTAGATCTTGGCCTGCTGCACGAGCACGGTGTGGTCGTGGTCGTTGGAGACGAGGAAGCCCTTGTCCACGACCACCTGCGAGGGGGTCTTACCCTGCAGCGAGAACTGCTTGATGTGGGCAACCCCCGTCTTGCCCATCCACCCCACCATGGCGCTCGAGCCCACCATGAGGCCGTCCTTGGAGAACCCCATCCCCACCCACCCCGTGCTGTACATGGTCGAGAGCACCACCCGCAGCACGTTGTCCTTGCCCTGCGCGTACTGCAGCCGAGGGCAGAGCACCGGAGTTCAGTGAAAGCCAATGGGAGCGCGGGCTCCGCACCGGATCGCCATGGATCTAGCGCGAGGAGGCAAGAAACTCGCGAATCGAAGCACTGGTGGCGAGAGGCACGTACCCGGAGCACGAAGTTGTTCCAGACGGGGGCGCAGGCTAGCCCCGAGTAGTTGCCGACGAGCTGCGGCGGCAGCTCGTCGCCGCAGGTCTGCGCCGTCGCCGCCGGCGCGAGCACGGCAAGCGCGACGAGCAGCGCGCCGACCGACGCGCGCCCCATTCCCACCATTCCCCGCGTCAGGGAACCGGAGCCGGCGACGTGGGGAGAAGTGCAGCGGCCTACACCTCCGTATCAACCGCGACGTGCCAACCACCGGTACTAGCTTTACCTTTACTGGCCTCTGGAACGAGCTGCCTCTGCTTGGTGGAGGCGGCAGCTGCAACCTGGATGCAGCTTGCGATTACGCTTATGATATATTAGCTTGCTTGGCTGGTCTTGCGAGCATCTCCCGTGTGCAAGTGTCGCTAGATCTGGAACCAACAGGCAAAGGGGATCCATGTGTGCGCACACGCTACTTTGATGGAGCTTTCTGGGATTGTGCTTGCCTTGTTTTCGTGTGATTCAGAAAGCGCAGTGTTTTATACACTACTCTTTGAGGTGGATCACGATGGTTTCCGCAAATCCCAACAAAGAATGCATTCTTCCGGTTTGATTTGTAGAGGAACTTTTCATGTAATTTCAGTGCATTTCCAAACGTCGACATATATTATGTCTAGTTTGAATTTGAACTTTATAGATGTACCCTTTGAAATCTAGCCCCTGCGTCGTTCGACTGGCCGCTTCCGTCTCCACCCAACCAACCTAGTCTTGGTGGCCGCCGCCGCCGGACCGCCTCCAGCGGCAGTGGCGGCTCGCGGCGGGATGAAGTTGGTCTCACGCGCACCTCTCTCCTCCACCTCCTCCTTCTTCCCTCCCCCTCTTCCTCTGGTTCAAGGTCGTCATATGGTGCTCGCCGCCCTTGAGGGTTGTCTCCAGCCATCCCAAGCCAGATCCAACCTTCCCTAGTCCGGATCAGCATGCGGTGGTTACTCCCCCATCGCCGGTGACCGCAACCTAGGTCACACCCCATTTCCCTCTCTCATTCTTCCTCTCATATCATCCTCCTCTCCCCCCCCCTCTCTCTTCCTCAGCTTCAAGGTCGCCAAGATCGTCGTGCTCACCGCAGGTGAGAGTCGTCCAGCTACCTGTCGCTAGATCCAACCTCCACTGGTTCGGATCTGCATGCTCCCGGGTGGGGGCACTCTCCCGCTGCTTGTGGGCGCCGCCTCCTGTTGCCGCCGCCTAGGCCGCCTCTTTCGGTCGTCTTCGTGAGGCGGATCAGTGGGCAGGCCTAGCCGCCGCTGCTGCCGCCTCCACCCCTCTGGTCGTGCGGCCATCCCACCCGTTCCCCTCGGTTGCTGAGGTGGGATCCGGTGGTATGGCTTTGGATCACCGTGGTTGGCACATCTTTGGTGCAGCAACTTGCACCTTCTTCTTCCACCCTGCGCTACCATGTTCGTCGTACTCATCGATTTCAATCTCGTGCCCTGCTGCTGCGGTACATGACGGAGGAAGGGTCTTTGGTTTACGGGCGAAATCCTTGCCTAGCTTCGGACATCGTTCACCTCGCTGGAGGCATTGTGGTGACCTTGATCTTGTATCCTTGGGTGAAAGCTTAGTCTCTATCAGACGGGTGATGACAGTGCTTGGGTGCCGTTTCCTTCCTGAAGGCGTCGTCTTGAGGATCTCTCCATGCTGCATCTGTGTGGGTGTTTTGGTTGGTTTCGACAGTCTAATTCTCTTTTCGCAAGGCGTGTGTTGCTTGGTGTTCTCTGGGTTGGCTTATTAACCGCAACTGCGACGCGTTTTACTTCATTGCTTATGAAGCTGAGGTGGTCGCTCTCTCTTCATGTGCACTCTCGTCTCCAAGCTTAGGTGGTGGCTCATTGCTGCAGGCAAGATCGGACTACACGTTTGGTGGCTTCATCAGGCCTGTAGTTTCTCGTGTTGCGTAGCGGGTTGCTCTGTTACTTTGTTGAGTAGTAAGTTGTGTTTGCATGAGTGCAGTGGCCTCGGCTGCTTATATCGTTGTATTCTTTCTTCTTCTTAACGAAACGCGCTAAAAAAATTTGAACTCCTTCTAAACAGCTGCCATAACAGAGGATATCAGAAAAATTACAGAAAATATACGGGGCACTAATGTTCCAACGCCGCATAACACGCTGGTAGAAACATGTTGCCATGTTGGGGTCTTTTAAGAAAAACGCTCAGATTCACGCCGACACATGCAAGCATGTTCTTCCTCCAACCCTCTCTGGTTTGCCTTCAATGTGCAGTACGGCAGCATATAAAATCACAGTGGCAGGTGGTTCGCTGCAACCACCTGATAAAACATCGAGTCTTCAACCGGATCCTGTTCAGAGGCAATATACTACCAAGACCCTCAATCCTTTCCCCATCGTTGTCGCAGAGTTCAGAGATGGCATTTCGCATTCGCAAAAAAGAAAAGAGAGATCAAGATGGCTGAAATTTCAGCTGAGTGAATTCTCCACATATCTTACATGGAAACTTCCCTGAATATGAATCGAGTTGCCAAGAAAACAAAAATCTTGTGTGCAGCAAATTCAGCAAGGAGATGGTTTGAGTGAATCCAACACGCTGTATGTGTGTCTGTAGGCAGCATCGTGTACTGATTTCCTCCATTTTCTATGGTTCGGAGGGCGTCTCCTATTCATCGTCGGTGGAAATGCGTTGCCTACAGCTACAAGTGGCCCACGTGCGCAAGCCTAAGATGAGCTTTAGCGGAAAAGAAATGTTACTATACATGCAAACTCACTAATCATTTGCTAGCTTTCAATATCATTGCCTTCTGCAGTATCCCTGTTGGAAGATTATGTAAACCTGAACCTTTCCTAGCCACCCAAAAAGTTTGTCCAGGCCAGCAACGAGATTTCAAATGCGAAGAACCACAAAGTGAAGCAAGAATTATTTGCTTTCAATACCATTGCCTTCGTGCTGCATTATCCAAGTTGAAAGATTATGTAAGCCTGAACCTCTGCTGTATACTATCAAGCCAACCGAAAAGTTCGTCCAGATCAGCGACAAGATTTCAAATGCAAAATTTGATATCAGCTAGGTACTGTTTGGTGTATGTTTCTTCTGTCCAGTGCTAATATTTCTGGCAGATCAGCTCGCTGACGAGCAATGAGCCAATGATCATGGCTGCAGTACAACAAACATCCTTTTCAACTGCGAGTACCATCATGGGCCGCCTCAGGTTTCCGTGGAGCCGCCTCGCGGATGAGCCTGAGGGACTCGGCGAAGTCGTCCAGAAGCTGATGGCAATCCGGGAACTGCGACTCGTCTACTGACAGGACCAGCTTCACTTTGTTCATGTAACTCTGGTAATGTATGGTCAGGGCCTGCACACACACACACACATCCAGACCAAATAATTGACCAGCCACTGCAGATTCTTCAGAATTGCGTGTAGAGACACAGCACAGGCATGAACTTCTGAACAAGAGAGCCATGAATTGAAGCAACAACTGAATAAAGCATGCCACCTGGGATGAACTTACATGTGGGTGCCCGTAGGTTCCGGGGGCGATGTAGACGATGGGGTTGCCGCAGAAGAGCACCTGCTCCGTTGGCCCGACCATGTTGGAGAAGGACAGCGTGGTGTGCGTGAACATGCCGTAGCAGAGCGCGGCTGCTGCCTGCACATACGCATCCAGGTTCCAAGCTCTGTCAGGGCGAATCTAGATTGAGCTGATCAATTTTATTCCAGTGCTGAACAATGCACGGCAACAAACAATGGCCGGTTCTCCCCTCCATCACATGGTAAGAGCTCACAGCCAAAGTAGAGCCGCCGGGTCAGAGACAGCAAGCGAATCCACACCTTGATGCCGAAAAGCTTGAGGACCATGTAGCCGCTCCAGAAGGTGAAGACGGACTCCATGGAGCTCTTCTTCCTGCGCGCGACCTTGGTCGCCCTCCGGACGTACTCGACGGGGTCGTCGTGCCTGGCCAGGTGGAAGGGGATCAGCATGTAGCCGATCTTGTTTCCCCATCTGGCGCCGTTGTCCTTGCCGGACTCCATCATGCTCGCCAATGTCTGCTCATGCCACCAAGATCACGAAAAATGGGAGCGCTGAGTACATCTTCACTACTTCACCCAACTGTATGTGATGTGATCGACGAGGAAGTGGTAGAGGCTCACCTGTATGCCAGGCGTCGGCCGTAAGTTGACAAGAACAGCGGATCGCACCGTGATGCTCTTACTGTCGCTTTCACCTGAAGATTGTGGTTACGGCATCAGTTGCAAATGGTCCTGATACAGTGACCTGAATCACTGCACTGCCAAGACGCATTTCTGCATCTGGATCAGGCGCTCACCTGTTTTACGGAAATAATACCGTGACAGCGCCGCAGAGGTTATTCCAAGCAGAACATCGTTTACAGTCTGGAAAGGTGCGTGTATTAGTGCAAAACTTATTTGTGTGTTGAATATTTCTTCGATCTTTAAGGAAAAAGAACCAGAAAGCAGAGTACAGTAGTAGTGGCCAAGAAGAGAAGCTCGTGCGTACGCAGCTCATGGCGTTCTTGACGAACTTGATGTCGTCGAGGCTGAGCGTGCGGTTCACGAAGCGCTTGGGCCGGAACTCGGTGCCCTCCCGGCCCTTGAGCACCGTGGGCGCGTCGCCCAGCAGCGACGCCGCCGTTGCGACAAAGCGCGCCACGTCGACCGCCGTGTGCCACGCGAGCACGAGGAACGCTACGGCCCACGCGGCCAGCGCCGCCAGCGCGTCGAGGACGGCGCCCGCGGGCGAAGAGAGCGTCTGCCGCGGCCGCCGACGCCGACGCACCGCGTGGACGGGGCCCGCGCGGCGCGCCAGCGGGAGTGCGGGGAGCGCGCCCGGGTCCGCGGCGCTGCGCGTGCACGCCATGAAGAGGGAGAGCATGGAGACGCCGTCGCCGACGGAGTGGTGCACGCGGAGCGCGACCGCGGCGGCGGCCTCGGCGGTGGGGAAGTCGAGGACGTGGACCTCCCACAGCGGGACGGCGTGGTCCATGGGCCGCGTCGATAGCGACGACACGTAGTCCTCCAGGGCCCTGCCCGGGTCGGCCGCCACGGCGGCCGGGTCCAGCTCCGGGACGATGATGTGGTCGTCGAGGTTCACCGCCGTCCGGACCCATTTGGGCCTGGCGTCCGTTTCGAACTCGTTTAACACCTGCAGAGATTGTTGTCCTCAAAGCAAAAACAACAAAGAAGAAACAATGAACAAAAGACATGCATGTGTGCATGGTGTGCCCCCTCCCACACGCTTATATAGAGACAAGACAAATGCACCACCATCAATCAGATCGGGCTGCATACAGGATAAACTTTGATAGAGACCACATTGTACTCCAACGACTCCATTAATCCATGGAAACATGTGGTTTCTCGACAACGTTGATACTATTTGCAGTCTAATTAATGATCACAATCAATCCTCCTTAGATCAATAACTAAGCTATTTTTTTTTGATATGCAACAAGCCAACAAACTAGGAGTAGGACGTCGAAGGTATACTGGTAAAAAGGAGCCATATGACTAGAGTACTACTGGACATGCTCGATGACGACTGAACTCGGCACGCGAACCAATCGGCACTTCACAAGAGATCACGCGGCGACCGTTCAACGATGCCAAGAGACCATGCATGTTCCTTTCGCATGGCGATGACGCAGCTACGTACTCAAAGCTACCTTGCTGCGCAGTATCTGCCACACGTACATAGCTACAAGACACGCTGGGAACCATTTGAACATTCCTGTTTGGATCAACCGGACTGATGTTTGAACACTAATTAAAAATATTAAATATAAATTAATTATAAATCTAATTGCACATATGGAGGACAATTCACGAGATGAATCTGTTAAGCTTAATTAGTCCATGATTTGACCTTGTGCTACAATAAATATGTGCTAATGATGGATTAAGTAGGCTTAATGGTTTCATCTCGTGAATTAACTTTCATTTATGCAATCGGTTTTGTAATTAGTCTATTTTTAATACTCCTAGTTGGTGTCTAAACATCTGATCCGACGGGGTTAAAATTTAGTCCCCGGTACAAACAGACCCAAACTCTTCTTAGGAAAATGTGCAAGTAACCTCAACCTTAGGATAAAAAGACAGCAATGCGTGTAGGGCAAATGTTAAAGTTTCAGCAAGTACGCTGCTCTATAGCCACAACTCACTCCTTTGGTTTTATTCTCTCTTTTTTTAATTCTTTTTACCATGTTCATAGAAATTGCACCAACATCTGCAGCATCATATTAGTTCCATTAAAATCCTTCGTAAAATATGTCATGATGCTGTATTCATCTGGTATTGTAGATTATATAAACTCAGTCAAAGTTAGATCTAAACTGAAAACTTTTACTTTTTTTTTAGAACGGAGAAAATAGTAAGCAAAACTGGCCGTACTTTTCAAACACAGAGCGCTACAGTTAAACGCAACTAGCCTAGCAGAGGCCTGGTTGTTCAAAAGTCTAGCTAGACTCGAGAGGACGAAGAAAAGGAGCGGCAAAGTGAAGAAGGAAGATGGCCATGGCTTTCCTAATCTTCTCGAACAGCACGAACAGCTGATGAATCCACGAACGGAACGCGCGCAACGGACTGGCGACGGGTGAGAAGCGAGCGCGCATACATACGCGTACCTGGACGCTGCAGAAGCGCGGGTGGCGGGCGAGCGTGGCGGCGACCCCGGCCCGGAGCGCCGGCAGGTCGACCGGCGCTGCGAGGCCGAACACGGACACGATGTGGCAGCGGAAGTGCGGCTCCCGGAACAGCCGCCCCGTCGGGCTCACCGGCTCCTCCTCGGCCACGGCATCGGCACCGACCGCCTCATCCTCCCGGCCGGCCGCTGCCTTGCTCTCGAACTCGATCGCCGCCGCGGCCGCCGTGTCTATGGACAGCGCCCGCTTCCGCAGCGTGGCGCTGGCACCGGCGCCGGGATCCATCGCCCCCGTCGAGTGAGCTCTCGTGCGCGCGCGCGCCTCCTTCCCCGACGGCGGACGCGCGGGGAATTCTTCCGGTGTACGTGGCTGCGCGCGGCGCACGCAGGTATGCGCAGCTTGCCAGCGGCGTCCGTGCCGGGAAAGTGGGAAAATGCAACCTCGCCGCGGGCTTCTAGTAGCAGCCGGCCCGGGCGGGGCGTGCAAGGCTGGGCTGATTCTGACCGGGGAACTGACTTGTGCCGGCACGTATCGCGCGCCGCGCACGGGGTATGTAGCGGCATCGGTGGCGCCTCACGGCGCGCTGCGCCTGGGATCGACGACGGCCAGACACGAGGCTGGATGGGACGATGGATAGACGGTCAGGCTGCTGACAGGCACTGCCTTGACACAGGCGCGCTCTTCTACAGTGTGCGCTGTGCACGCCTCTCCTACAGGTCAGGCGTGGATTCCGGACACCTGATCAGCAGAGCTGGGACGTCGACGTGCGGGCGTGGTTGGGTTCAGACCTTTCCCAGTTCAGCGCACGCAGCTGCTAGATCGTCGTGAGGTCACGGTCGATCTCGGCGGCGTCGTACCTCAGAGCAAGGCTTTTCCATCCATTCCATGAAGGCTAAAATCGTAGCGGCACGAGGTTATTCCACTGGGTGTGTCGTCCAGTCCACGAACGCTGCGGCAAGTGTGTGAAGAATAGTCTCCCAAAAAATGGGCGACGCAGCGTCCAGTCCGGATACTGAGCGTATTCATTAGTAAAGCTTGAGGCATTCACGAGTCTGTTCGCAAAGCACGGCGAGCGCCAAGAAAAGGAAAGTCTTCAAACCACTGCAGAGCAGCCAAACTACCTTTCTGGAGCTTACAGAGCCAATGAATTTGATGATTCTTAACAAGGAGATGCACCTACTTGTTTTTAAGGACAGTGGTGCTTTCTCTATTGTGAATCATAGTATGGACACATATACTCACGTACACACACGTTCTTACCAATACACATACGGCATAAGCACTTTCAGAAGACTGGCAAATTCTAGAATTTACAAAGCCACTATAGGCATCTCGCCAGTGAATGCCACATTACCTACCTTTACTCTAGAGTTCAATAGTAATTTTTAAATTTTTAAAATTTATGATTTTATCCTATGTTCTTATGTTTTACAGCTGAATTGACATTGTTATGGACAAAAGTAAGGGTAAGAATGCAACTGTGCTTTTTTTTTCATATAGAAATGGCGGGCTCTTTCATCTTGTATGCTCAATCTCTTTTTAGAAGAGTATTTTCTAGTTGTATTGTACCAAAATTTTTTCTAAAGTCAAGGGATTTTATCGTAAATATGCTTAAGTAACACTAAACCCGCCCCAAGGCCCCAATGACCACATCTCCACACGTGTGTCTGTTCAAAATCTCGAGCCGGTAGCACGGAGTGAATGCTCGTGTGCCACAACACCTTTAGCTGCCCATACGTTTCTGTCCCTGAACCACGTACGGCTAGAAAAAAATGTTGTGTTTCTTTCCGATTAATACGAAAATTCCCTGACACGCTCGATTTACGTGGGCTTAATTCGATTACTTGCACACTGGGTTCATTTCCGAGAGAAATCATCGTCTCAGAGTTCCACACAAATTTTTATATAACCGGCTATAACTGCCACTAAAACCGGCTATAATCCTCTAAAAGTAGGAACGGCGGCCCTGCCGCTGAACGCTCTAGCCGGCGATTTAAAATCATAATTCCACACCGATATATATATTTGGAAACTTGAGGGGTTTCCACCAAATATGCAGCATGGAACGCGGACGATCACATCTCGACACGTGGCACCTGATCAAGGCTTCGACTCGAAGCACCACCCACAAGCCAAGCGAAACCGTCGGAGCGCACAAAAACCAAACAGCTCCTCCTCGGCTGGCACGAACGCTCGTGTGCAGTGTGCACGATCGAACAAACCCCGTCGCGCACGCCCCGCATCCTCGCGGGGTCATTGGCGTCTCCTCAATCGACGGCCGCGCCCAGGGCCCCGACCGCCTAGGGTTTCCGGCGCGGCGGCCATGGAGAACCTCATCTCGCTCGTCAACAAGCTGCAGCGCGCGTGCACCGCCCTCGGCGACCACGGCGAGGAGAGCGCGCTCCCCACCCTGTGGGACTCGCTACCGGCCATCGCCGTCGTCGGCGGCCAGGTCTGACAGGCCCGCGATCTAGCATTTGTATTTTTCCTTTCCTTTTTGGTTCTCTGTTTTTGGACGTGATGCTGGGGTTTTTGGCTGTACATGTGGTGTGGAACCCTAGTGTTTGTGATGGCCGCTTCGTAGTTTAATCCGCATTTACGCGGAAGCTAGTTGTTCCTGATTTCGAAATTTGGAAGTATTATTTACCAATGTGGGTTTTGACATGCCATTTTCCATCTTTTTTGCCGTTACGTGCGACAGAGTTCGGGTAAATCCTCGGTGTTGGAGAGTGTCGTTGGGAAGGATTTCCTACCTCGGGGTTCAGGTACTGTGGTTTCACGGTTTCGATATTGTGAAAAAGCTTTAGTACCATAACCCCTTTTGTCCAATTTTGTGATGGTGCTTATGGTTTGATGGAATTCTGCAGGAATTGTTACAAGGCGCCCCCTGGTTCTGCAACTCAACAGGATTGATGGTCCAGGAGAATACGCAGAGTTCATGCACCTTAAGAAGAAAAGATTTACAGATTTTGGTAAATCCTTTACTCAATTAGTCAATTACTGCCTTGGTCTGTTTGAGCATCTGAACTTAATTACCAATCTGAAAATAATTCAACTGCAATACAGAGAAACATTGTAGTATAGCGTCTAAAATGCAAATCCAAGCTCATGGCACTTCGTGGTATTATATTGTGTTACTCAACTTGAGAGCTAATGACAATATGACATAGGGTTACATTTGATCACTAATATTGCCGCACTGCTTTCATGGTCATACATTGTTTCCTTAAATGTGGATTGAATTGCATGTTTCATGAGTGAACTGCATATTTTAGTGGCATAATTTTCTGTTTAGAACTGTCTAAAGTCTGCCATAGCTACGCATGCATGGTTAGCAGTTCAGTAATATTTTTTTAAAAAAAATGGTACTGATATACTCACACTTTACAGCCCTAGTGAGGAAGGAGATTGCAGATGAAACTGACCGAGCAACTGGCCGCACAAAACAAATATCAACTGTGCCCATTTATTTGAGCATATATTCCCCAAATGGTAAGACTAAAATCCTGGCAATATGTTGTCTCAGTTTACACTCTTTGCTGCTATTGCTTTATTACATCTCCAGTTTTCAGCTTTAGTGTTGTGTGGTTTTTTAATCTTAAGCATGAACTTTATGAGTTAGCTACTGGAGCATAACTGTACTTAGAGAAACCTTGATTGTGTACATAGCTATTGTTCCCATTAAAAGCCATCAGAATTTCCAGCATCGCCATCACTGAGACTAGCTCAATAGGCTCAGCCTATGATTTCATCTTGTAACCCCTATTTTGGGATACTTTCAGTGGGATGTGTCCATTGTCTCTCTGAAATTTATATTAGGAAAACAATAAGCCGAGCAATCCCTGAACAGAGGCTGGCTTTCATCCATTTCTCTTATCTGATCTGGGTGCAGGATTGCTGATGGTTGTAGAATACTGTAGCCCCGTTGTTTATATTTTTGTTATGCTGATGAGATTCTGCCTACTTTACTTCGTATTCTATTCTAAATGTTTTTAACCATTGCAGTTGTAAACCTTACTCTTATTGATCTCCCTGGGCTTACTAAGGTAGCTGTTGGTAAGTCATTCTTGATGTTAAGATATTGTCTCCTTTATTCCTATTGCAGTAGTTTGTGTTACTAACTTGCAATTATATGTTTTGATAATAGAGGGACAACCTGATAGTATTGTGCATGACATTGAAAACATGGTTCACTCATTCATTGAAAAGGTACTTTATAATAACCCCATGCGCAGTCTTTTCATTATTATTGATGATGAGCATAATTTCTACTTTCAACTGAATTAAGTGGCGACCGGTGAGTAACCACAAACTGAGAATTGGGTTCAGCATATTAATCCAGTTTTCCCTCTATATTTTGGCATGCACCAGTTCACATGTATATCGACTAATTTTGTGATCTGATATGGTCTTCTCTCTTTTGCTAAAGTTACATTTGAACTGTCCTTTATATTCAAGTACCTGGCAAAAATGTTATGTATACCAGTGGATCTGTTTATTTTTTGTAGCCCAATTGCATCATTCTTGCAATTTCTCCAGCCAATCAGGACCTTGCAACTTCTGACGCAATAAAAATTTCACGGGAAGTTGACCCAAAAGGTATAATACTGCTACGAACTTAATGAAGAATGTGATGAGTAGTTTGATTTTCGGGTATAACATAATGTGATTTCAATTTTATGTCTTTACTCTTTAATTGATGTGGTAAATAAATTCATGTAATGTCTATTTTATAAAGTAACTTGTTAGACCAAAATAGACTCATGTAAAAAATAATCTAATATTCTATTGAATGCTATGATGTTGAATTTCAGGTGAAAGGACCTTTGGTGTGCTTACAAAAATTGACCTAATGGACAAGGGCACAGACGCAGTTGATGTAAGTTATATTCATCACTCAGAATGTTTCATAACAGTTGATAATTCTCATGAACAATTAGTTTGTTCTGTGATTCTCTTGATAACAGTTGCCTGTTCTGTGATTCTGTACCAAAATTATTGAATCTAACAAGAATGATATTCTGTTGATCTACTAATCAAAGCTCCTAATCTTCTGTGAGTTTCCTCTTGTGAGAAACTCATGCATCTGCCTCTCTGGTTCCAGCCACAGTGATTACTTGCTTAGCTGCATTGCTAATTTTGCTTTGTTTAGTCTTAGGTCTATGCATGTGCTCTCCTAGTGTGCACTGGTTGCAAGGCAGTAAGCCTCTAATTGTGGTTTACCTTATATAATAGCTGTGTCTTGATTCTGATTGGGTTCTGTTCTGTAGATACTAGAAGGAAGGTCCTATCGACTACAATATCCATGGATTGGTGTTGTTAATCGTTCCCAACAAGATATAAATAAGAATGTAGACATGATTGCCGCTAGGATTAGAGAGCGTGAATATTTTGCAAGTATACCAGAATATAAACAACTTGCGCACAGAATGGGATCAGAGCACTTAGCAAAGATGCTTTCAAAGGTATGCTGTACAAATTATATTATGTGTGCAATCAAATTTGATTATTTGTCTTGAGGACCTCACGATTATTTACTAGCCATCATCCTGCAGCATTTGGAATCTGTGATTAAATCAAGAATTCCAGGGATCCAGTCTCTAATAACCAAGGCCACTGCAGAGCTAGAAACTGAACTTTGTCGTCTTGGAAAACCCATTGCTGCAGATGCTGGAGTAAGACTTCTGCATGTTATCAGTCTAGGAATAGATGATTTCTATATTTTGAATCTTCTCTAGCCCCAAAGTTTTTCTCATATAATGGGTACATGATGAGTCTTACTATGGTATTACCTATTTCTTTGTGCCAGCTACACGTACCTTATATACATTTGTCATGTCCATTCAGACTGTATGCATCATTCTGTAATACACTTAAGGTTTTCTTGTTTTACGCTTCTAGCATAAGACATGCTCTCACGAGCCACTATTACATGCACGAAAAATTTCCTGCAGCTAGTCTTTCAATTTGCATTATTATGGAAATATGTTAATTACACTTCTTCATGTTATTCAGGGAAAGCTGTACACTATTATGGAAATATGTCGCATGTTTGACAGTATCTACAAGGAACATCTGGACGGAATGTATGTTTCAAATAGAGCTTCTGTTCGTTATGTCTTTTGGGACATTACATTGAGTGCTACTTCCAATTTTGAAGAGATTTTTTTTTCATAGTTTGGAGAAAAGCTATTCTGGCGGAAACAGTCTTTTGTTGCTAAATATTTTAATACTGCAATGTATAGCATTTCTAGCTGTGTTGGGAGTTCGGTATATAGTGAGGATCTCAGCTGTGAAACTACTATAGAAATAAGGATGCAAGTGGGTACCTAATAGTGTTTTTTGGGTCAGCTAATTAATTACGATGGCATGCCACTTTAGTTCATTTTATCAACATTTTGGTAGACCCAATGACCCAATATATATATAACTTGCATCCCTATATAGCAATGATACCTCCTCATGTTTAAAACAAAACTTGTACTTGCAGTTTGACAGATATCCTTTGTGTGCATGAAGTCCTGATATGAACTACAATATTTTGTTTCCAAAGCACACACAAATTAGTATTTATCATAAAATTAATGTGACATTATTGTATTATGCATTAGAGTGTATCTGGCATGCGCACACTATAGTAGGAACTGGTAATTAACTGCACATTTCAAAAGGTACATATTTACCTGCCAAATTAGTGATTTTCAACCAAAACATTCTTCATCGGAACGCTGAAAATGTACGTGCATGTGTGCTGCTTCTCAGCTACTTATTCTGCTATCATCCAACAAACAGTTTTTCACATAACCTGTCCGTTGAGAGAGCCAATGAAAATTAAACTTCTATTCCCTCCTTTCTGATACAAAATCAACTTCTTCTGCAAGATTGTCTACATATTTCTATTTTCATTTATGTTACTTCTTTTATTTTGACAGGCGTTCTGGTGGGGAGAAGATCTACTATGTCTTTGACAACCAATTTCCGGTGGCTCTTAAACGGTTGCAATTTGAAAAACATCTTGCAATGGAAAATGTAAAGAAGCTTATAACACAAGCTGATGGATACCAACCACACTTAATAGCTCCAGAGCAAGGATATCGGCGTCTTATAGAGTCATGTCTTGTTAGTATCAAAGGTCCAGCTGAGGCAGCTGTTGACGCGGTATGTCGTGCATGTGTTTATATGCTCAATAACTCACATTTAAGAGTTTTCTGCATCATCTCTTGCAGTTATCTAATATTTCTAATAACGTTGTGCCTTGAAACGTTTCCATCTCTAACTTATGGAGATATCTCCAAAAGGTTTAAATCAAATTGATTTTGGGAATCTTTCATTCCTTGCAGTCTAGCACTGTGAATAGTTACATTTTAAAATATAACTTATCTCATTTATCTTTGGGCCTACTCCACATTGGTCAGTGTTTCAGAGCTAGTGCTAATTATTGCACCACAATTTTTTCGTTTTATACAAGAAAGTATTTTTCATGACTTTTACGAGTTTGGGATAGTAGGAAGGCAAAATTTTCGTTCTTTTGTCAAATCCTTGTACTGTCTTTATTCATTTCTTTTATATAAATCAGTTCAACTGAAATAGTTTTGATCGTTGATATTTTATTTACTTAAACCTTGACCGGCACAAATGTTTCATTCAGTTCTAGAGCATGACACCTTTTACACATTGGCACTTGGCAGGTCCATGCAATACTCAAGGAGCTCGTTCACAGGGCTATCAAGGAGACACATGTATGTTTTGTCCTTTCTTGATCTGTTGAACTGTATTTGCAGCACAAACATGGTTTTATAATCTGGTTGTACGGTTTATACTTGTGGCGAGTGTATGTACCAGTACTAAGGTAGGACGCAGGAGATTTAATGCATCCCTTTTCTTTTTTTTTTTGGAAGGAGAGGTGGGTGAATCACCTATCTGATTTGATTTCAGTTATAGTTTCTTTATTTACAAAAAATTGATATGGAATATCTATCAGGAATTTAGGATTGCATCTATTTGTCTATAACTCTATATGCAAGAACGTGCATTTGTGTATCATTCAAGAATGTACCTTAGTAAAAATATAGCAATAAAAGTGATGGAGAAATGTTACTTAGAAAACTCTTATCCTGAGTAGCGACTTCACTTAGAATTGAAGTTGTTTGACTGTGTTTGTGCAGGAGTTGAAGCAGTTTCCAACTCTTCGTGTGGAAGTAAGCAGTGCAGCTTTTAAAGCATTGGACAGAATGAGGGATGAGAGCAAGAAAAATACACTGATGCTTGTTGATATGGAGTGCAGCTATTTAACTGTAGATTTCTTTAGGAAGCTTCCTCAGGATGTTGAGAAAGGAGGAAGTCCAACACAATCCATCTTTGATCGATACAATGATTCATATCTCAGACGAATTGGTAAGGACTTCAGAGTTATTTAAGCATTTTCCACTAGAGTTGAATGCTTTAATGTTACTTCTTACCGTTATTATCGCAAGTTCTGAACAGACATGTATTTAAGAATAGTTCTGTGAACCAATACGTTTAGTACACTTGAAACGAACTTAATTGCACGATTAGTTACAACATAACTTGCTTGTTCTTGTCATCTTATACAGGTACTAATGTACAGGCGTATGTCAACATGGTATGCTCAACCTTGAGGAACTCCATCCCGAAATCGATCGTATATTGCCAAGTCCGCAAGGCGAAGCGCTCACTACTAGATCATTTCTTTACGGAGTTGGGAGCAAGAGAGGTGAGTTGTTTTGGCACCTTCCGTTATGGTAGCTTTTCTTCACATGAACATAATGAGTATTTAGCTGAAGCTGAAGTGCTATGTAGCTTGTCTATGTTCACGGTTCACCGATGTACCCATACATTTATTACTCTCTAAACGATTGTTGTCACACGCACTTGCATCACGACCAAGTGTTAGTGTGGCGTCTAGTGTGATGATCACCTTAATACAGTCGTTTTGTTAACCTCACTTCCGTTCGCTGTGCAGACCAAGCAGCTGTCTAAGCTTCTTGATGAGGACCCTGATGTCATGGAGCGCAGAGCAAAGCTTGCCCAGAGGTTGGAGCTATATCGGAGCGCCCAGGCAGAAATCGATGCGGTTGCATGGGCCAAATAATCTCGTCTCCTTGGCCGGATTCCGCGTTTTTCAGTTGATCTTTTTGGGAGAGCCATCAAATATAGCTCTTTCGTTTTTCTCTGCCCATTGGGTTCATCTGTTTAGGTAGTTCATGGTGTTCGGGAGCACAGACATCAGCTAGACCTTTTTGTTATCTAGAAGTTCTATATCATTGTCGTTTCTGTTCTTGTCCGCGGGATCAACGAATTTGTTCTAGGTCGGTCGGTTCCTTGTGTATCTGAAGGAACCAAGTAGATTGCGTTTTCCCCGAAATCCATACGAGGTTCTCAGTAAGAAGGCAACGGAGAACCCACAGAAAAAAATGGAGAAAAGGTAACCGAGAACTAGAACGAGCAGCGGACGATGGACGATGGTGATGGCAGCACCTACCTCGGAGGACTTCGGAGATGCTCCCCAGGAGCTGAGCCCATCGGGACTAGATCGAGTAAGCCAGCCCAACAAAACTTGGCACGCTGGCCTGGTGATGTTTCGTGCTCGGAACAGAGAGAGCCAGCCCAAAGTTGTGGGCTCCGGTCCGACAAGGTCCACAGTTGGGATCGCTCTGGAACTCACCGAATCACCACTCAACAATCACCGACCCGGCGACCCTTTAAAAAAAAACCACTGAACAATCACCACAGCAGCGTTTCACATTATGTGCAAGCCTTTGAGGTACTACTCCCATCTCAAATTATTATTAATAGTTTTAAATTTTTTAAATCTATAAATTTTACTAGTGGCCTGGTAAACATGGCCCCCCACTCCCCCGGTGGCCGCCTAAAACTAGGCATCATCCAACTGCCAAACTGACCCGAACAATATCTGAAGACTGAAGCTCCACGTACTCGACTAGCTACCGACAGACCGAACTCGCATCGTGCCCACCAACGCCCACCTGTTCAGTGGCTCGCTCCGAGCCGTCCACGCCGCGCGGAGAAACAGCGCGCGGGCGTGCACCGCATGGGCGCGTCGTGGAGAGGTGGAGGCGAGGGGGCTGCACGGCACGTCGCGGTCGGGCAACTGTGCGCGTGAGGCAGCAGTGACGTGCTAGTCGAAAGGGACGGCGACGAGCGGCTGAAACATATGGAAAGTCAGAGCGCGCCGCGCGGGGTCCAAATCTGCGAAGTCGCATGGCCACAGGGAAGCGATCGCGCTTGCTCACCAGCCAACCAACCAACCGTCGCCGGCCGCACGGATCTGCTGCGGGAGCGGGCCGTAGTGGTTAACCGTTGTGCTGATGAGCGAGCTAGTGAAGCAGGGCAGGGCGGCAGGCGAGGTCCAGTTTTCAGGCTCTCTTCCATGCGAAGAAAACAAGGGGAATTCGCAAATTTCTCGCTTAACATTTAACAAGCGTACCTGCAATTCCTTCAAAAAAAAAAAGCAAGCACATCTGCAGTATTGTATTGGATGGAATTTGGAAACACTAACACGGGTTCACTCAAAACTGCTCCACTATATACGCCAAATTCAGGAGGAAAATGGATAGAAAAATAAACCTAGCTACTATCATGTGTGTAACTCTTTTTTTGCGGAACATTTGTATAGCTTTTCAATGACAAGTTAACACAATGTACGCCAAATTCACATTAAAGTTTGCTGACGTCGCTAGCTAGAGCGATTCCCCGTGCCGTGCTGCCACGAGTCGACACGAGCCTACTACTTCATGCTCAGATACATGCCATCAATGACGCTCTGCAGACAAATAGCACAAAATCCACACGAAGGTCAGCTTGGCGAGGATGGGGGTCGTCCAAGCGCGGTAACTGAGAGTTTGAAACTGAAGCTATGCCATACCTGGTAGTATTTCAGCAGCTGCGGCCGCTTCTTCTTGTACGTCGGGGTAATGAGGTCGCGTTCCATGTCGAACGGCACCGGGTCTAGATGAACGGCCCTGATCAGCTCGAAGCCTTTGAGCTGTCGTGCCAAAAACAAGAGAACGGATGCGTCAGATCTAGCTGCCGAGGTCACTGCAACCAGCAGAATTCCAGTAGGTGATGTTTGATGTGTTCCAGCCGTCCAGGTTGTTCCTCACCTTCTTTTCTTTACCCATCTTGGTTAGTTCTCCCAAGATGAACTCTTTGGCTTTCGGGTCTTCGCAAATTGCGGCAAACTCTCCAGTTACCCCGTTCGACTCTGCCCATCGCTCCAGAGCCTGCTTGTTGGGGTTCACCACCGCAACGAGGCTCGACTCGAAGCTGTTGCCATACACCCAAACCTGGAGATTCCAATAGTAAATTAGTGGACAGATTATGGGATGTTTTGAAATAATTTGCTGCTGCAAACTCAATGCTTAGATGAAGGTTGTTTTGAGCTGTACCGAATCAACACCAGGAGTCTGACCAAAGATGTTCTCCAGATTCTCGACTGCAACATACTCTCCCTGTGAGAGCTTGAAGATGTTCTTCTTGCGGTCGATGATCTTCATGCTCCCATCAGGCTGCCACTCACCAATGTCTCCTGTGGTAAATAGGAGCATTTGACAGTGAACAAATAAAGTTGTAGAAAAAAGCCTGGATTTGTGAAAAAAATTCAAAGATTTTTTTGATAACAAGTTGAATTGAGGGTCACTTTCAAGACGGTTATCGGTCTCCCGTGAGTTGAATGCAAGCCATAAATTTGTTGACAAGAGGGCTCTTAAAGTTTTGTTCCCTTCCCACATTTTTTCTGGACTACTCCTTTTAACACATTGACGAACAATGATGCAGACGTGGACAGCCCTGTTTTTTTTTCTTGATAAAGGACGTGGACGTACTTCCAGCAGACGCTGGGGGAGAGATTGATACCTGTGTGGAACCAACCGTTGACCATGACTTCCTTGGTTAGGTCCTCTCGCTTGTAGTACCCTGAGAACAGGGTGTCCCCTCTTATACAAATCTCCCCACGAGGCGTCTCGCTCGACAGCGCGTCGTACCCCATCTCAGGGACAGATTCCAGGCGTACTTCGACGTACGGGACTGGAGGGCCGACGGTTCCCAGCATGGACATGTTGTTCGGTAGGGAAACGAAGGACCCGGCACAGGTCTCCGTAAGTCCTAGAGGAAGAGAATAAACATAGGTGATTAAGATTGTAAGACATTTCAGGCGAATGTTCAAGTTTTTAATTTTATTTATCATAGAACTCTATATTTTGTTGACGAGTATACCATATCCCTGAAGAACATGGGAGCATGTCACCACACGCAGATACTCCTCAACATGTCTAGACAGGGGAGCAGCACCGGATAGAATCAACCGAACCCTGCCACCTAGTCCCCGTTTCACCTATATATGGTACAAAGAAACAAATTAAGTCAGTAAAAAAGTACGGATAAGAAATCAAATTTTATTTTAAAATTCTGACTTCTCGCCATTTCATCGTACCTTGGTGAAGACCAGTTTGTCAAACACTGCAGCAGCCTCTTCATGCTTGCTTCCTTTCAACATATTACCTTGTTTGCTGCACAATCATTTGGAGTAAAAATTAGAGCCTGATCACTATATTAGCCAACATATACCTTGATGATTAAGACTAACAACAGCCTTACTATTTGTAAGCAACATTGAACAAGGTCTTCTTCAAGAAACCACCAGTTGTGATTTTATCTTGCAATCCTGAATCACAAAAGTAATAAACATATTATTTGGATAACTGTTCGAATGACATTGTTTTTTCTCGAACACACATAAGAGCTGCGTATCTTTATATTATATAGAGAAAAGAGAGAGTCCCATACAAAGCAACATCTTTACCTCTCCTAGGAGATAACAGAGGTTCAAATAATATAACAGTATTGAATATGCTACAAATGGATTGATGCCAGGTACGTAAAAAAAAAAATCTTCAATTCATGAACCACCTTGCTGGCAGAGATTGTGATATATGATTAATTGAAAGTTCAGGTGGCTGCTTTGCGCTCAGGTCATTCGTTGGAAAAAGAAATATTTAATTCAATTAGAGTACCTCCATAAATCCTGTCCAGAACACGTGGAACAGCACAGAATACTGTTGGTTTGAGTTCGCCAATGTCTTCAACCAAGAGTTTAACATCCTGAAATAGAATGCTTACGATCAAATGTTCACATGAGAAAGGTAGTGAGCACAGAAGCATGTGTTTCCTATCCTTACCCCACGCCAAAATCCAATTGAAGCACCATGGTGAATGAACACCTCCTCAATCAGACGGTCAAAGATATGAGCAAGCGGAAGGTAAGATATGTAAACATCATCATCGCGAAGCTGTTGGATCAAAATAAGATTTGTAAAAGGAAGAGACAGTGCATTGGGATACAAAAGACTGAAATAAAATACGATAGATAAGTACCCAACCTCCTCGCCTGAGCTGCTAAGGAACTCATCTACTGCTGAAACAATGGTAATGATGCTCTTGTTGGAGATTAATACTCCCTTAGGATCACCAGTTGTGCCACTGGTATACATTATTGTGCATATGTCATCCTTTTCCTTTGGTGGGAGCTCAAACTTCTCTTCACCGCTCTGTTGGTAAAACAGAAAAGGTTAATCATTCTAATGGATATATCAAGTTATATTTCTCACAATGATATCCCCTAAAATACATAATGTTGAAATTTGAAACGGAAAAAGTGCCTTCACATAACAGAGTTTACAAAGCATTTATTCCATCTAGGATTTGGTTAGAAAGGGAGAACTCTACCAGTTGCAGAAACTCTTCCCATGAGTAGATGGACAAGCCATTCTCTTCAACCTTTTCCTTGTGCTCGGGATTGACCTTACCAAAACTCACAATTGCTTAAACAAAAATGAAAGACTATCAGTATGTCATATCCACTATGTTATAGGTTATGCACACAGCCAGAAATTTCTCAAACTTACTCTTCAAAAATTTGGTTGCATTGGGAAATGTCTTGAGTATCTGAAAAAAACAATGAATTATTTGAAGTGCTAACAAAAAGCTGCGCTGGGGCTCTGAAAGCATAGTACAACACATTCTTGATAGGGTGGACAAGATAGAGCAAACAGCAAACTGTGCTATGGATTATTCTAATAAATCAAACTAACACGTTTGTCATGTACTTTTGTGAATCTTTTGGCTATAAGGGAAATGCAAAATAATGATTGTAGATTGCTAAGATAACATTTTCAGTCACAGAAAAGATCCTTGAAAAAAAATAGGCGTGATGTGAGACAAAATCATGTCTTATTTTTGTAATGGCAACTTGTAGGATGCAATGATTTTTACTGTGCTGACTAAGGTGGAAAAGTCATAAAATGTTACAGTAAAAGAGAATACCTCTCCAATCTTCTTTTCCTCAACAAAAGCAATCTGCACCTCTGCATGGCACAATACAAATTCTACTGCCCCGGCACCTACAGCCATAGAAGTTGACGGCAGATGGCAGCAGGCCATTGTTAACAAATGAACCAAACAGGAACTTTGTATGTGTGTGCATACACATGTTTTAATTTGGCGGTTGCTATGCAAACATGATAATCCTGAACATCACGTGTTTCCGTTGCTCCAAGGAAACAAGAAAAACTTACCAAGCGTGTCATACAATGGAACACAGTAGATGCCATGGGCATTGCAGGCCTGCACAATAAAGCAATATCATTGTGAAATTTTTGGTATGGTCAAAGAAAGAAAAGACGCATAAATACATTCATGAAAGTTAGTAGAATATGGGGCAATTTTTTTCCCCAAACGTCCAAGAAATTTACAGAAAATTTTCCAGGCATGTTCTCCCCCAAAAGGATCAAACAGGCAATTGACAGTCTAAAACTATGACCGAAGAAGAATAACTTTCCAATAAATTTCAAAACTACTGAAAAGTTGAAACAGCTCTGGCCATTTTTTCTTTAGTGGAACAAGAAAGTTGTAGAAGTAGGGCTTGTAGCTATGAGCCTACTGATTCTTCTAGGCTAAACATCTTCATGAACAAAGTGGCAAGTGGACTCGATGCGTGTAATTCAGCTTAGGATATTGATGCCATAAACGTACCTGCATACTGATAACCCACTCAGGCGAATTGGCCCCATAGATGCCGCACCGGCCACCCTACAGACAATCAGGCATGGGTCATGTCAACAGCCCATCAGCACAACATACAAAGAATAATGGAAGCATGGAACAAACGAGGAACTGTTCCAGCTTCTCGGTATGGAAGACGGCAGAGCAATAATCGAAACAAACGTCTGTACCTTGCCGACGCCGCAGCTCCGGATCGCAGCCCCGACCTTGATCACGGTGTCGTAAACCTCCTTGTAGGTCAGCCACGTGTAGTTGCCAGCCTGACGCAAGAGACGGAGACGCCAATGGATTCAGAGGGGAACAGGAAACACAGAGAACCGTAAGCAAGCACCAGGTGGTGTGTGAGAGAGAGAGGTTCGCGTGCGGCTATCAACCTTTCCGTCGACAATTTCGCGGCGGCCGAGCATCTTGTTGTCGGGGTACTTCTCCACGGACAAACTGCACAGAGGGGGCGCATCATGCGCACGAGCACGTCACCGGCTTATTGAAGATATATGAAAATAATTCTCAGAGAATCGAGGTAACTGGTTGATGACAATGGTGAACGTGATCCGGAATTCCAGATTGAAACCCGGCATTGCGAAAGCTCAGGGGAATAATAGATCTATCTATTCGAGATGCCCATGCAGAGCGACGGCGCGGAGAGGATGAGATAGAGAGCGAGAGCAGCGGAGGAGGAGGATCACGCGCGGCCGGCGGGAGAAGGGAAGCGTACCGGAATATGTCCCAGCAGCAGTCGAGCCCCGGCACGGCGGGCGGCGCGGCGCCCTTGTCCCCCGCGGCGCATCGGTACGTCGGCCCCGCCGAGGGCGCCCCGTCCGCCGCCTCCCTTCCCTCCTCCACCTGCACCAGGTGCTTCATCGCCGATCCCGCCACCGCCTCCTCTCTCTCTCTCTGACTCTCTCTCTCTCTCTCTCTCTCTCTCTCTCTCTCTCTCGTACGTGCGCGCACACGCGGCCCGGCAGCGGGACGACGAATTTATCACGCCGAGCCGCGGGGGCGGTTCCCAACACCACACCAGAGTCCTGAGCTCGAACCAAAGTCTCACGACGGAGCCCGCCCGCCGCCGTATTTGTATCCCCAGACGCGGCTCGTGCGCACCCGTACCGTACCGGAAGGGCGGGCGCGACCGCGACCTCGATCGCCAGCGCCCGAAGAAGGCCCCCCGTCCCCCGAGGATCCGCGTGCTCGGTGCGCCACGGCGTGCGCGACCCGGCCGCGGTACGGCACGGCACGGCTCGGCGGACCGGGCGCGGGCCGGCGGTGGAGACGTGGAGTTGATCGGGCAGGCGTGCCGCGCGCGGCGTGGATTCCTATTGTGGTGTCGAAATCAGGAGAACGTTGACAGTGCGAGAAGGCTCCGGTTCAGCGGTCGTAAGTTGCGGGCAGGGGGCTAGTGGTGCCGTGGTGGTTTTGGGCCTGGTGGGCGCTGGACGGATGGGACCGGCCGACCGACCGGGCCATTACTCCCATTGTGAGCGACAATAATAACTGCGCGCGGGGATGGCAGGTTTTTCTTTAATTCTAGAAGCCCAACTTGGCCCTCGGCTGTCTCGCTCGATCTTCTCAGCTGATTTTCGTGGGTCGGTTTCTTTTTTAGTATCTCATTTTCGTTTATATTCCGTCCAAAGTATTAAAACAACTGCACGCAGAACATTCTTTTCCATGATTAATGAATGGCACAGCTCCTGGCCTGCCCAATTTTCTGAGAAGGAAAGATCTGGAGCACACGTAGAACAGGAGTAGTTTGCAAGCAACAAGTGACAGATTTTTTTTAAAAAAATATGCTATAGTTATGTACATCAACTGCGTCGTGTAGTCGCTATGTGGGGCAAGAATCAGCTCCTAGGGCTCAGTAATTCAGCCTGTACTGAAACCATCTAATCTAACTGTTCAAGCTAAACAAAACTGCAGCTCTGCGTGTGCAATGATCAGGAGGGCGTTGCAAAACTCGTAGTGCCGATAAACCAGTAGAGAACCCATTTCAAATTGCACAGCATGTTCTTCAGCGCCTTCGTCGAGTTCTCCCTCGTATTGAAATCGCCTAGGACGACCCTGTAGCCCCCTACTTTGTCACCATCAATCCTGTAAACCAGGTGATCTTAATTAGCAACAATGTGGTCAAAGCTGCATGCCGATATAAGATATTTTCCAACTTTTTGTTAATTTTCAAGCTTATTGCAAAATAATGAAGTTCCTGCATGTACACTAGACCGAAAATTGTATTCCCTCCATTCCAAATTGTAAGTCGTTTTGGCAAATCTAGATACGTAGTTTATGCTATGTATACACACATAGTATTTATCTAGGTGCATAGTAAAATTTATATATTTAGATTTGCCAAAACGACCTAGAGGGACTAGGAATGAACAGAAGAAAGAAAAGGATATCACAACCATACAAGCCATATTTCAGTATTTTAATGGTCACAACTGAAAATCAATGCATTTAAACAAATTGAACATCAGATGGGAATCTTCAGTCACGAAAATATATCTTTAGGCACAGTTGCAAAATAAAGATGTCATATGCATAAAATAGAGAAATTTCGATGTGTGAGTGACATGATCTGTAAGCATACATAATACAAGAACACTAGTGTTCCAGAAAATCTTACTCATAGGGGAGCTTGAATGACTTGTCAGGTGGAACATTCTTCTCCTTATCCAAACTTACAGCAAACTCAACAAACTCTTGCAGGCACGTCAAGAACCATGTCATGGCTTCATCATATTGGGTACTGAACAACACATTTGCCGGACCAAACCTGAACATCATTCACACCCAAAGCATGATAAATTTGCATGCCAATTCAAGGTGAACAGAAAATGCAGAAAAAGACCAAAGCAATTTTGCAACAAATAGAAGGAATACTTGGTTCCTTCTAACATAGTTTTCATATGAAGTTAAAATTTTAAGTGTACTACACCACTTCATTATTACTTAAAAGAATTTTTCATGTTGATTTGATGCCCAAGCCAAGAAACAATTGATACTCACTATATCACCTCGATAAAAACAAGCATATTTGCCTATATGTCTTACTAGATAAGAAGGTTTGTAAATCAGATATCATATAAATTTACTAGGGGAAAGACCATTTTACTACCCAAAACAATTCACTGTCTGCTTGATCCTCTAGAACAATTTTCGTCTCGTTTGCTACCCTAAACTGTTTAAATTGCTCCAATCCCACCCTCTATGTAATGAAATCTGTCATTTTTGTTTCTCCTCATACATTTTGAATTTAGGTTCGAATTTTGCGGGGTGATAGGCGGCATCATAGGGTACAAAACATATCATACTTTTTTGTGGTTACTTCATAGGTTAGGAGCATCTGATACTAGTTTAACCATGGAGAGTTGGAGATATGAAAATTTCTCAAAGTATTTTTTTTGACATAGACTATGTTGTCATCTGTCACCGCACAAAATTTGACCTAAAAACTTAACTTGTCCAGGGACAAATGAAAACGAGATTGGGCCAATTTAGATAGTTTAGGGGAGTAAAAAGAGTAAAAAATTTGTTCAGAGGATCAAAAAATTGTTCCAGGTGTTAAATGGACTTTTCCCAATTTATTATGAACCATAGAAAAGTGACGATTGAGGAACATTGAAGCACAAACCATCTAGAAAGGGGCAAAGACAGATATTACATTTGCCAGTAGAAAGCTTACAGTTTATGTGTTTTGTTATTGATGTCCGTGATTCTTGGATAGCTTCCCACAGCATGAATCTTGATCCTGTATCTATGCAAACATTGAGGAACTCAAGCACAATTTTATCCCTAGAAAAATTGTAGCATGCTAAGTATTAACATTTGCTATCTAAATATAATCAATAAAGTGAAACATGCAACTTAGCGATAAAAAACTGCACTTATAATGCTAATGCTGCAGAGAGAGAAAAATAGACACAAAAAATGCCCAATGGTCACCTAGCAAGCTAAAAAATGTATTGAGCCCACCACCCAGCACCATCTTTTCTGTTCATGCCAGTTGCCAGATTATACAATGCCACAAAAGGATGACAAGTTAGTCTGTGAACGAAACATAGCAATACCAGTCAACTACCTTTAACACACATACTATTTCACTACTGTCCTTGGCAGTAACACATACCTAATAGCAGAGGAGATGGCTGCTGGACTGAGGTTATCAGAGCTAAAATATATTTCGACATGCACTCCTAACAAACAGAGAAGACAGCTGCTGGACATAGCTTCTCTGAGCCAAAATATAGTCAGGTATATACATCAACATAACCAGAAAAAACCAAACACAATCGACATGGTCAACCTAGTAAAATGCAATGAAACAGGTGGCATATAGGCCAATCATTTGGATATATTTCTCAAAGAATAACGGGTACATAAACTTAAATAGAAAACTGTCATTATATGTGCCAAGGATACTGAAATTTCGGGGTGTAATACTGAGCCATGGTATGCAACAAAAGTGCAGCCTGACCCCAAGCAGCATTTATCTCATCCCACTCAACCTAAGATAAGAGTGACATAGATTTTAATCAAATAGCTGTATTCGATGTGTGCCTCGAATAGAATGTAGTGAATCAATGTCTTAGCTTTCCATTTTGCAATTAGGATACCTACCACATGAGTGTGTCCAAGTCGGAGGTTATTTATTGTTCCGAATACTCCATGTTGTGAAATATAGAATACATCATTCAGAATATTTGTACGGTTTAATGTTTCCAGATGGGCTTGAGAATCTTCTATTTTTGCTGAAATGGCATCTCTTTCTTCCTGAATGGTGAAGTGACAATTTTTCAGGTAGCAAACTATCAGCGACAGAAACATAACAATGCAGGAACTACACACATTGCATAAACATTATTGGCTTTATTATGCAATTTATTGAGACGAAAGAAATATATGATCACAAAATTAACATAGATTCAGTAAACTGTGAACTTCTGACTAACATGGAACAAAATGGATGTCTAATTGTCTATACATTTCACGTAAGGTTTCAACATATTTTGATGTATGACAACACTAAGTTGGTGCATTGCTATTCTGACAAGTATAATATCCATCACCTGTAATAAGCATACCTGATTAGATGTCAGCTGAAGCTGAAAGCTGTTGAATTCTTGCCAATACCTGCCAAAAATATGACACATAAGCTTTGCTTAGCAGTTGAAGCTTTAAAAACAACATGGGCCAACCAAACACTCAGACTGTGTAAATAACTGCATAATTGGTGTGGCAATTGGCGAAATAATGTTCCCATGATAACAATTCTCCAGTGGTGGTATCTTTTGCGCCAACTTATATGGAGCATTTTATTTAGTTAAATAGTAGCAGCAAAGTATTTGCTTTGTTCTGTGAAGAAGTGGGTGCAATATTGCTCAACCTCTTATTTCCAGAAAAGAAACAAAGGAGAGCAGGAAAAATAGGAAACATTGCAAGCATGACCAAGAAACGGAGAGCCTACTGTCAGTGCCAAATACATAAAAAAAAATGATTCAAGACAATGCAGCCTGTAGACAAACTTTAAAACTAATAACAAGAGAATGCCAGAAATAAAAATGGGAAGGAGAACAAATACTAACTGCTCTTCCGATTCCTCAAATTGTTTATATTTTGTTTCAAGATCTTTCATCTCAGAACTAACTTCTGAATATTGCTTTTCAGCTTCTTCAATATCAGCTTTAAGTTTCCTTTCTTCTTCCTCAATCTGAAATTGCAGCAAAGAATACAGATGGAATTTACAGGAGTGTTACAACTTACACACACCAACAAACAATTCTTGTAGCTTCTGCAATAAGGTTGGTAACATGGACATACCTTCCAATATATTATGTTTGTTTATTAAAAAATATGGCTGGTAAGTGTTAAATGTTTGAGCACTATTATGCATTTCAATAAAAGGTATACTTTCTCATTTCATGCCACTTAATATGATAGCTTCACAGTAAAAAAGATCTAATTTGATTGCCATGTAATGCAGCTACATATTTATCGTCCTTTAACCTCATTAATTAGCTCCTGGTATCATGTATCATCTTCTTACATGCTGGTGGAAAGAACACATAATGTATACAAACTAAATAGTAAACTCTGGATTAAAGTTCATTAATTAGTTTAAGATCAAATCACATATGCCAACAGGCATGGTCACCTTTTGGTTCTCCTCCTGAAAATCGGTTTCACTGAGGATGCTGTAGGATTCTTGCTCCAGTTGTTGAAGATAAGCCTCATAAGCTTTGATATCAGAATTAATATCTTCAATCTCAAAATCCATCTTATCAGAAAGAACCCTCATACATTCCACACAAAGTGGCTGCTCAACCTGCACATGATAGTTAGATCATTAAATCATTCGCACAAAAAATAATGCTGTAACTGAATAGCACAAACATAAAGAAAAATATGAATAACAACAATAGCAACACTCACACAATCAATATCGATGCATCTTAAGTAAACAATACTACCTGAGTTTGTGAGGTCGCAATCTCGAATGCTCTTTTTAATACAGTGACACTAGAGAAAAATCCAGAATTATTTCCTAGCGAGGAGCAACTTGGTAGCAGCAGCTGTGCGCTATCTCCTTCAGAGGAAGATGTATCGTATATGGAAGCAGTAGGAGGTGGAAGCATAATATATGAGTCCTCTATTGGCCTTGTTAGTTGGTTAGGTTCAATATGTGGGGATGCAGCACTTCGTGGGCGTGGAGGAATTCCAAGATCTTTAGATCTGTTCTTCTTCGATAATACTACATAAGAATTGTTCATCCCGCTTGCACCCATATTACAACCCTGAACAGCCGATGCATGAGGACCTGCATCCATCAATCGTACAAAACGTAAGAGCCAATATTATCACAAGATTGCACGGTGGAGAAGCTTGATGGGTAGTGCTCGAAGGAAAGGGAAAAAAGAGAGGAAATTAAACGATGGTTGCCAGGTCAAATCTGTGGCACAAAATTCTGTATCAATTTAAAATAAGATATCTAGAGTAAAGCTTAAAAGGCAAGTGACAAATGGTAGCAGTGCACCAGAATAACTGAATCGTTTAACCTCATTGGCAACTCAAGAAATTCCAGTTTTTAGCATCATCGAAACAAAACAATGAAGAACTCCTAGGCTTAATATCAAGGCAGCAACTCTTTTCCCAGTTCAACAAAAGAATTATAGCTATGTTCCTAAACTAGTCATACGCTAAGTATTTGCTGATTTAGCCTTTTAGCTTATCCTGGATGTGGTCATGCAGGTTCCATTGTGGGTGAATACCTCTATTCCAAACAACAAAGCAAGAGAACAGTGCGACGAGAAGCATGTTTGACATAACTTAAATATGCAACATTCGCACCATGATGGCTCGTGGGTACTTGCAAATTTCCAGTTAAATCAGTGACGAAAAATTAAAGCTATATGACCTCAACTTGTCCACCACCTCCAGTGCAATTCAGTGGGTGGAATTTCCAGTCCCTATCATGAGCTCACTATGCATTGTAAACCGTCACTATCCAAATCGCACCCGAAACCACTGCAATTTCTAGAAACAATTACAGTTTAGTGTATTCCATTAGAAAAATGCACGTGCAGTTATCGGTAATTCAAATGCGCCTGATTCCTCATGCTAATATCATCTAAGAATTTAATCATGGAATCGGCTCGGTTCGAGTCGATGGGCTAATAGCGGGATGGATAATCTTCGGATGAGCGACAAATGTACCGGAGGCCGGGAGCCTGTCGGCGACCCCGATGACGGCAAGCGCGCCGTGGCACTCCTGGCACCTGAACCGCGGCACAGATTGGCCCGCCGCACCGCTCTTGCCACCGGTCAGGTGCTTCATCTCGCCGGGTACCACGCTCCCACTAGGCAGACTCCATGCTGAACCGAACGGCCTTTGCCCTTGCGTTTCGCGGACTCCAAAGCGGCAGTTTATCTGCGATTCCCTTCAGGCACGAGGGGAGATCGAATCGGAGGAAGAAGGTGGCGGTGTGGGGCGGCGAAGGCACGCGGCGGAACAGGACTCCACCGGGGATAAGACGCGGACGGAATCGGGCGACCGGAAACTGACGTGTGGGACCGGAAACGGAGCAGAGTATGTGGGCCCACCTGTCGGCGAGTTGGAAGGCGGTAGCCTTCTCCTTCCTCGAATCACGTTACAAGACTATCTCCAACCGTGTTCTCTGTATGCTTGTCTGTGTCCGTCATTTACTGACTTCTCTACAACATTTCCACCTCTATATCTTATTTTTCTCCAATAATATTCTCTAAATCTCGTTCTCCATACATTAAACCCTATATTAGAAACGTATTTTGTTATAAATTTTTTACGTACGTATTTATCATACCTCAAATGCTATGGACATATTTTATTTTTATTTAATCCAATGTTTAAAACGTAAAGAAAAAATAGAGAAGAGGAGAGAGAATCTCTATATATAGAAGAAACCTGTAGTGTTTTCTACTTTAGAGGACGATCTAGAGAACGCTGCTGAAGTACGTAAAAAACGGAATTTCCATATAGAGTCTCCCGCTGGAGACAGCCTAATACACGTCTTCTGGTAAAGTTTTTCTTCCTCTCCCTCTCTCTCTCTTCGACGACGTCGGCGAGAGCTAGGGTTTGGTGCGCCACCGCCGTCCGCTATGGCAGAGGCCCCCCAGTGCCAGATCCTGGTGCGGCTCCTCGACGGGCGCACCCGCTGCCTCCGCTTCACCACGCCCAGCGTCTCCGGCGCCACCCTCCTCGATGCCGTCGCGTCCCTCTCCCGCGTTCCCGCCGCCGCGCTCCGCCTCGTCACCGGCCGCCTCGACGTCTCGCCCTCTTCCGTACTCACCTCAGCCGCCGACGGACAGTTCCCCTCGGCGTCCGCGCTCCTCCGCCTCCGGGGAGGCAAGGGCGGGTTCGGCTCCCTCCTCAGAGGGGCCGCCTCCAAGGCCGGCCAGAACAAAACCAGCAATTTTGACGCCTGCCGCGACATCAACGGCCGCCGCCTCCGCCACGTGAACGCCGAGCGCCGCCTCGAGGAATGGAAGGCCGAGGCCGCGGATCGCCAGCTCGAGAAGCTCGCCGAGGACTTCATCAAGAAAAAGGCCAAGGAGGCGGGCCGCCGCGGTGGACCCTCAGCCGCCGAGGTGGACAAGTACCTCGAGAAGTACCGCAAGGATGCTGAGATCTGCGTCAACGCGGTTGAGGAATCCGTGCGTGCATCTCTTGGGAAGAGGAAGACCGCGCCTAAACCACCCCCTGGGGCAGACTCCAAGAAGCTTAAGATCTGGTGAGTAGCATCAAATCCTTTAGCATGTTGATTGAATTGCAGTTCATTTGGAAATGTCAACTTTTCATCTCCTTAATTGAGCTATTTATGTCCCACTACATTTGTACCGGTTTCATTTGGGAAATATGCCAAGTTGTGTCTTCTGAATGCCAAGCTTGTTCTATTCTGTTGCTCTGGGATCTTAATTGTTATGTATGCATGTTTACTTCTAACACTCCCTAATGTCTGTGAGTAGAGTGATATGCAAGGAATTTCATGTTTTGTTTTCTCAAACCTAAACACGTCAGACTGCCCTTATAAGCCGCAAATTTAAGTTGTTTATGGGATGATTGGGTGTAAAGATAGTTGTGTGTCTGCAACTCTGCATTTTTGTTTTTCAAGTTGCTGATTAAATCAAATTTATCACACTGGACGATGGCTGAGTGTTTGCTATTATAGTTTGTGTTGTCAAGTGCCTGATTTAATTCGATTGTGCAGGTTGGGAAAGAATAAGGTAGAAGATGATGAAAGTGATAGTGACAGTGATGTGGATGATGAGGATAGAGAAGGTGATGAGGGCACAGATGCCAAATCCATAGTTCTTGATGATGGGAATTGCTCAAATGGATCCAGCAAAAGTGAGGACGAGAAGCCTGATCTGGGCTCCGTTTCTGGGTCACATTCAGAAGGAGAGTCCTCAGGTGAAAAGTTCCAGCACATTGATTCAGAGGAAAATGGAAAATGTCTTGCGTCAACTGTGGAACCGACAATGAGATCAGGGGCTGAAGGTGGTGATTTTGAATCTGATGGTAGTGTGGAGACTGACGTAGGAATGGTGGATCAGCCCATTTCTGTGAACAGTGCTGTTGTTATTGCTTCAGAAGAAGCGCTGAAATCTGATGGAGTCAAAGCAGATGTGGATGACACTGCTTCAGCTGCTTCAAATCAAAACCATCCAGAGGTGCCTCAAGTAGAAGAATCTGCTGATGTAAGCAATTCTCATTCAGAACCATTAGACCTGGCAAAGTACAGTTCAGCTGCAGAATTGGAGGTATGTTGCAAACTTTTTTCTTGACGTACTTTTTTGATATCATGATTACATTGTAGCTCTGCACTAGTGACTAGACATGCTTTTTCTCTTTAAGTAATGACTGTCATATATTAGAGGCATTTCTTTCAAGGATACTAGGTAAGGAGTTTAGGAATTTGGTAGCAGTTCAATTGCTAAGCCCCATTGATGGTACTATTGTGTCATGATAAGCCGATGGTATTTAAATCTCAAACTATTTCCAGGCACCAAGTCAATCATAATAGCACTATTTATAGCTTCTATAGTTAGCCTTCAATACTCGACAAACACTGGGTCTTCGAATTGTACTAATTCATACAAAGTAGCAATTGAGATTGCCTTGGAAATTAATGGGTAATCAGCTCATGTAGATATCTATGACATACAAAGTATAATGTGCATCAATGAGAATGGCCATTTAAATCACTGTGTCAGTCCCCTGTTTCATTCTGATTTACCCATATGCACTTGTAAAATTTATTTTGATAATTGATCATTATTTTTACTTCAATAAAATCCATTTGATTTATTGTTTCGTGTAACTCATTTTCCCATAGAGTACTTGGCTGTGTGAGCACGGATCACTGGATTCCTGTCTTCACCCCTTTTCCCATATGAAATATATCCATCTACTTATTAAGACACAGGAGGGTCTGGGTTTTGTTTAATCACTGTTTTCCTTTTCTGTATGAGCTTTATCCATAACTTTGATTTATGATCTTCCCTGCCTCACTGCTGTTGCCTTGCAGACACTTGGCTTGGAGAAGCTCAAGGTGGAGCTGCAAAGTCGTGGACTAAAATGCGGTGGAACTTTACAGGAGCGAGCTGCCCGACTTTTCCTTCTGAAGACAACTCCACTGGACAAGCTACCAAAGAAGCTGCTCGCGAAGCCCACTGCCGGGGGAAAGTGAGTAGTAATAATAATAGCATGTAACAGGTTCTATGATTAAGGAAACAAAATGCAAGACTTAAGCTTTATTTGAAGATACTGGAAATCTGTTGTAATGTGATCATACGCCTTTGGCTTGGCACGGCAAATCAATGAGATGTATGTATATTATGGCTCCTCCTGGCAAAGCATTATTCATCGGAGCCAGTTTTCTCTCTCCTCTCTCCTTCCTCTGAGCCCTCCCAAACGGGCCTTAACTGCTGCTCTCCAAGCTGTAAGCTTCTTTTTTGCTTAAGGTCTGTTTGGATTTGTGATGCTGCTAACTTTGCACATGATGAAACGTGGGCAAACGAAAAGTGCGACAGTACCTGATGTGCCTCTTGGGTAGAATGCTCAGTTCGTCGATGGTTTTCATGGGTAGAACATGCCTCTGAAGGATGATGGGGTTGACGACAGGTCGTGTTCTGATGGACAGAGGCAAGCCGTTATGTATTAGCTATCCTCTTTGTTTAGCCGTTACCAGCAGCAGTCGGGGTTTGTGCCCGCCAGCATGACTTGCCTTTGCCGGGTGCCTTATTTGGGGCTAGACACCTGGTTCAACCAGCATGAGTCGCTGGCGAAATCCACCTATGACTTCTGAATTCAACGATTGGGGAACAGAGATTACTTCGACCAATTCAGTGAACTTTTGTCTTCTCTTTCTGAGATGCAATTCGGTGAACTTTCAGTGGCCGTGGCTCCAGTACGAGGTTAATTTACTTGTCCGGCTTGGACGTCAACTGTCTCCCCATTCCGCCTTCACCCTCTTTGGACCAACCGGTCTATGATTCCGAAGGCCTCATTGTGCCTTGAAGGAGGCACTTGCTCATTTTAATGTTGTTAATTGTCACCGCCTTAAGGTTAGCAGTACATCTTCGGTTACCCCTGCCATTCACAAGCCCTACCGCCTAGTTAAAAAAATGTACAAATACCTCACTTTTACTCCCTCAAACCAGACATTTCTATCAACACGATGATGAATCAATTTCACTGCTCCGAAGAGAACGACAGTAAACAAAGAGACAGAGAGGTCCAAAGCCAGCATGATCTTCTTTCCTGCATCTTCGAGTTAATTGTCCATTCCATCAACATCTAGCCTGACTCCAGTATCCAGTAATGGCACAAGCTATGCAGATACATTTTTTTTCAAAAAAAACAATGTCAGCAACATGGACGTCGAAGAATTTTTCATCAGCAAACTGTCACTTCAGCTCATATTTTTTTAAAACTATTGTGGTATCCAATACTACGAGAGTTCTATAGTTATTTCTCCGACCAGTTCAGTAGTATGACTATATGAGGTTGGGCCTTCAATCACGGTGTCGACGTCAAGAACCTCCACATTTCGCTTTTACTGATCTCGCCGTTACTGCTTTCTCTGCTCAGCCTTGGCTGAGAAACGGTCTCGGATAAGGGTCACGTTGCCCTCTTAAATCTGATCACGATAAATACTTTGAACCGGTCCATCTATGAACGATCGTGACGGCCCACGGTGGCTTCAACGAGGCACTACTGTTAATTTCAAGTTTCGCCGTGACCGATGATCCTCGCCTCATAAGCTAATCGTGCACCCTTTCTTGGAGCCGGAGTTATCAGTACTCCTTTTAGAACCGAGTGACCGCGCTGCTGTTAGTTTGTTACTGCCCGTGGCGTGAAAACGGCGGGGTCGCATGTCCAGGTTCACAAGTTGACTGGTGCCGTAACAGCGATCCACCTGCAGGCCCCCGGCGACCACCACCCCATGAGTGACGCTGGCGACATCTACTGCATCGCGAGCCATGACGTACCACTTGCACCCGTCGCGTTGCTTTCTGCTCGAGGTAAAGCGTGAAAGGGTAAGGTCCGGGGCAGAAGATAACAAGAGCCAAGCACTCCCTTGAAGCAGCCTCGAGGTGAAAAGCTAGCAACTGACCTGACGATGGATGGGAACGAGGCGATCGCGACGGCATGCTTGTGTTGAGTCCTGAGAAGCCGAACTTCACTTGGCTCTCTCCATCTTTGGATATGCAATCCCGCGGCTTGGATCGGAGGAACGGAGGATCTTTGGTAACGAACAAGCAGGGGTACATACATCCATGGATATGATCATATGAGCATGGTGAAGGTGAAGGTAGAAAATATAGCTAAATATGGCCACCTCTTTCCACTACATGTACAGGCACACACGGCCGGGTGACCAACCCACTTGCATACACACACTCCTCAACTGGAACGGCCACTAGGAGCCCAGGACACGAGCGAGCTAACTTCCAAGCAATCTCCGGCGCTCAAACTGGTCGTGTCACACCACCGGTGTGCACTAAAGCTACTTCTCGTTTATCGGCGCGAGTTGCGGGCGGCTCCGGCACTCGTCCCGGCACGGCGCCGGGCGCGCGCCGCCGCCGGCCCGGAGCTCGCCCTTGAGCTCCGCCATCCTGGCCCTGCGCGCCCGCGCGCCCTGCGCCTTCAGCCTCGCCGCCAGCCCCTCCGCGTCCTTCCTCCTCATCACGACCTTCACCGTCACCACCGTGCCGGCGCCGCCGCCGCCGCCGCCCGCCCGCGGAACGCCTCCTGCACGAGGACGACGTCGCCCCGCACGCGTCGTCTGCCCCAACTCATCATCAACGTCGTCGTCCCGCCGCTGATTGCGCGGCTTGACGACCGCGCGCCTCGAAGCCTCGGTGACGACGTCGTCCTTCTTGGAGCGCCTCCACCCGGCGTTGCCCATCTCTGATTCTCTGTTTGTGCGTGGAGCGGGACTACTGGCCAGTGGCCAAGCTTAAGTGACTGGTTACTAGAGTAGAGACTAGGGAGTGGTGGTGTTCGGATAGGCATTGGCTCTTCGGTTCTCCCGCCCGAGCTTTATTTGCAGCTCACGAAGTAGCTCAAACGGGGGTAAAACGGACGGGCACAGCGCGGGACATAGACAGGTCTTCTCGCGGTCTATGGGCACTGAACCCGTGAACCGAGTGTAAGAACTCAAAATGGCTAGCACTTCATACATGACGTGTTTGTGTAATATTCTATCACAATCAGATACTTTTTTGACAAAATTGTTTCAGTTTTGCAACAGTACTTTCTCTGTATGAGTTGTTTGAAACGGTCCCGGATGAAGATTCAAGTTGCCGAGGCCTTTTAAATTTGATCAAGAAAGATAGCAGCTTTGAACCGGTCTGTATGGATTGTGACGGCCTCAAAGGGGCTCATCAAGGCGCCACTAATTTCAATTTGCCCATGAGCGTCGCCACACATCATAGTAAAGTTCTTTGGAATTAAGGAGCAGTGTATCTTTTAGAACACATCCGTAACTGCATCTTACCACACTGGCCTGTTGGCCATACCAAGATAAGACAGTGGCTAATAAGTTATGTTGTTGTTTGGTTATGGCTATAAGTATGGAAAGTTTTTCTTTTCCTCCCAGTTTGGTCTGACAAGAAGTGAACTCAGAAAAAGTGCAATAAGGTCTTCCTAAGCAAGACAAAGGCCGTCACAACCCATATATTGCTGTATCATCAGGGCTTAGCCAAGGTATGAGATTATTGTCTCCTGCGTGGAGCCGGCTGACAGGAACCACGCTGTCAGTCGTGTTGCTTTCTGCTCGAGGTTACTAGCATGA
Source organism: Panicum hallii (assembly GCF_002211085.1). Classification (NCBI taxonomy): domain Eukaryota; kingdom Viridiplantae; phylum Streptophyta; class Magnoliopsida; order Poales; family Poaceae; genus Panicum; species Panicum hallii. Next base: position 12,497,904 of record NC_038046.1, on the reverse strand, counting down.
AAAGGCAACGGACCCCAACAGGACAGCTCACTGAGCCCTTGCTGCTGGTTCGTGCTTCGTCACCAAGAACGTAACGGCCCCTGCGCGGCCGGGACGATGGGCGATCTCGTCTCATCGCACATAAGCATCGGGACGAAGTTAGCATTAGAGATGGCGATGAGGCGAGATGGCATCCAGATCGTGTCCTCAGAACCTGAACTTCACCTTGTCCGATCCAGTTCCCGGGTGCAGGCCCGGCCGGTCGGGATCGAAAGAACAGGGGCCCTAGGGCACTTTGCTCTCCGTTCTAACATAAAAATCACTCCACCGATGATCTTGTTAATGAACCAGCTGGGATACACATCGATTACAATACTGCAGCAAACATGCATGCTGATCTCATCCAACTGGTTGCCACCTCTTTCCACTGCACGTACAGCACATAGTCGGGTCGGGTGACCAAGAAGGCAAGAACTAATACGGAGTACTCCTAACCGCAGCAGCAACGAAGGACACTAAGCTAGTAAGCTGCGCGCGCCAAAACTAGTTCTCCTTTATCGGCGCGAGCCGCGGCCTCCAGGCGTCCCGGCACGACGCCGGGCTCGCGCCGCCGCCGCCGCCGCCGCCGCAGTCCACGGCCCGGAGCTCGCCCTTGAGCTCGGCCATCCTGGCCTTGCGCTCCCGCGCGCCCTGCGCGTTCAGCCTCGCCACCAGCGCCTCCGCGTCCTTCCTCCTCAGCACGATCTTCACCGTCGCTACCGTGGCGCCCGGGGCCTTGCCGGCGGCGCCGCCGCCCGCCCACGAGACCGCCCCCGCTCGACGACGCCCCGCCCGCGCCGGCTGCTCGTACTCCTGCTCAGCTTCGTCCCGCTGCTTGCGCGACGTGACGGCCGTGCGCCTCGGCGCCGCGTCGTAGTAAGGAGCCGCGGCCTCGGTGCCGGTGGCGACGTCCTTGGGATTGGGGCGACGGCGCCGCCTCCCTCCGGACGTGCCGGCCTCATCGCGGCACGCGCGCGGCGGCACGGCGTTGCCCATGTCCTGTGCTGCGCGCGCGTCCTGGCACTGGCGAAGCGGGTGGCGCTGGTCTATTAGAGAGTGAGCCTTAGGCGGGGGAGGCCACTGAGGCAGGCAGGCAGGCTGGTGGTGGAGGTGCTCGGGTGCTGGCTGGCCCGGCCGGTTAAATGGAGTGCGCGCTGCCGTGCCCGTGCCTCGTAGCGTGGCGAACGGGGAGGACTCGTTCAACCGGCCGGGGTAAAAAGGACGGGCGCGGCGCGGCGTGTAGACCAGGGCTGCTGCTGCTCGGGGTCGGGGTCGTCGCCTCGACAGGGACTGAACTCGGAGACGAGGGCGGGGCGCGCGTGACCGCGGCCCGCCTACGCGTGCTCCTTTCCACTTCGTCCCCGTCGTCTTCTCGGGGGGGAGGGAGGTGGACCAGGGGCGTGACCATGCGAGAACTGCCACGCTGTTGGTGGAAGCAAAGTTTGCCTGTCCGGGACGCTGGCCGGAGCGGGAGACCGTGAAGGACGGGGCGGGGCTCCCGCGTTTCGCCTCGATCGGATCCGATTCGAGCTTCCACGACGGGAGGATCGATGGCGACCCGACCCGACGGGCCCGGCCGGGAACGGATGCGTGTCTCTCCGTGTGGCATTTCGACGTTTCGTTGGTCCGCTGATCGGTTGTGCGGGCGACGCCGCACCGGTGTTTGTTAAGGCCTGAAGGGATTTTTCCAAGCTTTGCAGCGTGACTTGTGACAGATCGTTGGGACTTGTGAGCCACAACGGTCCTGCGTTGAATATAACTCTGCTCTGTCATTTCTTTTTCGCGCTAGAATTCAATGGTCTGCTCCGTTCTCTTTCTTACTGTATTCTTCGTTCACGCAGGAATTCAGTGGTCCAACCTGCTGTCATTTCTTTGCATTTCCATCCACTCTAGCAGACCTGAGCCCTGACAGTTTCAAAGTGATTACAATGGTCAAGCATATTGGGTTAACTCAATCACGATTCACGAGGGCGTTACAAAAGGCTATGTAACTGCACGAGAGTAGGAGACACGGTAAACAGACCGTCCAAGTATCTAAGCACCTACGAACCAGGCGACGGCTCTTACGCTTCGTGATATTTCTACGCACCAGAACGACACGTGTTCTAGCAAGAACAAGTGTACAAGACTGACCTCATATCACCAAGATCATCAGACCCTGGAAAGATGTGAAACTCTCAGCTAAGTCGCAAACTGTGGTGTCTCAGGCTGCCCTTCCACATGCAGAGAGAATACAGAAATATACCCAGCAAATTTACATCTATTAATTCAAAAAGACTGTACATTATTCCGACATGCAAAATATAACAGGAGAAGAAAAAACAATAGCCGCCGAAACTTCCAACTGTTCATCTATGATCAAAATATAGAAGGCTCTCTTTCCTTCCTTAATGAGCCCGAGCATTATCTGTTTCTTAGACAACTACAAGAACACCATTTGATGTGATCAATCACAGGATATCCTAACGAGAACCTAAAACATGTTTCAGTTTATGCGGCAACCGGCTGAACGAGACCTGCGCCAGAAGGGGTGATGTCGCCTGCAGCATTCTGATCGTTCGCTGTCAAGTACTTATCCACCGCTGCAGCAGCCTGCCGCCCCTCCGTGATGGCCCAAACCACCAGTGATTGTCCACGTCTGCAGTCCCCAGCTGCGAAAACGCCATCAACACTGGTGGCGAAGTCTCCAAACTGAGCTTTGAAGTTTGATCTGTTGTCCTTCTCCAGACCCAGTTTGTCAGCGATAGTCTGCAGGGAGACAAGACTATTATTAATTCACAGATATTTCTCATAAGCGCTACTTTATGCACTATAATAGATTTGAGAGGTTTCTTTTGAAGGAGAGATTTGAGGGGTACTAACCGCTTCAGGACCCAGGAATCCCATAGCTAGGAGGATAAGATCAGCCTCAATGATTTCTTCTGATCCTTCGATCTCCTTGAGTTGAAATCTTCCATCTACTTTCTCCCACTTCACACGCACTACCTCAAGGGCCTTCACCTTGCCATTTTCATCTCCAATGAAACGCTTTGTCATGACTTCATAAGTTCTTGGATCCTTCCCGAATTTGGTAGCAGCTTCTTGATGCCCATAGTCAACACGGAAAATTCTTGGCCACTACAGGCAAAAGGAGAAATAAGGAAATAAGAACCCAAGCTGGAAAAGTCCTACATTCAGCAATCTAATGATAATGATAAACAGTACTCAAATACATAAATGAGAGAGATTTACCTGAGGCCACGGGTTATCAGCAGCTCTCTTGCTTGGTGGTTTAGACAGAAGTTCAAGATTTACAAGACTGCTGCAACCATGCCTAATAGATGTACCAATGCAATCTGTGCCTGTATCACCTCCACCAATAACCACCACTTTTTTCCCCTTGGCAGATATGTAATTACCATCCTCAAGGTTGCTGTCAAGTAAACTTTTGGTATTTGCATGGAGAAATTCCATAGCAAAATGAACACCTGATAGCTCACGTCCAGGAATGGTGAGATCCCTGTGCAAGGACAGTTTGGTGTTAGAATCAAAGGAAATGCTCATAGTACATCACAAGTATTTGAAGTATTTTTTACATCTTGCTATTTTTGTTGCAGTTAAGAATGTTGTGACTTCTGTATCCTACAAACAATTATGTGGGTGAAACTTTAGAGTGTCTTAAATTTGTTATTACCTTGGTTTTGTTGCTCCACAAGCCAAAATAACTGCATCATTCTCAGAACGTAGACGTTCAATTGAGTATAAAGGATCACTACCAACATTAGCATTCACCACAAAAGTGACACCCTCTTCAGCCATTAAATTAACACGGCGTTGAACAATTCCGATCTTGTCTGTCTTCATGTTTGGCACACCATACATCATTAAACCTCCGATACGGTCTGCACGCTCAAACACAGTTACAAAATGGCCCATTTTGTTAAGTTGATCCGCGGCAGCCAAACCAGATGGTCCACTACCAACAATGGCCACCTTCTTTCTGCAATGGGAACATTACATTATCAATGATTGTAACAAGGATATGACCTAGTAATGCAACTAAATGTAACTGAAAATATAGAGAAAAATTAATGCAAAGTTATCAAAAGCTTAAAAGTAAATACCCTGTTCTTTGAAGTGGAGGCCGTGGTACCATCCATCCCTCTTCAAAACCTTTGTCAATGATTGCACATTCTATGCTTTTGATAGACACTGGATTTTCAATGATCCCAAGAACACATGACCCCTCACAAGGAGCAGGGCAAACTCGTCCAGTAAATTCTGGGAAATTGTTCGTCTCTAGTAATCGATCCAATGCTTCACGCCATCTATTCTGGTGTACTAATTCATTGAACTCTGGGATCTTATTTCCAAGCGGACAGCCAGCACCTGAGCTTTCCTGTGAAAATAAAAAAGTTACGAAGAGTTACGAATTCTTATCATAGCAATGGATAAAAGTAGGAAAGGAACAAGTTGAAACACAGAAGTAACGTAAACAATAACTTATCTCACCTGATGACAGAAAGGAGTTCCACAATCCATACAGCGAGCAGATTGCGTGTTTAATAGTGGGCCAGGTGTTGACTCAATCGCAACTTCCTTCCAATCTTTAACACGCTCTTTTGGATCTCGGTAAGAAATACTCTCTCGCTCATATGAAATAAAACCCCGGTACTTTTTGGCATTGGCAACACGTGTTGGTCGGCTAGCTGACTGATCAGGTTGTACTTTCTGTATATGAAAGTTGATATAATTAGTGAATGAAAGCTTCCAGGGAGTTGGAATTACATTATTAGCTCTTTCTGATGGGCAAAAATTTGGAAATGGAGTTAATTCTCTAATGAATTATGAAATCATAAACAAAATGGAAACTTTTAGCAAAGGAATTTGTGATATGAAACATAAAACAGAATTGTCACTTGAAAATGTATCTCACCTTGGTTGTCACAGAAATACCATTTGTCATCTTAGGATCCTTTGCGGGCCTAGCAGCAGCCTTTTCCACTTTCATGTTTTCCAAAACCCTCTTATAATCCCTTGGATATACTTTTAAAAATTTTGGAAGAAGATTATTAAAGTCAGAGAGTATGTCTCTGGCTAAAACACTCTCAGTGTTGCGTCGATGTTGTTCAATCATCATTTTCAATGTGATGATGTCATCCTCTTCCTCCACAGGATATAGATCAACTAACTCATTGTTGCAGCGAGAACTGAATTTCCCATCAACATCATAAATATAAGCAATTCCTCCACTCATCCCAGCAGCAAAGTTCCGTCCTGTTTTTCCAAGGATAACCACAGTACCTCCAGTCATGTACTCGCATCCATGATCCCCAATTCCTTCAACCACTGCTTGAGCACCTGAGTTTCGAACACAAAACCTTTCTGCTGCCATACCATTGAAATACGCCTCTCCCTTGGTAGCACCATATAGAGCTACATTACCAATGACAATATTGTCCTCTGGGCTAAATGAACTGTTCCTTGGCGGGTACACAACAATTTTTCCACCAGACAATCCTTTACCAACATAATCATTGCTGTCTCCTTCTAATTCAAGAGTGATTCCAGGACAGAGAAAAGCGCCAAAACTTTGACCGGCACTTCCAGTGAACTTCACATGAATTGTACCAGCAGGCAATCCATTCATATGATAACGTTTAGTGACTTCATGACTGAGCATAGTTCCAACTGCTCGATTCGTGTTCTGGATTGGAGTCTCAATGAAAACACGAACTTGCTTTTCAATAGCAGTTCTTGACAAATCTATTAGTTTGTTATCCAATGCCATGTCAAGGCCATGATCTTGCTTCTCAACACAGTACTGAGCAGCACCTGGACGAATCTCTGCAGCTGACTTCAAGATCAGTGAGAGATCAATGTTCTCAAGTTTCTCATTGCTCTTCACCACTTCTCGATCAACTTCAAGCATATCAGAGCGTCCAACCATTTCAGTGATGGTGCGGAACCCAAGGTTTGCCATGATTTCTCTTAGCTCTTCGGCAAGCATGAAGAAAAAGTTAATGACATGTTCTGGTTCTCCAGCAAACTTTGCTCGAAGCACTGGGTCTTGAGTAGCTATACCAACAGGACAAGTGTTCATGTGGCATTTTCGCATCATAATACAGCCAAGTGTGATCAGTGGGGCAGTGCTGAAACCAAATTCCTCTGCACCAAGCAAGCAAGCAACAGCAACATCTCTACCAGTCTTTAACTGTCCATCTGTTTGCAGAACAGCACGACCGCGAAGCCCATTTGCTACCAGAGTTTGATGTGTCTCAGCCAATCCAAGTTCCCATGGAAGTCCAGCATTCTTGATACCTGTCCATCTTGAAGCTCCCGTGCCTCCATCATGTCCAGAAATAAGAACATGATCTGCATGCCCTTTTACAACACCACTAGCAACAACTCCAACTCCAGCCTCCGAGACTAGTTTCACACTGATACGGGCTCCAGGGTTTGAATTCTGCATAAAAACAAGAATATCAATATCACTGAACAACATTTGCAAGTTGGAGATACACAAACAACCGTACAAGTCCACCAATAAGAAGCAGCACGAGTGGCCATTGTAAGCAAGTAATACATGAAAATTACAATTAATAAAAGAATCTCACAGGTTGATAAGACAAGAAGCGTGTAAAAAGATTTAAATCCAGGACAGAAACAAGCAGTCAAGCGTTGATTGTTTGGGTATAGAGAGCAGTATTGCTATATTGATGATTTATACCTTAAGATCATGTATAAGCTGTGCAAGATCCTCAATTGAATATATATCATGATGAGGAGGAGGGCTAATGAGTCCTACACCAGCTGTAGAATGTCTTGTGACAGCAATGTCACCAATAACCTTGTGACCTGGAAGCTCACCACCTTCACCAGGCTTAGCACCCTGTATAATTTAAATATATAAGTAATAAGTTAAATAAAATTAAAACATGATATGTAAGGCATGTTCTTTCAACAGAATGTAAAGATTTTAATGGCTGCATAGTACATAATGCTGTCAAAGTACCTGAGCCATTTTTATCTGCAGCTCATCTGCATTAGTCAGGTAATAGCTGGAAACTCCGAACCGTCCACTAGCAACTTGCTTGATTGCACTTCGTTTTGGGTTCATTGAACCATCAGGAAGTGGTTCCATACGAGACGGCTGTTCCCCTCCCTCACCTGCATAGATATATTAGCATAAGTACATTTGGTCACATATGTTTTAGACTTGGGATTAAGGATTTAATATTAAGATCAAGAAATGTGCTTAAGAATATAAGTTCATGTTTACACACAAAATTAGAGGGGTTCTAATCGAAAACGTAGCGCAGGCAAGCTGTTAGGAGGAAAATGATCAAGTACTTGTAATTGAAACCCAGAAACTTATCGCAGGTGTCCTTATCAGCTTGCAGGCGTGTACCATTTTAAAAAAATAAAAATGAAAAAAACATATCTGGCAATAAATTATAACAAGAAAATCGGGATAATATGGTTTGAGAAGCTAATATTCAACAGAATGCATGAGATGAATTTATCTAGAAAGAGTAGATATGCAAGAAATTAGTTCCATTTGGTCGCAGCAACTTCAGTTATACATGATCGTGTCTAATATGTTGAGTGCAGAAGACAGGCCCATTAATAAAACATAGACAGCATGCACTCATGTTTCAGGAAAAAAGAACCGCAGCCCATCACTCTAAAAAAAATTAGAAGATAGTCCATACGTCCTAAGTTAGCTTGGTAAATTTCTTCTTGGAGCTAATGTGCCAAAAAGAAATACAATAAATTCGTCACATTAGAAACAGAGGATACCACATATGGATGAGAATATACCTGTATTTGATTTGCCTCCAAGTTTGTTCATTGCCATAGCAAGGGCAGTATGTGCTTCCAATGAAATAGACCCATAACTCATTGCTCCAGTACAAAAACGTTTCACTATTTCACTTGCAGGTTCAACCTCATCCAAAGATATCTTTTCAGTGATATCTTTAAATTTCAGCATGCCACGTAGATTGCAGGTCTTGTTGAGCTCCTGAATTCGCTTTGAGTATTCTTTGTATGCTGCCCGGCTGTTGACTCTAGCTGCTTCTTGTAATTTACCAATTGCAAGTGGGTCGTTGAGGTGGACTTCACCATTTTTCCTCCAGTGGTAGTCCCCTGGGTTGGGAAGGGCCTTTGCGTCTGCACTGCCAGGTGGAGGGGTTCTTGATGGGAAAGCTAACTCATGAAGACGGAGAGCATCCCGTGCAAGCATTTCAAATGTTGCACCCTCAATTCTGCTAGGTGTACCTTCAAAACACTTGTCAATCACTTCGGAAGAAAGACCAAGAGCTTCAAAAATCTGAGCACCTTTGTAGGATGCAAGGGTGGATATTCCCATCTTTGCAAGAACTTTCATCATTCCATAGTTAGAAGCATAGAAATACTTCTTCACCAGCTCTTCCTTTGAGTAGGATTGCCCATCTCCATTAGGAGGAATCTTCCCATCATTCTGCAAGCACCAAATTGCTTCAATAGCCAAATACGGGCATATAGCATCAGCGCCAAATCCAACCAGGGTGCAGAAATGGTGCACTTCACGAGGTTCAGCTGACTCAATCAGCAATCCTATACGTGTTCTCTCGAGATTTGCAATAAGGTGCTGATGTACTGCTCCAACTGCTAAGAGAGAACTGGCAGCAACACGGTCTGAGGAAAATCCTGCATAAATTTAAGGAAAACAATAAGACTCAGATCACAGGGGCTTGAAACCTTAATGGACTGTTATAGGAATTGAATTGCAAAGAAGGAGCTGTTTCCAAGCTAAAGAAGGTTGCCACATTGTGCAAATGAAAAGAGCGACAGATAAACCAATGATACTCAAGTTGTAAGGCAATTATACTTTATGTTTGAAGATTTTGCAGACTCTAACAAATTTGTTCACTGCATTTAATTCATCTGTGGAAGAGATCTAATTAATTGTTGGGTGATTAGCGTAATCATAGTGATACAGAACAAAAATAAATTATTGTAAATAATATTTCTAACCTCTATCTGAGAGAACCAAAATAGTGTAGCCTTGGCGTATGGCTTCACGAGCTTCAGCGCAAATTCTGTCCAAAGTTTCTTCAAGGCCCTTCCTTCCAGACTTCTTCGGATAAGTTATGTCAAGCACCTTGCTTCGCCAACCACGGTAATTCATCTTTTTCATAGCTTCCATTTCGTCAATAGAAACCAAAGGACCTTTAAGGGCAAGGCGGTTGCATTGTTTTTCGGTTGTTTCCAGCAAGTCACCTTCTGGGCCAATCATACACTCCATAGATGTTACGATTTTCTCTCTAATAGGGTCAATTGGTGGGTTTGTAACTTGTGCAAACATCTGCTTGAAGTACTCAAAAGTCAGCTTCTCCCTGTTTGACATCACTGCAAGTGGTGTATCGTTTCCCATGGAGCCAAGAGCTTCCACTCCATCCTTAGCCATTGGCAGCAGCAACATTTCCAGGGCTTCTACCGTGTACCTGGAGTTGATGAGATGAATAACTGTCCAGCATCCAGCAAAAATTGAACAGTAATGAAATATAATGAAATTCTTGCTTACCCGAAGGCCTTCAATGGGGTCATAATTCCATTGACACCAACATGCTCCTTGGTCACATTCTTCTGCTGCTCCATATTCTAGATGAAATAAGTACAATATTACTTATGTTTGGCCCAAGTTGCAATCAGTAAACTAGTTAAAGTTATAGCCCAATTAGATATATAAATGTTGAAGCAAGGTAAACGACTTACTGGAGAAGAGCTAGAAATGCTTGGAGGAACTCTATCTGCTTCGGGCACAGATTCTACAATATCTTTAAGGTATAGCTTTTGTCTCTTGAGCCATTCACCATATGGATGAGCTTTAGAGTATTGTGATTTCAGAGCTTCATCATCCACTACAGTGTGATTCTCAAAATCAACCAATAGCATCATTCCAGGGTTTAGCCTGCCCTTTCTCAGCACATCTTCAGGAGGAACATCAACAACACCAACTTCACTTCCCATGATCACACGTCCACTGTGGGTCACATAAAATCGACCGGGCCTCAAACCATTGCGGTCCAGGGTAGCTCCAAGGTAGCGGCCATCAGTAACTATAGGTGAAACTAAGTTAGATCAAGTAATCATCAGAAGTAAGATCGGACAAGGAAAGTGGGTCAGATATATTTACAAGATATTAGAGCAGGTCCATCCCAAGGCTCCATAAGTGCTGACAGGAATTCATATAGAGCTTTCTTTTCAGGTTCCATATTTGCATCATTCTGCCATGCCTCGGGGATCATCATCATCACAGCTTCTGGCATGCTTCGCCCACCTCGGACAAGAAGCTCAAGAACGTTATCAAATGCACCTACAGTTCACATATTCCAATCAATAACTTTCCAAAAGATAGGTGGTTTTCATTTGCCAAGCTTAACTGCAGATCAACACTCAGACATTGAGCTCCTACCTGAGTCTGAAGAGGTAGCATCCACAATTGGTAGAAGTATCGCCAGCTGCTCCTTTGATAAGCCAAGCTTCTCAGCCTCTAAGAGACCCTCACGTGCTGTCATCCTGACGTTAATCCAGAGAACAATAAATCCAAATAACATAAGAACATGGAGATGATCATGTTCGCACCAAACCAAAAATGGTACCAGCAGAGGGAAAAGGTTTAGAAAGATTACCAATTCTTGTTTCCTTTAAGGGTATTGATTTCTCCATTATGGCCTAAAACACGCATTGGCTGTGCACGGTCCCAGCTGGGAAAGGTGTTCGTGGAGAACCTTGAGTGAACCTGTTTGAATGTATGGCTTTTAGGAATCGTATTATAGACATATTTTTGCAGCTTTGAGCTGAATAGAACATCAGAATGAAGCACTAACACTACCAAAAAGAAAGCGTCAGTTGCACAGAATTTCATGCAAAACAGTTGGGAGCCCTAAGCTACCTCAAACCAAACACATTTTCTTCCCACCACCTAATCGGAGGTCACATCCTGAAGAGTCGGGCATAGCAGTCGGCCATAGCAGAACTGCAGCTGGACTCTGCAACATGGTTATCGGGTATCAACTAATAGAGATTCTAATACATCACTTTAAGGCATCAACAGCCAGGACTAAAATAGCATATGAGTAGAGCAGTGACGGTAAGACAATTCAAAGTTTGATGCCTGCACAGGAGCGTGTCTTCATCTTACAATGGCCTTGCTATTATTGGTTCCCATCCGCCGATTATGATCATGACATTTTTGTGTAATAATATCAAGGTTTTGTATTTACCAGAGCCATATAACTTGTGAAGTTTTCATGACCTAGGTCTGCATAGTAGTACCCCTTAAGTTGGCATGGCTTAAGCTGGCCCTTGTACACAATAGTCCTGGAAAGTCCACAAGAAAGACAATAAGGATTACTCAAACTAACATAACCAAAATGTCATTAGGCTACAAATTTACAATGATTAAGAGCACTTGAAGGCATCTTTATATCCCCCTTTACAATATGAAAAGTTTTGTCAAAATTCCCTTCCAAAAACCGGGCTTAGTTGAGACTCCCTGATCCTTTTCAGCCCTAAAACATAATGAAATAAAAGCACAAACAAAAAATTTTAAAGTGAGGAGAGGGAAGCACCTTGAAGATAGAGAGCACATGTAGAAATCCCTCTCCCCTCCACGTCGAATATCCAGAGCAGCTCGGATAGACCTGATGGAGAGTCTCCTAAGAATATATAGCTGCAACAGTTCATGGAAAACTGTTAAGTCAAATCCATCACGTTTGTGATTTAACTTCAAATTGTAAACTCATGGAATGACCTGTTGCTCAAACTCAGCCTCTGAACTGGAACTCTTGGTAATGAAAACCTGCTCAATGGCTGGCTCGGTCTCAAGTGCAGATTCACCCAAGTCTGAGTTGTCAGTTGGAACAGGCCGCCACCCGAGTATTACATGGCCCAGCGATTCTGCAACCTGCATGGTCAAAATTAATCAGAGGAATGACCTAACATCAAATTCCTGCATTGATCATTGCCAATGAGTGTAAATGTAAAATTTACTAATTTACTGATTGTTTCACACCAACCTTCTTAAACTCTGTTTTGCCCTTCTCACGACGTTTTTCATCTGTTGGCATGAAGAACATTCCAACACCATACTCGCCTGGTGGCGGTAGCTCAAATCCAGCATCCTTTGTGGCCTGCATAAACACCAAGGCAAAACCTTGAATAACTCTGTCCAAAGTAACATTTTTTTTATTTTCATTATTTTCTTCTTCTTCTTCTTCTTGTTGAGAAGCAGCTCACCTCTTTGAAGAAGTCATGTGGCAGAGCAACCATGATGCCTGCACCATCTCCAGTGTTCTTCTCACAGCCGCAGGCACCACGGTGCGCCATTCTCTCAAGCATCTCAATAGCATCATTGACCTGGGATAAAAGGGGAGCAAAATTGGCATACCAAACATGAACAGTTTACTGCAGAATACGTACTTATGAGATAATTAGACGATGAAACTCACAGTCTCGCGTTTGTAATCGCCAGAAAGCTCAGCGACAAACCCAACGCCGCACGCGTCACGCTCGAAAGAGGGGTCGTAGAGACCAATGTTGCTGTCCGGGAGCTTCGAGAGCGGCCTAACGACCTCGGCGTCGCGCGACGCCGCGCGGTGCGCCCGCGGCGCTACGCGCTCCTCGGTGCGCTGCACGCCGCCGAGGAACCCGCTGCCCTCGAGAGACACGCCACCGTAGGCTTGCCAACCGGAACGGTACGGCGCCGCCACGGGCCGGCCGCGCCGGGCCCGACGGCCTGCGCCCATCGGCGCCGACTTCAACGCTGTCCCTTGCGCCGTCGACATGGTTGAGCCGCACGCCTCGCTCTGTTACCTGACATGCATGAATCAAACAACGACGAACATCAGATGGTGTCCACTTAGCGCTTAATCGATCCACTACGCCATGCGGGGAAAAAAGGAGCCAGAAATCCTGGAAAAACAGATTAAAAAAACTCCGGAAAAACAAGCAGAAAGCACAAGCTGTCTCCTTCCCTACGCCCACATGTCAACACCAAAAGCATCCAGAAAGGCCCGTGCGTCCCACTCTGCAGCGGAACAGAGCACGCCCAAAAAAAAATCCGGAAGAGACGCCTCAGCGGCGGAAACACATGCGGGGATGAACAGATCTACCAAACCCTGCACGGCGGCGCAGATTCCTCCGACGCCGCCGCGACACGGCGGATTCACGAACGAGCGCCCGCACGCACGGACGCAGAATCAAACAGAAATTGATCGAATAATAAAAACGATGAAATGGCCGCGCATGTCACCAACCACGCACGCACGCAACAACCGAACCGAACCACCAAGTTGCTAAATCCCGTCGGGCTTTTTAGCGTCTCGCGGGTCCTGGCAAGCAGGGGCGGAGGGAGCGGGTACCTCTCTCTCTCTCTCTCTCTCTCGTCTAGCCTCCCTCCACCTGGGGGCCGGAACCGGAAGGTGCGGGCTGGGGAGCGATTGCCCCCGATCTCTTCTCCGCCGCTAGCTTCGCTGCTCACGCCCGGGGATCGGTGCCTTAGAATTCTGCGGCTAGCCCCCCACGTCTCCCCGGCGGCGGCGCGGCGGGGAAGGGATCGGCGATGTGAGTTGGTGGGAGCGGGGCGCCGCCTCTATCGCGGGGTGCCCTTCCTCCCGAGCGTCGCTCGCCTTCCTTGACCTCTCCTCCGGGTGTAGTATAGGGCGTTGGGGAGCATTCGGCGCCCCTGCATTTATAGAGCAAGGGAGGGTGGTGGTGAGTTCGCCCTCGCCGCGCCTGCCTGCCAACCCACCAGCCCCGCTCTCCTCGTCTCGCGTCGTGTCCCCACGCGCGCAGACGCCACTGCCTATATTTTCGCCCCTATTCTTCTCGCTAATTTGGCTCCTTTTTTATTTCATTTATTATTTTAGTATTTTTTTGGTTGTTCGGTGAGTACCTTGGGTATATTTTTGTATGGGTCCCCGTCATTGTCAGGATTCTTCGTTGTGGGTCCAGTTGTGGTGATTTTACATTTTGAAAGTGGAAGAACATGGTGATTTTATTTATTGCAAAGAAGGTAATGTATTAGCAAGTTATAGTGACGAGATGCCATTTACTTGAATATCATTTTTGAGGAACACATTTATTTAAACATGATTTTGCATGAAATCTGAACTTATTAGGTGACTGATTTGCTTGTCTCTTAAGGCTTCCATGCGAAATTTTACCATTAACATCTATATCCAACAAATTGTCATTAACATCTATATCCAATAAATTGTCTTTGCATATAAAGTTGGTCGCTAGAGCTTTAGCTATTTAACTGGAGTGATTGTATGCAAGATATATGTGTACACCCTATTAAAATGTTTAGCATTTTTGGTTTGAGTAAAGTTTATGCTTTCTTCATCTCATGACTTCACACCTATGTATACCTTGTGCGTAGCACAGGCGCTTCCCTAGTTTTGTTCTCTTTTTGATCTGGCTAAGCATGTCATCTATGATTACAAGAAACAGAAGAGACGTTTGTGATAAAGGATGGAAGAACTTGTACAAGAAGATGTAATATTATTGTCACTTTGGCTAGCGTCGTGGAGGAAAGAGATGACTCTCACGCGTTGCTTGGTGCGATGTCATCTGCTAGTATTCCACTAGCACACCAAGCGCATGGCAGTATGGCGTGCATGATCAGTATTCTCTAGTATTTATTTCAACATGGACATATTGACAATTCCATTCTAAAGCATATACACACAGCATGTTTTCTTGGTGTTGCATAATCCCCTCGTAAAAGGTTTTACTGGTTATATTTTATTTCATATATACATGGCATGCATGCTTTGATAAACGATTCTCCCAATGAGAAAATTCAATTAGACACTTCATTTTATTTGTGCTAATCTAAGTAGACAGAAGCATTTATTTGCATGAAAGATTTTATAAGCTTGTTCTAGGCACTAGACTTTTTCTAAATATTTATATTTGATACGTGAAAGCGTATATCACAATTGGTCTCAACATTTACTTATCACTATAAATTATCAATTTTAATAAATATATCTCACGGGTTTTGAACTGATAAAACTATATTGAACTAGAAGGTTAAATTTGGTGATATATCACAAACAAAAGGAAATCTGGAAGAAGAGAGGAGGGAAGTGCAATTCCTTCCCTCCGGAGGGGCTCCCAGGAAAGGATCTTTTTGACCTGTAATATAAAATGAGGAGACGGTTACAATTTTGCCCTCTTCCGTTTGCGAGTTTCCTAATCAAATCCCCCGTTCCAATCCACAGACCAGGACCGCAGCAGCCCAGGGCCCACGGCCAGATCAGACGCGACGGGGACCTGTGCTGCCCACGGCCCCCCGCCGCGCGCCCCGGGCCCGTCCAGCAAACGACAGCCGCCCGCAGCGCGTGGGCCCCGAGATCCGACGGCTCCGGTTCGGCGGGCGCGCCGCGGCCGCTGCCGCCGCAGATGCGGAGAGCCACAGCCGCTTCGGAGCTCACCACGACGCCGCTTGTTTATCGGGGGGGCCTTATCTCTTTAATTTTATCTCGGACGGGTTTGGATTAACTAAACGCACCGCAGAAAACTCGTAATCTTGTTCTTGTCCGACGCTAGTGGCCTAGCCTCCGACGTCCCTGTCCCGTGCGCAGAGGGGGGCCAGTTTGCGAGGTGGGGGCCTAGGCAAGCCGCGCAGCGCATGCACCCGGACGCAAAAGCGGACGGGGCGGGGCCCACGTGTCGGGCGAGGTAGGTGCCTTCTAGGGAGAGCTTCTTCTGCACGTGTTCCTCCTCGAAATGGTGAGCCTGCCTGCCCATGCCCAGTAATACTCCAGTAGCCAGTAGATTCCTGACCGAAAAATGCTATGCGCACATGGGTGTTCCCAACCCCCAAATTTGTGTGGTTCCAGGCTTCCAGCTGCAAGCCTACAGCTGTGCTTTACATTATGATAATTACGCTTAGCATTGTAGTAATGAACTGCTAGATCCTGAATATTTCTGGTGAGCATGAGTCTCCAGCACTTGTTTATTATCAGTGTTGATATGTAGTATAATTATAAAACATTATAGATTACATTCAAGTTGTGTAACTCATAAATATTTTTTGGGGAAAAAAGATGTGATCATCGGTGCATCTGAGAGTCTGAGTTAACATAAATAAAGTTGTATTGTTTTTCTTTTTCTTTTGTTAGGTTTACATGTCAATATGTCAACCTTACAAAAAAAATTATACCAATCTTCATCCAAGAAACATTATGTAGAGTATATGGAGTTTGCTATCAACTTTGCTCAAGCATGCTACAATCAATACTTTGTGCTTTCTTCATTAACCTGAATGCAACTATTATAAATAATACTCCTATCACTACCAACACTCTTGTTTATTAAGGTGCTAGCACATCATTTTTGCACAATCTAGTGGTTCAACTTGCTATATTCTGACTATTGTCATTTGCATTGTTATAAAACTCGAAAGAGAAGTCAACCCAACTATCTCACAAATATTGTTTTCAATTTCAGGAAAGATAATATAGCAAGCCCATACCTATCACTAAAAGTAAAAGTAAACGACTAGATTCACCAATGGCTTGATATAGTATGTATAGTGTCACCTTTCTTTTCTTTTATTATTCCCCATGAAGACAATGTACTTCGTTGTGGTATCACCTGATCAGCCAATTGTTGCTCGAGTTACTAGATATGCAGTGTTTGGCAAGTTTCAATACGTCATCAGCGAGATTTGGCTGCATTAGCCTATAAGAATTATTTGCGATGGGTTAGTTGGGGAACATGGATCAATTTATTGTTGGTAAATAATAAATACAAATGCTTATGATAACATGACAGGGAAAATCTACAATCATTTATAATAAATACAATCGTTTATGGATCAATTTTTGTTGGTAGATAATTTAACTTATTAATACAAGATTTATTTTTCATACTAGTCAGCTAACTAAAAAATGCAAGCTAGCTAGTTAGAAGTACTATACATACTATATGTAAATATGTTACAACTTAGAAGTGTGTGCGTATGTGGTGTCACTGAAATAAATAGATTTTTGTTATCAAATGTAAGTGGATTGCTGTTGCTGCATAAATCATTACTTTCTCTATATGATCAGCTCGTGAGAATTATCATGTGCCTGTAACGCATATTAATTTTTATCCAAACCAACTTTTCGCGGAACCTTTTTGGGTGAATTTGCACCAGAATGAATCTCTACCAGTACTTTAGTTTGGTCCAAAAAGAGGCCCCTACCCTACACGTACGGTACCTGCTACTCCGTCGCCTTCATGTTTCCTCCTTTTGCCCCTAATAACCCAACGGAGCACTATTCGGGTCCATTGGCTCTTGGAGTACGAGCAGGGACGTTGTTGGGGTCACGGAGCATGGACTCATGATCCAAGGGGCCACGGAGCATTTGATAAGCTGCCAGGTGAATATGTTCGCATGGGACCCCATGTCCCATGCCCAGAGGGTCCCCCATCCGTCTAACATGGCAGCGATCAGCCCTGCCATCTGCCAGCAAAAGGCTTGTGAGTTGTGACTTGTGAGTGCTCCCATCATGGCCATGGTCACAGATACAGGGCGCGCTGCATGAGCATTTGGGGGAAAAAGAATGGCCGGCGCCTGTCCGCGGCACGCTCCGGGTGGAGCTGGCCAGTGGCCAGGGAAGCGGTCTCTACAGACTACAGTGGGGTGGGATCGGGAGGTGCGTGGTGCGCTCGCACGTGACGCCCGCTTGGCTTGTCTAGCTGTCTACCCCCACCCCCCTGCGGGCCCCTCTTGGTTCCCTCACCAGGCCTTGTCCTGTAGCCCGTTCCTGCTTGGGCTGCACCGTCGGTAGCTGCACGTTCACTTGTTCAGAGGAAGAGCCGACGCCAGACGAGGCGCCTCGTTCTTGTGACAGTGCTGAGTAGCGGGGTTAGTAAAAGAACAGTTGGAGTGTTTGTATCCGATAAAAAAAGTTCGAAATAAAGAAATAAGTACCTTGAAATGTCAACCATTTGGAGTACGTTGATTGAGTACTGTTGAGTGGTGATTTGAAAGAGAACATTTATATGGAGGAAGTACTCCATGTGTTAGCAGATCCAAGGACTACTTTGCTGATTATGATAAGAAAAAGGGTGCCCCCACTTGCTCGCTTGTTGGCAATTCCCATGCAAATTTCCAAAGCTCACCGGTTTCCAAGGCAAATGCACCACTAGCTTTCACATGGCGCCATGGCGCAGATTACTCGACGGAATACAAAGGTTTCAAATTTATATATGGGCCACATATGATATGTGATCTAGTCTAGGTACTAAATCCCCAGTTTGGAACTACTTATATGTATCCTCCTCCTCCCTTCTCCGCAACACCACCCCATGCTTGCCGCTAGGGCGAGCTCCTTCTCCACGAGCACTGGCCCCAACTCTGCGAGTATTTATCTGTAAATTGAGCTTGAAGGAGCCTGATGTCTGCCCGTGGCCTCGCCAGAGCCTGCGGCCACCCTCACCTCTCGTATCCACTTGCGGTGGCACAGAACCACCTTCTCCTGCAGCAACCTTGTCCCTGTCCTCCTGCAGCGGCGCCGCCGGAGCCCGTGTGCCGCGGCAGGATCCAAGCCAACGACGAGATTCAAGGTCGAGACTATTGGGGCGGTCGCTCCGCAACCAGCGGCCAGCGAGGTGGAGGCCGCAAGCTCTAACGCTGGCAGCAGGACCTTGGAGGCGCCATTGGAGCAGAACACGAACACACGTAGAGCGAGCAAGGGAAGAAAGGAAGAAGGGCATAAATGCCATTTCGCAAACATCTCCCACACAACCAGATTGGAAATGAGTATTTTAATCGGCTCAATGTGCTGCAGACCAAACACTGATTTCATAGTGTGTGGGAGATAAATTCAACTTCGAGAGCGTGCCAGAGGCAAAACCACGTTTTTCAGTCGTGCAGACTCAAACCCTTATACAATGACGGACGGGCCCCACTCTGAATTCCCAATCGTGTCCGTCCAGCACATGCTCCTGGGGACCAATCATTGCACCTCTGCAAGTTGGCGAGGAAGAGAGATCTGAAAAGAGCGACGAGCCAAAGACAACATTGCCCCTACGGTGGAAGACCATGAGAGGTTACCTGCTTATATAAGCAAGCGTGATTATCACGATATCTTTGTGGATATATATCATATCATATTAATTCGTAATATATTCAGAGACGCATAATTTTCTTTCGCGGGGACAAATACAGGTGGTGCAGCTCGTCCGGCGACGAGATTCTCTAGTGTCTACCTGTCACATCTCGTGATATGCACGTGAGATGCCCTTGCTTCTTGGGGTCGCTTTTGCTCGGGGAACACCGCAAAATGTGACCAAGTGACAGATGTTCAATGGAACAAAACTGGCCTAACATGCTGATTGTTTTTCTTGAAATGATATATACGCATATACTAATTTACTACTAACTCTTTCCTTTTAATTCCAAAATAAATACACACTTGAAATTAAAGGTATTTTTGGGTTAGTCCCTAGTAGATTTGACCACACAAGCATGCTAGTTTGAAGTATACTCCCTCAAAGTAAGTATTTGTAAACGCCAACGAGATATAATTAGAATTATCGTTTATGCATTCCTTCTTTCTGCGAGTATGTATTTCAAGTTTGTAATACATTTATATACTTCTATTAATAAAAATATAATTCTATTCAACTTTCGGGCTTTTGGCTGATTAGTTTGCCACCAAACTACTCTACATAAAGGGGCTGGCAAGGAAATATTTGATTTTTCTTTGCATCATAACAACTCAACTTACCTAGCAGCCTTCAACCAAATGTTTGGTGGTTTCCAACTCACGAGCTATATAATCCATCGGTTCATTAAGAGAGAAGCTCGAAGAGGTTTGTCAGGTATCACACCTAACATTGGGGAACACAAGAAGCCATCAGATCACAGCTAGCTCGGGCACTTCTCTTTGTGAACTCCAAAATTCCCATTGGATACATAAAACTTCTTGGCATTTTTATAAGAAGTAAGCACGAGACGCAACCTGCAACAGTGTGCATGAGAGCTCAACTCTAGCCATAAACAAACAAAGCTCCAGCCTGAATCTTTTTCCCTCCCAAAGGAAATGGTTATTTAAATCTAATCTGGTTGGTAAACCGTTGATTAGTGTGCACACCAACCACAATGTCAAGATCGCTGTATTTTGGTAGTTGCTTTGTCGCTTTTATTCGAGGTTTCTTTTAGCTAAAACGAAGCCACCTGCCTCCCATGTTCTGCAGACAGGCCGTGGTCTGTGGGAATCTCGAGCTAGCCAAGATACCTTCTCGTCATCTTTCATCAACACTCTAGAATCTTCATTTTAAGTCCCCATAAGCAAAAAAGAAAACAGAACTCTAATAGATCAAAATTAACTAACTAAGTAACCCAATGATTTTTATTAACAATGTGGTTTTCATTTTTTTTAAAAAAACACTACAACGTTTAGCATTTTGCCACTTCATGTGGGGGCAATGTCATGTTTAGCCACATGCCACCACGTGCACTCCCAGACATTTGCTGTGCAATAACTTTCAGCGTTTAGGAGAAACAAAACCCTCAGCATCGATGGCAGGCTTAATCATGAGAAGGCGCAACAAACAGAAGCAAAAAAAGAAGGCATTAAAATGCCCCCGAAAATACAAGACCGCGACCATCTGGGCTCTGGCTGCGCATGTGGTCCTCGCCCCCGGCCCGGCTCCATGTTACTTTTGGGATGCCGACCCTACAATCGATCGGTAGGTGCAAAGAAAGCAACCTCCCGAGGAAATGCCTCCCTCCCCAGTCCCCACGCAGCCAAAAGCGGGGCACCGATGCCCCCACATCGCTCTGAATCCCCTCCTCCTCCTCCAACTCCTAGTGATAAGGAGATCCGCTCTGAATGGATGCTTATTTCCCGTCTCCTTTCATGATGGGCAATTGGGCATGGAATCGATGCCTGCTTGGACTCATGTGTTTCAGGCCTTGGAGGAGGAGGAGGAGGAGGAATCCGAGCGATTCCCGACACCATCACAGGAAAAAGGGATTACTCCCGGCCGGCCAGCTAATCCGGAATTAAGTAGTCGCATCATTGGCGTGGCCAGCAGAATCGCCATGATGGCGGCAGTAAGATTTCGCGCCGGGCGCTTTTAGTTGTTCTTATTCAGTCCTTGGCTTGCAAGTCTGGATCTCCTTTCGATCCTGGAGATTTTTTGAGCCACTCGCGTTTTGGTCTTCGCTTGAGCCAGATGCTCTCTGACGTTGATGTCGTAGCAACCCACTCAGACTGATCCTCCTCCTTCCTGCCTTCTCCTGGAGCCCGAACTGTGCTCTGAAAGAGATCACGGACTTCTGGTCGGGGAAAAAAAGATAAGAGGCAGAAGAAATGCACCCTTTTGGCTTGTTCCTTGCAACAGAAGTCTGAAGATATTTTTAGTTTCTGCAGTGCCGTTGGGGTAGCAAGATTACAGTACCGCTGTTCCCCGTCTTGCTAGAATGATGATCGGTCAGAATTGGTTGGGTAGGATGGGTCTATCGGCTGCTGGTGAGAAGCACTGAAACTGTCTTGACAAAAACTTGGCCATGCTACAGCGCACGTCGTGATAAGTGGACCTGCCGACAGTAACACGGCGACTGGGATTCGAGGATAGCTCGTTGCTTGTATCACCGCTGCCGGCTGGGGGAAGCGATATTGCTGCAACTCCAGTCACTCACGGATGGCTTTCCATGTAACAAGAGTGTGCCATGGCTTGATGCTGCGTGTGCCAGCCACCAGCAAGCAAGATTAGTAGTAGAAAAACTCGGTGGAGAAGATTGATTCTTGCTCGAGCTGAGTGAGCTCACAAGCAGCTTTCAGTTGCAAAACGCGAAGTGAGTGACAAGAGCTAACATAATTTGCAGATCATTTGGGACACCGAAAGTCAAATTAAGTTTTCTTTTCCAAACACCCAAATGACTTGCTACGTTTTTGTCGGTACAGGGTATCTCCTACTAGTGTATCCAGTCCGAGGGGTACGAGGTTATCCGTAACCTCGCACTAAGCTTCTGGGCGACAGGACGTAAGGCCCGGACCTGACAACTGGGGGCACGGTCTCCGAACCTCCCCCACGTACTAGCAGGTCCGGTGCCTCCATGTGTCCGCAGGGACGAAGTGCTTAGGAACAGCTACCACGGCTCTGGACCACCGCGGGATGGTCTTGGGCCCCTACGTGTGGAAGCCGGACCCCCAGAGGGCCTGAGCGTCTGGGCTAGCCAGGGGGGCCCGGACCTCTCATCCCACCAATGAGGGGGTCCGGTGCCGCCACGTGCCCCTGAGGAAGTGGCCGCTAAACCAGCACCGCCACATGTCCGGTGGATTCCAGCCTTTTGCGAGAAGGCAACCCAACTACCGCATTAAATGTGGGTGGTTGGGGTACGCGTACCCAAGACAGGGCATGGGCTGACCTCTGACACGTTGGGCAGGTACAGGTGACGGCACGGTAAGCCCGCCAGTTTCCGAGGCGGTTCGCAGGATATGAGAACATATGGTCACATCACAGCGCCACGCTCATAGGCGAAGAGTTATCATGACCTGCTGCACGAAGGCCATAACGTACGCTGCTATAGTGCACAAAGGCTACATCATGGTAGGTCAGTATAGCCCCTCCGCCTATCAGCAGGAGCTGACTCTACATCGACAGCACGACTCCCTCTACGCATGTCAGCGGCAGCAGACTCTATGTCAGCAAGATTGCATAAGACCATATCCAGATAGAGGATACACACGGAGGCCGACGAGAAAGATCTCCGGATCTGAGGCATTTAAGGCTCCAATATGTACGTTATTTAATATATCGCCGGGTCTACCTGTCGGGGCCCCGCTCAGTGTACGCGCTCCCTTTGAGCCTATAAAAGTGAGAGCGCGCACGTTAGAAGGGGACTCGCACACACACACAAAGGATACACACTCACGCAGGGCCAGCAGTTCGCTCTCCCAAAATTACAAATAATACATCACACAGTGGATGTAGGGTATTACGCTCAGACGGCCTGAACCACTCTAAACCCGTGTGTGCTACTCGTATTCATACGCCTCTAGATCGAGCATTTCTTGACTACCCCAAACTCATCCTAAGTTAGAATTAGGCGGGTGCACTCCGCCACTCGGTTGGAGAAATCCTCCGACAGTTTTATTCTCCATGCTGTTGCTTTCTTCCATTTCTCCATGAAGGAAAGAAGGTAAACTTATTCAGGGAATTTTCTCCGTATAGTTCTCCGTGCCATTCCGTTCAACTCTCCTGCTTTCCTCTTCCCATGCCTTAAGACATGAGAATTCTCCATGACTTGAAGAGGAAGACACCAAATCTGATGCGATCACATACTCGTTTGTACTCCATGGAGGAATGGGCATGTTGTCACTCCCAAGCTTCAAGACGTGCGGCGCAGCTGCAAAGTCGTAGCAATAGCTCCAGAGGTCGATCATACAGGCATCATGTCATGTAGCTAGCTAAAGAAAATCTCCTCCGGCCTTTTTTTTCCTTGGTGAGAGCTGTGGAAAAAAAGTTGGTATATTAAAGGGATGTTTGGATATCTGGACTAAACTTAATTTACTGTCACATAGATAAATTGTCACATCAGATGTTTGATACTAATGAGAAGTATTAAATATAGGCTAGTTACAAAATTAATTATAAATGAAGGCTAATTCTCGAGATGAATCTATTAAACCTAATTAGTCTATGATTTGGCAATGTTGTGCTACGGTAATGATAGATTAATTAGTCTTAATAGATTCATCTCGTGAATTAGTCTCCATTTATGCAATTAATCTTATAATTAAATTATATTTAATACTTCTAATTGGTGTCCAAACATTTGATGTGTCGGGACTAAATTTTAGTCCCTCGGATCCAAACATACCCTAAGTCTGTACTTTTCTAGTTCTTTGTACTGTTCCGTTGATGTTCATGTGTATAGCAATCTTTGACGGTGTTTGGATCTAGAGACTAATTTTTAGTCCGGATCATATCAAATATTTGGATGCTAATTAGGAAATTAGATATGAGCTAACTATAAAACTAATTGCATAAATGAAGACTAATTACAAGATGAATTTATTAAGCCTAATTAATCTATCATTAGCACCTGTTTACTGTAGTATAACATTATCAAATTATGGACTAACAAGTTTAATGGATTCATCCTAAATTAGTCTTTATTTATTCAATTAATTTTATAATTAATTTATATTTAATATTTTTAATTGATATTCAAACATACAATGTGATGGAAGTAAACTTGACCCAGCGAACAAACGGGGCCTTTGCACGGGTTGAATTTTTCTGAACCAATCAGCAGTTACGGACCCAATCGTCAATTTTTCTTTTGTCCTGTTGTTTTTCCTGGGGCGCATGGAAGATGAGATTCTTTCCATTGTTTATTTCCTTGCACGGAGAGGTCATCCCTTGGAGGCAACCAAGGTCCAACCAGCAGCAAGCACGGCATGCAGAGGGCAAAAGGCAAACAGTTTATTGCTTCCAAATCCCAATTAACAAAAGAAAATAAGATTCCCTCCAATGATCCAACATCTTGACTTGTAGTACCAATCTAACAGCACCACAGATTCCTGCACAACTTGCAGGGAAAAAAAACAGAGAGATCGAAGCAGAGTAGAAACAAGCAACCATAGCCTATTATGAGATCATGCGCCATGACCACTCCACTCCTGATGTCCTCACTAAATTAGGAAATACAAGTCAGACTTCTCATGCAACAAGTAACATCTGCATCCCGGGCATTTCTTTGTCAGTTCCTCCCGGTTGCAGACAAAACAGAGCAGCGAGTCCATGTTCGCCTCCGCTCGACCGATTGACTGGATTATTCCTTCGCGGCTTCGGCTTGCCCCGTCCGTCTAGAACCGCAAGAGCTGATCTGATCCACCGGGAAAGCTCGCTGCGAGACGGCAACCGGAGCCCGGGAAACCGCCAGCCGCTCGACGACGACGGGTCGCGCTCGCAGCCGGTTTGCCGGCGCCGGCCTCCGGGCCCCGCGCGCCAACTACTCCCCGTGCATGCATTGATGCATATGCGCGCGGCCTCACATGCCACCGGGCATAGGAAAAGCCAAACCGGCGTTGGCTAGCTAGCCACCCCAAGCATTTCTAATCGGTCGAGAGGACCTTTTGCTGAAAAAAAAAAGGGATTTTTGCCACAGGACACTCTACAAAGTCGTTTTTTGCCATAGGACATCACTCAATCTTACCTTTGCTGCTGGACACCTTTTAAGCGTGCAATTTTGCCAATAGACACTGCAGCGAGTATAATATGCATTTCCTGGTTGGGAGGATAGAGAAAAGGAGTGAACTGATCAAAATACCCTTGCAATGGTAGGCTGCTCACAAGTAAAGGTAATTTTGCTCCTAGACACTCTACAATGTTGATTTTTTTTTGCACATGTCACTCTTTCATACAAGACATAATAAAGTGAGCATCTTTCCTACCCATATATATATATATACATTGATTAAACATGGCTAAAATGCTCACATTCATATTTCACAAAAGATACAAATCTTAGACGTTGACAGGCATTCATAATTTTATAATTCATACGTGTTCAGAACGAGTGGCCGGGCTCTGGTGGTGCAGATGGAAGGCCGGAGGCGGCGCTCCCGCCTGTCCGCGGGGGGGGGGCGGGGGGGGGGGGAGGGGGCGGCCTGCGGCGCGGCCAGGCCGGGGGGGCGCCCCTGTTCCGCCGGGGGGAGGGGGGGGCCTGCGGGGGGGGGGGGGGGGGGGCGGCCTGCGGCGCGGCCAGCCGGGGGGGCGCGCCTGTCCGCCGGGGGGGGGGGCGGCGCCTGTCCACCGGGAGGGGGGGGGCGCGGTGGCGCGCGTGGGCGGGGGGGCGGCGCCGGGGGTGGGGAGGGGCTGCGCGGCGCCGGGGGTGGGCCGGCTGCTGCCCGCGCGCCCGGGGTGGGGGTGGGGGGGCGGCGCCGGGGGGTGGGGAGGGGCCTGCCAGGCGGGGGGGGGGAGGGCGGCTGCGCGGGGAGATGGGGTGGCACACGGGTTTCGTTAGGGAATGAGCAAGGGTAGTTTAGGTATTTACAAACTTTTCTCCCTCCATCTTTCTTAAAATGAATATTATACTCACTGCAGTGTCTATTGGCAAAATTGCACGCTTAAAAGGTGTCCACCAGCAAAGGCAAAATTGAGTGATGTCCTGTGGCAAAAAATGACTTTGTAGAGTGTCCTGTGGCAAAAATCCCCAAAAAAAAATGGTCGAGAGGACAAGAAAGCCAAGGCATTGGCATGCATGCATGCATAAGACCCGACGTCCCGGATAAAAATTTCCCCTTTGCTTTTATCCTTTCTCTACGCGTCGCCGTCGGCTCGCCTCGTAGTCGAGACCGCGCATAAAATTTTGCTCCGGCGCGGCGTCGTTTCGCCCGCGGGGCGTCCCCGATGCCGACGCCGACGGAGTCGTCGCCTCGTCGGGTAGGGAGCGGACGAAGCGGGCGCGGCTTTTTTTTTGCTTTCGGATTTGGAATTTTCTTTTCCGTACGTGCGTGCCGCGACTCGCGAGGTGAGCACCGAGCAGGCGGTTCGCGAAGCGGCGCGGCACGCAGGAAGGACGGGAGGCAGTTTTTCCCGTGGGCTGCCGCGACGAACCGGTGTGCCCGAAACAGAGGCGCGGGCGCACGGATCGGAAAAGGCAACGATCGGGTCGCAGCCTCGCAGGTTGCTTGCGCGCGCCGCTCTCTACCCGCCTATTTTCTGATCTGTTTCGCGCAGCGACTTTTGTTTTCCGCCGCTCTGACGCGCGCACAGCTGACTGGCACAGCATTTTTCTTCTAGTGATCAACGGGGGAGGACGCCATCTGCGCGAGCCTGGTTTTGTTGTCATCGATCATGCTATATAATGATTTCGTTCCGCCGCCGGTTGCGTGTGCCCACCAGAATTTCCAGAAGGAAAGCATATGCTGGAAATTCTCTTTCTGCTATCCTTTCTACGGAACAACACAAGATTGTACCCATTGCATTAATAGAGCAGAGCGTACGCATGAGATTCTTGTGCTCTAGAAGGGTTTGATAACTATCGAGAAACCGTGTGCCGACGAGCGTAGGAGGCAGGAATAGAACCGGAAAGCTTTAGGGTAGCCTTTGTAGTAGGTGTGCGAGTGTCCCACGGAACAGATTTAGTTAACCCTCTAGAAAAGGTGTTGACTTCGATCGGAAGAAAAGCTCGCCACACTCCGCGCGGATGAATGGCGGGCCAGGCGAAGACGACTCCGACGATGATGTCCACATTACCGTGGTGGTGGTGATGGTCGAGAACGACTCCTGTTTCCCTTCCACCATTCGAGCTCCGGTCCAATCAGCTGATGGGTTCCTCTTCATCTTCCATTTGGTTATGTGAAGGTGCGGCAAGACCGGCAGCCTGACACCAGAGCGACCCTAACCCAACCATGTTAGTGGATGTTTGGTTCTAGAGATTAAAATTTAGTCTTTATCACATCAAATCTTCGTATGCTAATTAGAAGGATTAATTATAAGGTAATTATAAAACTAATTATACAGATGGAGATTGATATGCGAGATGACTTTATTAAGCATAATTAATCCATCATATAATATATTTACTGTAGCACCATATTGTTAAATTATAAACTAAAGGAATATTTGATTCCACAGAGATTAAATAAATTTCTATTTAGTAACCAAACATCCAATGTTAGGTGAATTAAAATTCAAGGGATCCCATGCGGAACCGAACAACCCTTGCCTGCCTTCGCATTGCCTCCAGGATCTACTCCAAGCAGCGCCACGTCGAGGGAGCCCATGGCTCATTGTGGGGCCGCCGCCACTGTACGGTAAAGCCCTTCGGGTGGGTGGTTGGCAGGGCAGGCGAGCGCGAAGCAATCATGGAGACACGACGGGCATCGGCACGGCGCACCTACCTGCGAGCTGACCTCACCGGTCGCCGTTCACGTACAGACACCGGAGCGTCCGGACGAAAAGGGGTTGGCCGGTCGGCTCCGATCGAGCCTCGCGTGGAGGCTGCTTTAGCTGAAAGGTTCGGACGGCAGCGGGCCGCGCCCGCGCCCCTCTGCCTCCCGGAGGAGGCAGCATGGCCGCCTGCCTGGTGGCTCGCTCAAGTCGCCATGGCTGCTGGTGCTGCTGCTACTGCTACAGTGCTACCAGCCTACGACCACTGTGCTTATCGGATCAGGCCCGGTGCCTAACTGCTCACGGTGACAGCACGTCTCGTCGTCTATTTCTCTCCACTCGAAGAACAGGAGATAGAGCATCTGTTGCAAGCTTCAAGACGGATCTTTTTTTTTGGTTGCGAGTTCGATAGGATGGCCGGCAAATGGAGATAGCATGATCTCCAGATAGAGACGCGTGCTTTGAAAAAGAAAAGATACCGCTACGTGTAACAAATTGACTGCTGCTACTCCTGATCCTCCACCTGAGATCCGAGAGCGACACCTGGTTAAAGTTCCCCAAGGTAGAACAAGTGGCCTTTGCTTCGTGGGTCTCACCTCCCAGCCCGGCAGCCCCCTTGTTTATCCATCCCCAAGTCAAAAGCTCCCGGTTGGACGGCCACTGCATGCCTAGTTTTTGCTGCGTTTACCCGAGCAGTGCATGCACCTACGAGCCAACGAGCACACTCCTTCCTTCCGGAGACGGTTCCTCTGACGTCCGTCTCCTTAACATTGGGTCACGAACACGTGGATCCGGTCCCACGCGTCAGTGTTCAGGGCGGACGGACGCCGCGACCTGGCAACGCCGACGCGTTCCTCCCCGTTCCGTTTCGGCGTCTCCCAGGGCGCGCGGCGGCGCCCACGGGAACGGGACGCGCCCCGTCGCCGTCCCGTTGCGCCATCGCTTGCTTCCTCGCCATGGCCTCGCTCCTTTCCACGCACCGGAGCGAGTAAACTTAGCGCGGGAGACGTTCGCGTAAACAAAAACAGAAGCGAGAGCAGCACGGGAGGCGCGCCGCGCGCGCGGCCGCTGGGCAGCTGGAGGGCTCCGCGACCCGTTCCGACGCCCAAGGGCCGCGGCGCGCGTCCCCTTCGCGCGCGGACCGATGCGTTATCCCCCTCCCGGCCGGCCGCTGGGATGCCGCTGCCGCCTGCCGCCTGCCGGGCCCCCTACCGCGCCCCGAGCCGCTGCTCGCGGCCGCGTCCCGCTAGAAAAAAAACTGAGCTGGCTCGTGTCATGCCGTCATGGGGCTCATGGTGGAGCCTTTGCCATCTTGGCACGGCGCGCTTTTTACTAAGCGAGCACCTGAAAAGGGCTACTACTAGTAACGAACCTGGACGGCTGGGCTGGCAGAGACACCTGCTGTCTGCTTGCTTGTCCTCAAGACGGATCGACGGCGCCTATGCGGAAAATGGAAAACATATACCTAGTATTTGCAAAGACGACATTGCGTGATTACGACATGGAACAGCATGCCTGCCTTTTCAAAGAATGAAAGGTTGTATCATACTGAGCCACATTACTCTGTCTCTCTCTTCACTAGATTCTCTTCGGATGAGTTAGCGTCTGTTTTCTTTTTTGAACTGCTGCAAGTTTGGAACCATGGGGGGGGGGGGGGTAGGAATTTTCCTCCTCCTTCAGCCTGACTGATCTATCAAACTGGCCCAAAGCTCAGAAAAACTCAGGCCTCTGATTTTGCTGGGCCTTAAACATCCGCAGACATGGGCCTTAAACGCCTATGCTGCCGGGAAGAAACTGGCCCATGAAATGGCAGGCGGACAGGCACCGGTCGCCATCGCCTATCCAGAGTCCGGCGTCGCATCCGAGCCGTACAAGCGAGCAGCGGCGCTCCATCCCACCGCCCATCTTGTGCACGGAGGGGAGCGACTACAGGTCTCGTCTCGTCGTCGTCCTCGCGGTCTCGACCGCGAAATCGAAATCGCCCAAAACCCTAGCTGCCCAGCACGACTCTCTGCGGCGCGGCTCGAGTGGCGCGCGGCCTCTGCTAGCAAGTGCCGTAGGAGGGGCGGGTCTAGCCCAGCGGGCGGTCGATGGCGTCGACGGTTCTGGAGGCGACGCGGGCGGCGCACGAGGACCTGGAGAGGCTGGAGCGGCTCGCGGTGCGCGAGCTGCAGCGGGACCCCGCCAACGCGCGCGACCGCCTCTTCCAGTCCCACCGCGTCCGCCACATGCTTGACCTCGTCGTCTCCACCTCCGACAAGCTCGTACGTCCTTCCTATTATCTCTGGTGTCATTCCCGGTCTGTGCTGCTAGATTCCGTCCGCTGAAGTGATTACTTTAGCTAGGTTAGGTTTGGATACGGCCAATATTTGGCTTACTTCTGACTCGAGATGCTTGTTTAGGGTTGGGTTCTTAGTGACTGAATTACAGATCCGGCTCCCACGAATTTGTTTGTTTTCACCATTCTGTTGCATGTCAAATCATGTGGATCTTGGAATTCTATCTGGGTAGAGGGGATTTAGAGCACGTTTGGATGCGGTCCCCTGCTGGCCCTGCCAAACCATCGGCCAGCCAGTACTTGGCGGCCAAATCGAACGCGCCAGGATGCAAAAACGAACTGTGCCATGGGCACAGGAGCCAGAGCGGCTGAATCATGGCATGAATCCAAACGCAATGCTAGCCCATGGACCACGACCAAAATTTGGCTGGGCGGATGCTGTCATCCATCCAAACGTGCCCTTAGTTAGGCTCTTGCTTTATTGGTGCAACTGTGCAAGTGTTGTTGTGTTGGAGGTTTTGTGTGGGTTATTTCTGTGCTGCTCCCCCCCTCCCTTTCCTTTCGTTTCGAGTGAAGAAGATGGTCTCATTTTCGCTAATGCTGCTTATGTCTTGTTTAGGTGGAAATCTATGAGGACAAGGACAATGCAAGGAAGGATGAGATCAACACACATCTTACTGCACCCACGCAAACTTTACTGTTTAGCAAGTACTATGAAAGGCTCAAAGAGGTAAATATCCTAGCATAGCTGCTTGCCTGTTTGTGACAAAAGTCAAATAAGCACATGATGGTGTATACGTATCAATAGAAGAAAATGGTACTGATTTTGAATGATGGTTCCTTTTAACTAATTGACTCACATGAATACCCGAATATACAATTGGAAAACAAAATGATTCGCAGCAAGTGGATTTCTTGCATGCATCTGATTAAAAAGAATAAAAATATCTGGGGACAGGCAGCCTTTTCTGCTGTCCCAAAGTAAGCCTCAGGAATGAAACTGACCGCATGCTGCTCAGTTTCCTTGTTACTGTGAGATTTGCACTGTGTTGGTGCTTTATTTGCTCTGTGGTAGACATGTCATGCACAAAAAAAACTATGTTATTGTTGAAGAAGCTGTGCTATTCCATCAGCAAATTATTCATTATCAGCAAATATCTAGTCTCCGCTAACTCTATATTTTTTATTATTTTTTGTGAATTTTCTCTTAAGCAGATTTTATTGCTTGCTTGCAGATCCGTGATTATCATAGGCGGAACCCTTCAGCCCGTTTCATCAGTACAACTGATGATTACGAAGAGCTTCTGAAGGAGGAACCAGTTATTGAATTCACCGGCGAGGTATTGTCACTTTCTTTTTAGCTTGTAGCTTTGCTTGAAATTTGTGTAACCTTTTATTATAAAGCATACAATGTTTCATCTGAATAACTTGTTACTTGATTCGTTTGCGCTGACGATTTATACTTTGTATCCCTCCAATGCTATTCTCTGCTATTCCAGCCTTTAAAATTGTGGCAATTTATCTGGATACTTATTTTTAGAATAATTTTAAAACAAAGTTGAACTGATGGTAATAGAGCTGCATTCAGTCTTTGTGTTAACCTATGCAAGTTAGGTCACTCATCGATATAGTTCTGATGAAAATCTTTGAGTCCGTTAGTGCCTTTCCTTTCCTTTCACTACAGTAGTAGTCTTGAAGTTGAGGGTATCTGCGTTGTGATATGTGTACTTTAATTTCTGCAGGCTTGTTTGATTCCTCTTGTAGGATCTCGGTGGTGTGGATGGTAAGATTTAGGAAATGGTTTAAACTGCGGTGGAGCATGATCAATAGCTTAACAATTATTCTGAGCACTGTTCCTGTTATGGCCTGCACTTCCTTGTAGTTCTATTCCTGCTAGATCTTGTTGCATGATCACCGCATTGTTGGTGTCAATGTTTACTGTTCTCAGAATAGTTATATTTACATTTGCTAATGGTCTGGCTCTTCAATTTGACAGGAAGCTTTTGGCCGTTATCTAGATTTGCATGAGCTTTATAATGAGTTCATAAATTCCAAGTTCGGATCACCAATGGAATACTCGGCTTATGTTGGCAGTTTCTCCCAGATTGAGAAGATCCCGCAGAGCCATAAAACTACAAGGTATGTCATATGGGTTTTCTCTATGATAAAAAACATATTATCTCCTGGCATGGGCTTCTCTAGTATGTGTATGGCATATGCACCTTCAGTTGATTTCTCTTTTCTTTTCTTTTGGTGGTAGTCTGTGGTGAGGGATACTGCCGGTGAATTACCTAGGGCCTTGTTTGGTTAATCCCCTAGTGAAGGGGACTGATGGGGTATTGGAGGGGATTGAGGGGGATTTTAACTTGTAGAGGATTTGGTCCCTCCCAACCCCATCCAATCCTCTTCAATCCCCTTCAAACCGAGCAAGCCTAGAATGGTGGGATCATACGGTGATATGCGTTCCATATATGTGATTAGTAAAATAGTTTCTCAGTATTTTGACTGTCTAAAATTCATCATGCTTTTGTTTTTCTTTTGTACAAGTGGGATGTGGATAATGAATACTGTTTATCTTTCATTTCTTTAACTTGACAGACAATACAGAGAATACTTGGAACACATTCTGGAATATCTGACGTCATTTTTGTATCGAATAGAACCATTGCAGGATATTGAGAAGATTTTTTCTAAGGTCAGTCATATGTTGCATTTTTACTATCTTATCTTCCCTTTGTGTTCCACACAGGCTTATGTGATGATATACTGTTTCACTTTGAGAAATTATCCTTTACTTTCATACCGCTTTTCACTATGATGTTGCCCTGTTAAATTCATTTTGGAATTGCTTATTGTGAGTTTTAGTCGTTTGTTGAATAGCGTAGCATCGTCACATTCACATAATTTACTATGTGCAAATAACACACAATATGTGTGCACTTGTCCAGTTGGAAAGTGAATTTGAGGAACGATGGATGAACGAAGAAGTACCTGGTTGGGGAAATAAAAGCACAGAAAAAGAGTCTGAGGCAGAAGATCCTGAAATAGACCTTGATTATTACAGCACAGTGGAAGAACTTGTTGAGCTTGGTCCAGAAAAGTTGAAACAGGTTATTCTTGCAACATTATACTTTTACTGAGCATTCTTTTGGTATCTGTTCTTGTAGATTATTTCATCATTGATCTATTTACATTTTGTTAGGCTTTAGCTGCTCGTGGTTTGAAGAGCGGTGGTACTGTCCAACAGCGTGCGGAGCGGCTTTTCTTGTTGAAGGTGATTTGAGAAATGCTTGTGCTACTGTATATTCAGCTGATCTTTTGACGATTTATCATTTCTTTTGACCTATTATTGATTATGTTTTGCAGCATACACCTTTGGAACAGCTGGACCGGAAGCATTTTGCCAAAGTTCCACGTACTAAAGATGTCTCAAACACAGCTTCCGATGGCAACAATGTCAAGGATGATTTGAAGAAGGAAATCGCACTGATGGAAGTAAAGATGAGGCGCCTTTGTGAGCTCCTAGATGAGGTCAGCTCTTCCCTGCTCTTTGCATGCAAACTTTTGTGTCGTTCTTGATGCAATGGTATATTTCGCACTAATACAAATGCAGTCAATTCTAAATCCTTCAACCCATTTTGTTATTTTATAAGCTGAACATGTGATGATAAAACAAACAGAAGTCTGGGATCTGTATGTGTGTGGTGTGCTGTCATTTCCCTGTTCCTCATGCATGTGCTGTGTAGGTTTCCGCTGCATTCATGTTGTCATCTATTCGTCTCATGCATGTGAACTCTCTACCACTATAACTTGTCCCGAGAGCTCCATTGATATTAGCATAACTGAAAACAATGTGCTGGAAGTGGGTACGATAATGGGCTGGGTTGAAAATACTTGGGCTGCTTGACTGCCTGAAAGTTCGGGTTTTTTTTGGAGTTCGGGTACCGGGGTTCTAAACCCGATTTACCCGTAATAATTTCGGGTTTTTCGGGCTTGGGTTTTTCGGGTTCGGAGTTTGGGTTTCGGGTAATATGCCCAGCCATAGCTGGAATGGTTTGTATTTTGTAAAAAGTTAACAGTGATTAGTACATCGCAATACACAACATGGAACAGAGTATCCTGCTCAACTGTGCTTTTTAGTTACAACAAGCTAATTTGTTTGTTCTATTCCAGTAAAACCTACTATTTGTGAGGTTTTTCATAAAATTAAGCAACCCGTTCGTAAATCCAAACAAACTTCAGATACCAACTCACAAACTTCAAACAACGCGGAGCACCTTGTGAAGTGAAAAGATGAGCTGTGATGACATGGTTTCTCTAAAAGCGCTCTGTGCTATTGTCGCGTACCTACCAAGAACAGTAGAAATTAACACCGTGTATGTGCAGCTCACCGACACCATCACATGGGAGTAAAATGTGGTACATATGAATATCTTTATTTGTAAACCAAAGCACATACTGTACAATGACTAGCTTACAATTTGGTTCAGCATGACCCACTTTCTTGGTACATGAAGCCTCCTTATTGCAAGGACTACGATTGTTCTTTCAAAGTTAACCTGCTTAACAATCTTCTTCATGTAGGTTTTTGTGCGGACAAAGGAAAATGCTGAGAAGAAACTCACTTTGACATATGAAGAGATGGAAGCAGAACGGGAAGAGGTACTTATACTTATCTCTTATCAGCATCTTCACTATTGTGTTTGCATTTTTCTGGAATTCATTGTATGGATATGTCCCTAATGGGTCATATTTGTCCATAGTCCAGAACTTGCTATTCCTTCTTTGTTTTCTGCTGCTGATTCAGTGATTGTTGATTTGGCATATTGCGGTTTGCGGCCCTGAAAACAGCAACAGGGAGCAGTTTTAATGATTTAGAAATATAAATATTAATATGTGTGAGTGCAATATGCATTATTAAGAAAATCACACAGCAAAACTATTGAGTTCCAAATATATCATATATTATTTGAAATGCACAAAAGTTTTTGAAGAAGCAAGTCACAAAAAGCTCCTTTCAAAGGATGAAAAAAGTTCACAAGGGGCATGTAAAACACCATTTCTTTTTTCTTTGGTCCGCTGTAAAGACCTTTGCAACTTTTCAAAGTCCGCTAAACTGCTAAACTTCAAAATTTTACCCACTATGCATGTATATTCAAGGTATTACTGCTAACACACTTGTAGCGGCCTACATCAAGGTCATCAAGGCTGTGCATTTCAGAGCGGTGATAGGAACAATTATGATAGCTTTCATCTGTCCTGTTTTTGAATTCAATCAAATATGCTATTGGCTGCTCTTTGATTGGTTATTGTTAGTTACTGAAGATATACAAAATTCATTGGCTGCTCTCTGTTTCATGGTGTTTCATGTTTTGTTTTGAAACATTCCATACAGTGTGTAGTGAATAATTTTTTAGATTATTACTATTACTCCATAATGATTTGCTGATTGATGTTATCTAATTTAATTCTAATTACTGATTAAACTGCATATAGTTACAAGTCCGTTATGTTATATCTATGTGAGTTCTGGTTGTAGCATGTTATAATAGTGATTGGATGTTTTTCTTGTTAGAATATAGTTTTTTATGAGCTCATGACTTGGTTGAACTTTTTATTGTCTTTCTCTTTGCTTTAACAGAAGGAAAATACTCAGTTTATTAACTACTGGCTTATATATTTTTTATAGGAGGAGGTACAGGCTGACACTGAGAGTGATGATGAAGAGCAACAAATCTACAACCCTCTCAAATTGCCGATGGGTTGGGATGGCAAGCCTATCCCCTATTGGTTATACAAGCTACATGGCCTTGGGCAGGTAAACTAGTCTTGTTAGTGAATATTTGGTAACCTTCTTTTTCGAGTTATTATTTTTTATAGTAGCCTTTTTCCTCTAGTAGCCACCAGTGCTCGCTTATGGAACTTTTGATCGAGTATTCACATGCCATATGAATAAAGATGTTCATCCTATATGAATGAATCAGTCATCACTTCACAACTACGAAGCCAAACATGCCATTTTTGTTGCAACAGTAATTTTCTGATCACCCTGTCAATGACTAACACTAACTTGTCAATTAGTATATTACTGTATGTTATAGGATGATTATTAAATATTTATTAAGTTTTCAGCATAATATTAATATTTGCCAGTAATCTTTGTACTGTTATTTATAAATATTTTCAACCTAATTATGTGTTTTTATACTTGCCCCAGTCTAGAGCTGCAAAATGTTCTGTTTCTAAACAAACAGGATACGAGTTTATAATGTGATACATCTAAATCATATTTTTGTGTAATCACATGCTAATGTTTGCTAGTTCATATTTCCACTTTCAAGAATGCCTTGCACTTGAACATCAAGGCATCCTTGTCTCTTTATGCAGAGCTATCTTCATTAAATTCGGTACTGTACCATTGGCATGCTTTTAACTGTTATGCTTTGATCAGGAATTTAAGTGTGAGATATGTGGAAACCACAGTTATTGGGGACGAAGGGCCTATGAGCGTCATTTCAAAGAATGGCGTCATCAGCATGGGATGCGATGCCTTGGTATCCCTAATACTAAGAATTTCAATGAAATCACATCGATCCAGGTACATCATCTCATCTTGTTGATACGATTTTCTTCCTTGGAATAATTGTTGATGCATAAACCGTAGTTTCTTCTCATGAATAATTGTTGGCTTTTGCTTTTATACTCTCCATTGTGCTGATTTATGTGCTGTTGGCATGCATAGTACAAACCTGAGTTGTTGAACGATGGCTGTTCTGTTTATATGTATTCTTAACATTTCTAACTTCGGCTGTCAGGAGGCAAAAGGGCTCTGGGAAAAAATACAAGCGCGTCAAGGGCTGAACAAGTGGCGGCCAGACCTGGAAGAAGAGTACGAAGATCAAGAGGGCAACATCTACAACAAGAAGACCTACACTGACCTGCAGCGGCAAGGCCTGATCTAGAATTCTAGTTCAAGGGGCCCCTGCTACTCAAATGTTCTGGCTTTGTTTGGAACAACTTTTACCAGGATAGTTGCTGTGTCTTCGGATGCATTAGGCTATTAGCCGTTTGGCATACACTTCATGGAGTAAGATGGTACGACGGGGCATGTGTGCTTTTCCTGGTTGACATGGTAGTTCGTACAACACCCCCTTGTCTTGAGCAGTTCTTATGATAATGTATCCAATATTGTGTCGTGGATTAAATTACGGTTACGTCTCTTACTCCTAGTTTGCCCGACCAGTTGTCAGATTAGACTTACCATAAGAAAAACTGTTAGCATATTTAACATGCGCGTGCAGTAAAAAACTTATGTTCGGTTCTACAAAGACGTGCACGTGTCAAATATGGCATTTGCATTTGAACTGAGATGCAGTACAGGTTCACGAGCTGATAAAAACCAGCAGCTCGCAAAAAATCTGGCATCAAACTGTCCCAGCCAGTGCTCTTACGAAAGGTACATCGTGATCTTTTTTTACATGTTACAAGCCTTCACGGAAAGTGTCCATTGCTCTTACAAAAGGTAGTATACATCGTGAATAAGTTCCGAATAATGCCAACCAAGTAAATGGTCGGGTGATCGAAAGTACTTAAAGTCAGAAATATCCTCTACACTGTTGTCTACAATTCCAAAATGAAAAAAGATTCTAGAGACCATACGCTACTCCTGCTTCATCTTCGATTCCGATTGGCTGCATGGGTGCAGCAATACATGGATGCACAGCAGCCAGCAGGGAAGATGGACAAGAAACAGGTACAGATATGTCGCGCTGCTCCATTCCCACAAGAACTCCATCCAAACCCAGAACTCTCCAATGTCTACCGTCCAGGACCCCTTGGACAGCCCTTTCATAATCAACAATGCAGCTGGAGGAAAACCCACCACGGCAAGAGTTATGTTTGAAGCCAACAATACAGCACGAGGAAGGAAATTCATCCCAGAGCGTGCCTTCAGAGGCCGAGAAAACAGACACATCGGGATCATTATCAGAGCCCCAAGCTGCGCTGTGGCAAAATTTATGATCGACATGAGCCCAAGTCCTATGGAGATGGAAGTGATCATCGTAGCTTTCAGAAGTTTCCATTCAACACCAGCTGAGTACGGCGAGCCGGACATGACATAAAGGGCAATCAGTATGACGATGGAAAGCATAGCCCAGATCACTGAGCTTTGTATCGGTGTGGCATCAGGGATCTGAGTAATGTAATATGGAAGTAGTGAAACAAGAACTGCCCAAAGTTGGATAACAAGCAAGACTTTTGCAGCTTGAAGCCATTTCCATGATCCACCCTTACTTTGCAGAAAATCAGCGCTGCCATTTGTTTTACTGTCACCTATAGACTTCTCTGCCAATTTTTTCATGGTTTTACTGCCATCAGCAAGAGCAGCAGCAACTATTGGGAGGGGTGCCAAAAGCAGTGCAAACGGAATCATATACACACCAACAGAAATGAACTTGCTTGGAGCCGTAAGGAAGTAGAGGAAAAAGGACTGATGGAACTTCTCAAGCAGATTATTTACTGAACGCACCACTCCTTCAACTAACCTGAATCAAAGGAATTTCCAAACATGTTAAAAACCTCTGCCATGGCCATGACAAACTATATGCTCTGTAGAATGCAAATCGAGCAAATTTTGCAGAAAATGAAAGCAAAGCTGTTAACATGCAAAGATTTTCACGCAGTGGCAACACAGAAGTTAAGACAGTGTTCCTGTGCTCAATTCAGTGCAACAAACACCAATCCATCCATGCACACATTTTTCATTGGGTTTAGTCATGAAAGAAACTGTGGCCAATACCAATATGTTCGGTGTTCCTCCAAGTTTACCAGTTCATGTTAACACTTTCATTCCTCCCACTTATTCTTGATATACGTAACTTCTATTGTGCCGTCATCGATAAGGCCACATATGCTAAAACTCTTATGAAATATTGCAGCTGCAAATGGTCTGGAGGCACGTATAATACCTAAATCTAAGTATTTTTTTTTTCTGTAAGAACTTGCAAGCTCATGTTGGAAACAAAACAATTTTCTGTTATGCGATATGTTCTTTGGAGATTATACAACTCCGGAAGTTGCTGTACGCACATTAACAACAAACTTGTGCAGATAATACTCATTGCTGTGAAGTTCTGGCACAAACAGTTGCATGCTCCAAATGCATGGCAAAGTTCAATGGCCTTAGTTATCCGATAAGACTAAGGCCCTGTTTGGATCCTCTAGCTAATGGTTAGCTAGCTAAATTTAGCTATTATGGATCCAAACAGGTCAGCTAATGGACTAGCTAATGATGTTCCAGCTAATTGAAATAGTATTATCTCATTAGCTGGTTGAACCCAGCTAATCCCAGTTAAAAACATCAAAAGACCGTATTATCCTTGACCCTTCTGTTAAATTTTCCAACACAGGGGTAGCATGGTCTATTAATGTTAATAATTAGCAACTAGTTGGTGGATCCAAACACACCCAGTTAATAGCTAGTTAGCTAATCTTTAGTAGCTAAAAGAGACTATTATCAATTACCTAGCTAATCATTAGTTGAGGAGGATCCAAACAGAGCCTTAACAAGAATGGCAAGCCTAGGAGTAGTTATAACCTGCCAACCCTCACAAAATGTTTTGTTATGATTTGTGAGGATAGCGAACACACACAACGGCACTTGTGCAAAGTTGTCTAGTCAACTATTCATCACAACTCAACAATCACAAGACACCTCTTATGTTCTAACAACAATGCAGCTCCGAACAAGAAAATTGAAACACAGCAGGAACATACCTCCCCCCCCTTAGAAGAAATAAAGATTTAGCATTCTCATTCCTGACATTGAATGTTGGTGTAAATTCTAACGAAACCGCGTCAACTTGATAATCACGGAAAGCGCCATGGGATCCTGTGGGCACTCCAATAGCCTGCATCACAGAAACCACATTAAGAAGGGATTCTAGAGTTACAAAGGAAAGTGTTGTTTAAGGCGAAATAGGAATGATTAATTCCAGTTACCTGTTTGTATATAGAGCTAGCTAGGTTTGCAGTCCCCTCCACATAATCAGGGACTGCAATATCAAGCTTCCAGTCAGGATTTATTTTTCTTAACACAGTCCCAAGAGTATGAAAAAAATCAGCAATAACCCTAAGCCATGCAGAGCTCAGCAAAGAACTAAATGCCGCGATGTTCACACGGAAACCTTGTCTATGAACAGCTAAATAGTGTACGACATTCAGAAGGTCCAGGTTTGGCATTTGTCCATTAGATGCCTCTGCATACATCGTAACACTATCTCTGTCACCATATCTCCTGGTCTCACCAACTTTAAATATGAGAGCAGCAGCCATCGTTCCAGCACGTTTGAAAGCCTCAAATTCTGCCTTTTCTGCATTGCCATCATATATATGGTCTGCACCATGTATCTTGGTATCTAGTATCACAGAATGACTCGGGAATACTGGATTATGATACAGGTTTAACCATGCAGAGACTGCAGCATACTCTCCAAACTGTGAGTCTGCGGATAGCCACACAATATCCTTGGACAGCCATGCTGCTCGGCTTAAGAGGGAGAACACAGAGAAACCAAGGGCCAGGGATAATAATTCATTTGAGTGAACTCTCTGAGAATTATAAGGAGTAACCAGCACTATTGCTTCTTTCCCATCGCCTCGAGGAGCTCGTATAATGCCAACAGTGTTTATCCCAAAATTGGTGTCAGTGCCATTAGGTTGAATTGCCATGTCATTTGACATGGAGGTGAAGAACTTCAGAGGATGAAAATGCTTGCTATGAGGGAGGAACTTATGGTAACATACTTCTGCACCCAGTTCTTCTATTTGTTTGGCAATGAATTTTGCCATATCTCTGTAACATAGAACGAAACATATGGTTGAAGGAAAATCAGATAAATCCATTTACTCTTCAATATCTAGGATTGTACTAATTAACTCCTTGACTTGACTTGTTGTCACATGTTTCAAGTGTGCACTTTCATTTACATGTGACTTTAATTAGTCAACTTAACTCAGAACAAACTTGTACTCTTGTTTTGTTTCTTATGAAAACTAAAAATCAGATCTCTGGCTATTAAGACAGTTGGAATGCAGCAGCAGGCTTGAAATTTTGAACTAATAAAACAATAGAACTATATGACTTCTGTATACAAACATTGATGCAGATGAATGTTAACGCGTGAGGGAAGCTACACATGAAAAAAATAATTCTATACAGAGTAACATACATGCCACCTATCGAATCCCCATCCGCAGCTTCAATTCCTTTCATAAATCTGTTTGCTTCGATGGCATCTTCAGTAGAAAATAGTGGAGTGGCAGAGCCTACATACAAAGCTTTATTTTTAGAGATCATTTATGCACAGAAGTCCCAAAGGGGAGTTCCAAATGAAAAGCATGCCATTATTATTTATTTAAAAACGAAAACTCAACCAAGGCAGGAGACTCCCGCCCCCAGGCTTCATTCTAAGAAGATGCGATTATTATTTATCGAGATTTGTTCACCTTGTGTGGTTATAAGAAATACACCATGCTAGCTTGCTATAGTAGCTTATTAAAATGCATAAATTTTCCTGCAAACCTAACTGATGTGAATAATTTACCTTCACAATTTAATACTCATTTCATCCATGGACGCAAGACCTATGCTTTTAGGAGAAAGTCTCAAAACTGAATTCTGATCCATAATATCTCTTTCAATATACTGTCAATTGCTACAAAATCAACATACTTCAAAATTCCTTCAAAAATGAATCTATATTGATGCAACTTTTGTACATTAAACACACAAATTAATAGACCGAGGGGATAATAAACATCAAAACCCACTATGATACAGCATATTCAATGAGCCCAAAAGCTATGCCGAACACCCAATGACCAGGATATTGAGCAATACTGATATGTTTCTTCAATCAAAGTATTCGGCAAAGCATGCCGAGAACATTTCAATGCACATTATCTACCATATCTAGAATGTGACATCATGGCCCAATTCAAATTAAGCAAGGACGAAGCTTAAGCTGGTTGGTGGGAGTGTGTGATACACCCAGCATGTGAGTGGATCTGAGTCGTTTGGTCTCTGGGGCGTTACATACAACGTGTAATATGAAGATCAGCACGGAACACCATGAGACAGGTGCACCCTTCATGGTGACAAACAACAGCAGGCATACATGCATTTGTAGGAGCAACAAACAACAAAGCCATTAGTTCCAAACAAGTTGGGGTAGCCTACAGATGAAACCCACCAAGAGCCTCAGAAAAGAGCATAAAAAAGAGATAGCAGTGGTAGCAATAACAGATATGCATTCATAGGATCACAGTTGAAAGAAAATAGATTAGAGGGTCACTTACCAGGTATAAGAGCATTCTCCGAGAGGTATGTATTTTTGGCAAGTGAAGGGAGGAGGAGGAGCGCAATAATGCCCGCAGAGCAGCAAATAACACTGACCCGAAAATGGTGAAGAGTGAGATAGGGAAGAAGAACGGACTAAAGGAAGCAACTGCAACAAGAGGGAGAAATGAGGGAGAACCTGAAGAGAATGTGGTGAGATGCAAGAAATACGCCAAGGCGGACAATGAGCCGCGGCTTCGGTTGTGTCTCTTGCTTGACTAACGACTCCATGCTGTAATAGAATTCTTAAGGACTATCTTTAAATCAGATCAATTATGCATTTCTCTGCAAAATTAAATGATTATGATTAGCAGTTTGAACAGAAATGTAAAGTCAATTCTAAACTATTATCAAGCTTCCATATTGTCATACTAGAGTCCATGTGATGCCACTGGCATTCCTGGGTGAGTAGCTCTACTTCACCACGTTTTTATTAATGAAACCCAACATCCCTCTCTAGGAAACAGGGAAATGCCACAATGAAATAAATTACACGATTGGAGCTGTTTTTGTCCTGAACTATATTAGTTGAAACAGATGGAAGGTTTAGTAATATTTTCACAGCTAAACAACTTTTAATTCTGGACTAACAACAAAGCAAGTGCACAAAATGATATGCACTAACTTATCTTTCCTCAACTTTATCCATGGAAAATGCGATAATTCATGGCCAATACTCTTCAAATGTCAACAAAGGATCAATTGTAATCAAAACAAAAGAAACAATTGCTAGTAGTTGGATCCGGTGGCGGACCCAGGGTTTGAAGTTTTGAACCTATGGCATGCCTAGCCAAAAAACTCTAATATGCAATATGATGCAAATCTAATACATTATTTGGTAACACAACTACAAAACTCTCTAACAATTTGGTATACAAGTACAAAATAACCAAAGTACAATAATATAACTAAAAGTTCTAAAAAATACCTTAACTCCAACAAATAAGTTTGAAGCTTGCATAAATTATAATATTAAAAGTCGAACATAGATAATGCCTGTTGCCTATACATGAATAGAAGACCACCATACTAGTCCAGGTCTTTAACATTAAGTTTTCTCATGGCCATGAAAGTGTCAGCAATGTCATTCTAACTTACATCGAAGAAAACATCACGCTCATGCCTCAATTTTCCGAAAATGCTAACCACTAGAACTTTAACTAGTGGTTGATCTTTTAACAGAGAGGATCTCGGGGGCAAAAAGGAAATTGAGGAAATTGGGGCCACCTTCTCTGGCAAGCTCCGACCTTCTCCCAGAGAGCTCCGACGGCGGGATCTGCGGCGAGGATTTAGTTTGGGGTTAGGGGTTGGAGATTTCAGGGCTACCAGTTTAGAGGGATGGCCAGGGCGGCGGCCAGCCCGGCGGTGGCACAGCTAAGTTACACAGATACGGATATAACATTTTCCAAAAATCTCCGATACGTGCATACGTTTCAGAATTTTTTAAAAAATAAATAAGAAAAAAAAAGCATAGCCACTAGCGCTTGCGCTAGCACCAGCACCAGCAGTAGCACTAGCGCTGCTCGATGTAGCCTGTAGCCATATACAGAAGAAAGCAAGAAGCCAGGCAGTGGCGGAGGACGCGACAAAATCAAGGTATTGCCGAGACAACGAGCTAAAAAAATGCATGCCGCAATTTAAACGTTTTTCACAACAAGCAAATGTAAAATGAGACTGAAATGAGAGCGAATGTTCAAGATAACCTATAAATTACTAGACATTGCTAGAGGCCTAGAGTCTAGACACTGGACAATGTAAAAATATACTATTTTGGTTAATTTTTTTTCTTCCCCTTGCTATTTCCAACCATGGTTAGGATGGCGGCGGGGCGCTGGCACTCAGCAAGACGGCAAGGACGGCGGCGGAGCGGCGCCAATGTGCGGAGGCGGGCTGGAGCCTGGAGCCGGACTTGCAGGCAAACTGGCGAAGGCGCGGACGCTCCTGGCTCCTGGCAGTGCAGCTCCTGCCGCAGCCACAGCCACAGCTCCCAAATTCCCAAATCCCAAATCTCTGTGACCGGACACTCTTAGGCTCTTAGC
The DNA here is from genome assembly GCF_002211085.1 of Panicum hallii. Lineage (NCBI taxonomy): Eukaryota > Viridiplantae > Streptophyta > Magnoliopsida > Poales > Poaceae > Panicum > Panicum hallii. The sequence continues at coordinate 12,453,278 of NC_038046.1, read as the reverse complement.
AGTGCCCTGAAAAGTAAAAACCAAAGAGCAAACCAACTAACCAAGTCACCAAGAACTTGACAGAAGGCAAAGGCGGGCGGCGGGCGGCGGCAGGCGAGCGGGCGGCGGCGGCCGGGCGGCGGACGGCGGCGTGCGGGGCTGCGGGCGGCGGGCGGGCGGGGGCGGGGGCGCGGGGCTGCGGGCGGCGGCGTGCGGGGGGCCGGGGGCGGGGGCGCGGGCGCGGGGCTGCGGGCGGCGGCGCGCGGGCGGGGCTGCGGGCGGCGGCGGGCGAGCGGGCGGCGGCGCGCGGGGCTGCGGGGGGCGGGCGGCGGCGCGCGGCGTGCGGGCGGGCGGCGGGCGGGAGCCTGGAGCAGAGCGGGCGGTGTGTGGATAGGGTTAGATTTTTTTTAGTTGGGCTGGGCCGAGCCGAGGTATTGCCCGAGCAATACCGGGCAATACCAGGCCCTCCGCCACTGAAGCCAGGAACAGGTCACTGGATCAGAAAGATAGAATCGTGGATCGGGGAGAAGGAAATCATATAGGAAAAGAAACGGAAGGAAGAAATCAATCCAGAGGACGATCAGAACGGGAAACTCACGGCAGATTGCAGCCGGCGCTCCTCCTTGCCGGTGGGCGGCGGCTCGTCGCCGGCGACGGCAAGTGGCGGCGCTCGGGCGGGCGCCTGGTCGGGCGGCGCCTGCGTGCGTGCGTCCGAGTGCGAGCGTGCTGTGGTCAGGAGGGGCATGGGAATTGGGATAGGAGGGCTGGAGTGCTATGTGGGCTATGCCGTGTCCAGAAAATGTACAGATGCGTATCCGGCCCACGTATCGAATTACTCGCGATTTATTTTTTTTCGTCACAGGCTCAGGATCTGAACGCGAGCTCCCGGAGCCCTCCTCGCCCGCGCCGGCGCTCCCGGTTCCACTGCACCCGCCGGCTGCAGCGTCGCCGTGGGGGGTTGCTTGCCTTCCGGCTTCCGCCCTGTGCTGGCCCGACTGCCGTCGTTGGAATTTTTTTTAAAAAGGGGATAAAAAAAATTAAAATTCCAAAAAGGGGTGCCAGCTCGAAAAAATTTGGGAAATGGGTGCTTCCCGCCCGTTGAACGGGCGGCAAGCCACATCCCGCCCAATGGTTGGGCGGGAGGTTATGAAAAAAATTTCCAGGGGCCTCTTCGCGAATAAGAAAAGTTTCTTATTCGCGAAGAGGCCCCTGAAGCAGGCATCCCGCCCGGCCAGTGGGCGGGAGGCCTCCCGCCCGGCCAGTGGGCGGGATGCGCCATTTTTGTCAAATCTTTTTCGAATTTATATTTCACAAACTATTTGGAATTAAAACTTTTTCCAAATACAAGATTTTTCCGCCATACTCTTATGTATGCATATAAAATTTTAATTCAATTTTTCGAAGAAGATTATGGTATCTAAAACTCGTACGAAGATAGTTAAACGATAACGTTTTGCGGGATGCGCCATTTTTGTTATATCTTCTTCGAATTTATATTTCACAAATTATTTGGAATTAAAACTTTTTCCAAATACAAGATTTTTCCGCCATACTCTTATGTATGCATATAAAATTTTAATTCAATTTTTCGAAGAAGATTATGGTATCTAAAACTCGTACGAAGATAGTTAAACGATAACGTTTTGGAACGTAGAATCCAAATATTACGACAGTACGATAGATCAACCGATTAAAAAGAAAATCGTATCATACAAAAACAGTTCAAATATAAAAAGTCCACAAAATCAGGAGTATCTACTCCGCATGTCCCGGATCTCGCGCTCTCTTGGCCCTCCCCCCTCTAGTCCTAGGCCGTCGGCGTATGTGGTCCTCCGAGTACGTAAATGCATCTGGAGCCCGGTGAGGACGAGGCGGAGGAGGTGCTGGCGTGAACGGGTCATCCTGAGACTGTGCACCTGGAGCGTCATACGTCTGGGATGGACCAATGATGTCAGGGCCGGCGTCGCCGCCCACCAGCTCCGACCAAGTGGCGGAGCCGCCCTCCCAGTCGTCCCAGTCCGCCACACCGAATGGACCACCGTATGCAGGAGCTCCCGTCGACCATGCATGCTGAGCGTAGCCCTGAGAGTACGGTGCAGGTGGCCTCGAGCCTGACGGGAGAGACGTTCCTGGAGCATAGGCGCCAAACGTCTGAGACTCCATTCTTGCGGGAGGAGGTCCCATTGCCGTGGAGTGCATGACTACAAAAAGAAACGAAATTAGTCGTGAAAATCAAAGGTGATCGAAATGGCAAATATGAAGGACTTACAGCTTGAACTAGCGGCAGTACCGCTGGACGCTGCGTGGGGTGCTGCAGAGGTCGACGGGCCAGCTGTGTACACGTGCGCGGACGTATGAGATGAACTAGAGGTCCCCACGTCGTCTCTGCCGCGACACGTCAGTGCACGTAACGCTCGCGTCAAGCTGTCTTGAATCTTACGGAAGCTGTCCTTGTACTGTGCCTCCGGTACGCGCACTCCACGTTCAAGCAACGTGATCTGAGATGTAGCTTCGACCTCCGCGAAGTTGATCAGATCGATCTGCATACGTAATGGGATGCAGATTACTATTGGTATCGATCTTTTAGAAAAAAGATTTAATAATTCAAGTTGCGAAAGACGTACCGCGCCACGGTGGTCCTGATCACGGTACGAGGGATACGTGTCCGAAATGGTCGGCTGGTGCTGATCCTCCGCGTCATGAATACGTGAAAGAGTGACGTACGGACGCGTGCGAAGGAGGTACCAGCGGAGGTATGCGCCGTATGACGCGTCCGTGTGTGGGTGCCCCTCGTCCCACACATCGTCACGTGCGTATTGCCACCCTTGCACGTACGGCTGCATCTTGACGACCCAGTTGACCTCGTTGGCATGATATCCCCTGCGCGAATATCTGTTGCAAACATTTGAAATTCAAAATTGCTTTATGATAACGAATATATAAGTAATACAAAACGAGTTATCACAAACTTACTCGTGTACGTTGCGCGGCACGGCCTGGAACGATCGAGGAGGGAGAGGAAAGTGCTGTCGTCGCCCGAACTGCCTCATCACACGCTCGACGCAGTACGGCTCGACGAGAATATCGAACACTAGGTTCGCCTTTGTCAGCCAGTACTCCTCGTCGCGCGTGCAGAGGGAAGACAACCCATGCGGCGCACGTGTCTGGATAGCCGCAGCGGTGTACGGTGTCCAGATGACATCCTGTGGCCGCATCCGATCAAATTCGGACACGAACTGAGGGTATGCTTTTCGGACCTGCCGATGTGCCCAGCTCATCTGCAAAAATTACACAAATGCATCAGTACTCCTCAAATACAGAAAGGTACAATAGTAAATTAAAGAGCTTAAAAGAACTTACCCGTCGATCGGTCCAAAGCGAACCCATCGTGGGGCTATCCTCGTCCCACATGCCATACATCTCGGGCGGATAAGGCTCCTCGCTGATTAGGGGACGTGCTATGGCGAATCGCTCGTACGACCATAGCTGCAGCAGAAGTGGGCAGCCTGTGATGACGGCGGTCCTCTCCGTCTTCAAACAGGCCTGGCACAGACCTCGGTACGTCGCAGCAAGCACTGCCGATCCCCAGCTCCACCTAGGTACCTGGCCCGGCTCCGCATCCGCAATCGCGCGCGCGTATTGCATCAGCACCTTGTCCACGTAATTGCCGGTAGAGTTGCAAAAAAGCGTCCAGCCGAACAACCACAACAGATACGCCTCCAGGTATCGTGACACCTGGTACTGCCCAGCCAGAGGGTGCAGATTCTGAGCCTGTAATATATTTGTTCAAAATTTAGAGAAACTCACATATGATTCAATTAAATTAAATAAAAAATAACTGAACGTACCCTAAATTGTATTACCCAACCCTTGGCGGGGCCGGGCAAATCAGGTACGTTCGCAACAAGTGGCGGGTTCGCTGGACCAAACCGCTCCTGCAGCTCCGCCCTCCAGAAAGGTGGCACGGCAACCGGGCCAACAGCATCACCCGCAATGGGAAGCCCGAGCAGGTACGACACGTCCTGCAACGTGGGGGCCATCTCCCCACACGGCAAGTGGAACGTGTGCGTCTCCGGACGCCACCTGTCCGCCAACACTGCAAGTAGAGAGCGGTCCAGCTGCATCCGCTTCTTCGCGCCACCGTCTTGGCCGTCGCCGGCCTGAAGCATACGTGCGAGTGGCAGCAAACCAGCCTCACGTAACCTGTATATTTTGCATTGTGGTTACAATTATCTTACACGCTATATATTAGTTTCGTAAAAAAATAAATTAAGTATCACCTGTCAAGCCAGCGGTCGTCCAGGTGCAACAACTCCTTTGCTACACGAGGGCGCAACTCGTGAAGCTCCTGGCCCTCCACCGCAGCCAGGTACGACCTGTGCCGCTCGTCGATGTGCGCGTCAAGGAGCTCTGGTGTCTGCGCCATATCTGCATAAAAAAATAAGAACCGTAAGACATATTAGTACAAACAATTGAAATATAACTACTGCAATTATAAAAACTATTCAAAATACATGTACCCTAAGAAATATATCTAAAAACAATTGAAAATACTAAAAACTATTTGTAACAGAACTACCCTAAGAAATATTTCTAAAAACTATTCAAAATATAACTACCGTAAGAAATATATCTAAAAACAATTGAAAATAGTAAAAACTATTTATAATAGAACTACCCTAAGAAATATTTCTAAAAGCTATTCAAAATACTGAAACCTATTCGAAATATAACTATCCTAAGAAATATATCTAAAAACTACTGCAATTATAAAAACTATTCAAAATATAACTACCGTAAGAAATATATCTATAAACAATTGAAAATAGTAAAAACTATTTATAATAGAACTACCCTAACAAATATTTCTAAAAGCTATTCAAAATACTGAAACCTATTCGAAATATAACTACACTAAAAAATATATCTAAAACTAGTGCAATTATAAAAACTATTTAAAATATAACTACCCTAAAAAATATATCTAAAAACTATTAAAATACTTCAAACTATTTAAAATAGAACTATCCTAACAAATATTTCTAAAACTATTAAAATTACTGAATTCTACGTATAACTACCCTAACAAATATTCGTATAAAATATTTAATAATTATACGATTATAATACCTCCAAACCGACGTGTCGACAGGGCTTCGCCGCTTCCTCTCCTCTCCTCTCCTCTCCTCTCCTTTTTTCTGATTTTTGATGAATTTTATGACAATTAGGGGGTGGGGGGGGGCTTTTGTAGCTGGTGGGGAGGCATCCCGCCCTTCCAACGGGCGGGATGCCCCTCCCGGCCACCTCCCGCCCGTTGGGTGGGCGGGATGCCCCTCGCACCAGCGTTCCGCCCGTCCAACGGGCGGAATGTCCTCGGGACACCTCCCGCCCGTTGGAACGCAACAACGTCCCGCCCTTTGGGCGGGCGGGATGTCCCCCGCCCGTTGGAACGGCGGGATGTTTGCGTTTTTTCGCGAAAAGGCCCCTGCGAAGACTGTTTCCTCCCCCCGGCGACCCCCCGCCCGTTGGGTGGGCGGCCTGTCTCATCCCGCCCGTTCATTGGGCGGGAAGCTCCCATTTTCCAAAATATTCCAAACCGGCACCCTTTTTTCGAATTTTATTTTATTTTTAACCCTTTTTTAAAAAAAATTCACGTCGTTGCGCCTTCCGGAGCCGGACAGAAGCAGCTAGGAAGGGCTGTGTAGTGTGGGCCTTTGGTGGGCTTTTTCTACACCGCCGAACTTCTTCTTTGACCATTTACCTTGCCAGACCGCGATCCAAAAAGAGAAAAAAGAAAGAAAAAAAAGAAAAGAAAGAAGGAACACTCTGAAGCGAGAACCACAAACAGAGGGTGGGGGCAGAGCGTCGAGTTCTTTGACTCAAATCCCCTTCGCAAAAAGACAAAGAGGGTGCACAGGTAAAGAGAAACCACCAAGGCACCAGCTAGGGCCCGTGAGAGGGCTCCATTCACACCCACAGCCTGCTCGACCAAAAACCCCAACGCCGCCTCCTCCCCACTCACCTCCACCAACCCGCCACTCGCCCCGCCCCGCGTCGGCCGCCTCCTCCGCCCCAACCGGCCGACAAGGGCCCGTTCCCCGACCCCTACGCCCTCCTCGTCCACGACCCCATCGACCTCCTCTCCTCCCTGTGGCGCCGCGCGCTCGCGCACCCGCTCGCGTCCCCGTTCCCCAACCTCTCCGGCTACGCCTCCCGCCTCGACCTCTGGCTCCTCTCCTACCAGCGCGCATGCGCCCACGCCACGGGCACCTTCCCGCCGCGCCACGCCGTCCACCCTCCACTGCCTCCTCCGCCTCCGCGCCGCCGCGCTCCGCCGCCACCCCGCCTTCCCCTGGGGCGCCTCCACGCACCTCCTCCTCCGCTCCCCCGCCGACCCGCCCTCCACCGTCCCGATCTCCCGCCGCAAGCTCGAGGCCCGATTCGCGGACGCGCCGCCGCCGTTCCAGGACCGCGTCGTTCAGGAGCTCCTCCTCCTCCTCCTCGAGCCCGTCTTCGAGCCGCGCTTCTCCCCAAAGTCTCACGCATTCCGTCCCGGACGCGGGCCCCACTCCGCCATCCGCTCCGTCCGCACCCGCTTCGCTGCTTACCTCTGGTTCGTCTCGGCCGACCTCACCGCGGTGGTCGACGGCCTCTCGCCGGAAACCATCCTTTCATGCGTTCAGAAGGCTGTCTCCGACCGCAAGGTGCTCTCGTTGCTCAAGTCTGCCCTCAATGGCCCCGTCCGGCCAGGGTCTGTGCCGCCACCGGAGAAGGACCTCGACGGGCTGGCCAAGAAGAGGCTGAAAAGGAAGGTGCTCAGGAAGAGCAGGAAGAAGAAGGTGCTTAACGAGAATGAGCCAAAGCCTGACCCTTACTGGTTGAGGCTATTCTTTGGGTTTGCTCCTGAACAGGCGTGCCATGTGCCCAATTATGGGCATTGTGGGATCATTAGTCCTTTGCTTGCTAATGTGTGCCTTAACGAGCTGGATTGGTGGATGGAGGAGAAGATTAATGAGTACTTTTGCCCGTCCAAGCATGATTCGATTTGGAAGGAGGCGGGTGATGAGGGGTGCCACAATCCCGCTTGGCCTGAGTTTGTTCCATCAGCTGGGAAGGAGAAGACAAGGAAGATGGATTTCCTTCGATTTGGTTCTCATGTCTTGATTGGGATCAGGGGGCCGAGGGAGGATGCAGTTGAGATAAGGAGACAACTGATGGAATTTTGTGAGAGAACATTTGGTTTAAGGCCAGAGAATTCGATGGTGGAAATCGAGCACATTACAAGGGGGATTGAATTCTTGGATCATGTGATCACGCGCAGGGTCATCTACCCGACTTTGCGATATACTGCCAGTGGAGGGAACATTGTCAGTGAGAAGGGTGTCGGAACATTGTTGTCTGTAACAGCGAGCCTGCAGAGGTGCATAAGGCATTTTAGGAAGCTTGAGCTTGTAAAGGGGGACAGGGATCCTGAGCCATTGCCATGTTCACCAATGCTCTATTCTGGGCAGGCACACACTAATTCCCAGATGAACAAGTTTCTCGAGACCATGGCTGATTGGTACAGGTATGCAGATAACCGGAAGAAGATTGTAGGGTTTTGTGCTTATGTCATAAGGAGCTCACTGGCAAAGCTCTACGCAGCAAGGTATAGACTGAAGTCCCGAGCTAAGGTCTACAAGATCGCTTCACGGGATCTTAGCCGCCCTTTGAGAGAAAGCACAAGGAATGATGCGCCAGAATACTCTGATCTTTTGAGGATGGGACTAGTTGATGTTATTGAGGGTGTACAGTTTGCACGCATGTCATCAATTCCATCGTGCGACTACACACCTTTCCCTAGAAACTGGGTACGCACCATGAACTTCTATTGCAAGAGTATATTAAGCTGCAAGATCCAAAGTTCTTTTGTGAACTTCACAAGACTATCAAACGTCAGGAAATAAGTTCACCACAGGATGATGTATCAAAGATGGTGTGGTATTATAAAGTTCATGGTGTTTATGATGACAATAGATCTTTGATGAAAGCCAAGTAAAGATGAGGCGCCTTTGTGAGCTCCTAGATGAGGTCAGCTCTTCCCTGCTCTTTGCATGCAAACTTTTGTGTCGTTCTTGATGCAATGGTATATTTCGCACTAATACAAATGCAGTCAATTCTAAATCCTTCAACCCATTTTGTTATTTTATAAGCTGAACATGTGATGATAAAACAAACAAGATGGTCTTGTCTAGAAGTCTGGGATCTGTATGTGTGTGGTGTGCTGTCATTTCCCTGTTCCTCATGCATGTGCTGTGTAGGTTTCCGCTGCATTCATGTTGTCATCTATTCGTCTCATGCATGTGAACTCTCTACCACTATAACTTGTCCCGAGAGCTCCATTGATATTAGCATAACTGAAAACAATGTGCTGGAAGTGGGTACGATAATGGGCTGGGTTGAAAATACTTGGGCTGCTTGACTGCCTGAAAGTTCGGGTTTTTTTTGGAGTTCGGGTACCGGGGTTCTAAACCCGATTTACCCGTAATAATTTCGGGTTTTTCGGGCTTGGGTTTTTCGGGTTCGGAGTTTGGGTTTCGGGTAATATGCCCAGCCATAGCTGGAATGGTTTGTATTTTGTAAAAAGTTAACAGTGATTAGTACATCGCAATACACAACATGGAACAGAGTATCCTGCTCAACTGTGCTTTTTAGTTACAACAAGCTAATTTGTTTGTTCTATTCCAGTAAAACCTACTATTTGTGAGGTTTTTCATAAAATTAAGCAACCCGTTCGTAAATCCAAACAAACTTCAGATACCAACTCACAAACTTCAAACAACGCGGAGCACCTTGTGAAGTGAAAAGATGAGCTGTGATGACATGGTTTCTCTAAAAGCGCTCTGTGCTATTGTCGCGTACCTACCAAGAACAGTAGAAATTAACACCGTGTATGTGCAGCTCACCGACACCTTCACATGGGAGTAAAATGTGGTACATATGAATATCTTTATTTGTAAACCAAAGCACATACTGTACAATGACTAGCTTACAATTTGGTTCAGCATGACCCACTTTCTTGGTACATGAAGCCTCCTTATTGCAAGGACTACGATTGTTCTTTCAAAGTTAACCTGCTTAACAATCTTCTTCATGTAGGTTTTTGTGCGGACAAAGGAAAATGCTGAGAAGAAACTCACTTTGACATATGAAGAGATGGAAGCAGAACGGGAAGAGGTACTTATACTTATCTCTTATCAGCATCTTCACTATTGTGTTTGCATTTTTCTGGAATTCATTGTATGGATATGTCCCTAATGGGTCATATTTGTCCATAGTCCAGAACTTGCTATTCCTTCTTTGTTTTCTGCTGCTGATTCAGTGATTGTTGATTTGGCATATTGCGGTTTGCGGCCCTGAAAACAGCAACAGGGAGCAGTTTTAATGATTTAGAAATATAAATATTAATATGTGTGAGTGCAATATGCATTATTAAGAAAATCACACAGCAAAACTATTGAGTTCCAAATATATCATATATTATTTGAAATGCACAAAAGTTTTTGAAGAAGCAAGTCACAAAAAGCTCCTTTCAAAGGATGAAAAAAGTTCACAAGGGGCATGTAAAACACCATTTCTTTTTTCTTTGGTCCGCTGTAAAGACCTTTGCAACTTTTCAAAGTCCGCTAAACTGCTAAACTTCAAAATTTTACCCACTATGCATGTATATTCAAGGTATTACTGCTAACACACTTGTAGCGGCCTACATCAAGGTCATCAAGGCTGTGCATTTCAGAGCGGTGATAGGAACAATTATGATAGCTTTCATCTGTCCTGTTTTTGAATTCAATCAAATATGCTATTGGCTGCTCTTTGATTGGTTATTGTTAGTTACTGAAGATATACAAAATTCATTGGCTGCTCTCTGTTTCATGGTGTTTCATGTTTTGTTTTGAAACATTCCATACAGTGTGTAGTGAATAATTTTTTAGATTATTACTATTACTCCATAATGATTTGCTGATTGATGTTATCTAATTTAATTCTAATTACTGATTAAACTGCATATAGTTACAAGTCCGTTATGTTATATCTATGTGAGTTCTGGTTGTAGCATGTTATAATAGTGATTGGATGTTTTTCTTGTTAGAATATAGTTTTTTATGAGCTCATGACTTGGTTGAACTTTTTATTGTCTTTCTCTTTGCTTTAACAGAAGGAAAATACTCAGTTTATTAACTACTGGCTTATATATTTTTTATAGGAGGAGGTACAGGCTGACACTGAGAGTGATGATGAAGAGCAACAAATCTACAACCCTCTCAAATTGCCGATGGGTTGGGATGGCAAGCCTATCCCCTATTGGTTATACAAGCTACATGGCCTTGGGCAGGTAAACTAGTCTTGTTAGTGAATATTTGGTAACCTTCTTTTTCGAGTTATTATTTTTTATAGTAGCCTTTTTCCTCTAGTAGCCACCAGTGCTCGCTTATGGAACTTTTGATCGAGTATTCACATGCCATATGAATAAAGATGTTCATCCTATATGAATGAATCAGTCATCACTTCACAACTACGAAGCCAAACATGCCATTTTTGTTGCAACAGTAATTTTCTGATCACCCTGTCAATGACTAACACTAACTTGTCAATTAGTATATTACTGTATGTTATAGGATGATTATTAAATATTTATTAAGTTTTCAGCATAATATTAATATTTGCCAGTAATCTTTGTACTGTTATTTATAAATATTTTCAACCTAATTATGTGTTTTTATACTTGCCCCAGTCTAGAGCTGCAAAATGTTCTGTTTCTAAACAAACAGGATACGAGTTTATAATGTGATACATCTAAATCATATTTTTGTGTAATCACATGCTAATGTTTGCTAGTTCATATTTCCACTTTCAAGAATGCCTTGCACTTGAACATCAAGGCATCCTTGTCTCTTTATGCAGAGCTATCTTCATTAAATTCGGTACTGTACCATTGGCATGTTTTTAACTGTTATGCTTTGATCAGGAATTTAAGTGTGAGATATGTGGAAACCACAGTTATTGGGGACGAAGGGCCTATGAGCGTCATTTCAAAGAATGGCGTCATCAGCATGGGATGCGATGCCTTGGTATCCCTAATACTAAGAATTTCAATGAAATCACATCGATCCAGGTACATCATCTCATCTTGTTGATACGATTTTCTTGCTTGGAATAATTGTTGATGCATAAACCGTAGTTTCTTCTCATGAATAATTGTTGGCTTTTGCTTTTATACTCTCCATTGTGCTGATTTATGTGCTGTTGGCATGCATAGTACAAACCTGAGTTGTTGAACGATGGCTGTTCTGTTTATATGTATTCTTAACATTTCTAACTTCGGCTGTCAGGAGGCAAAAGGGCTCTGGGAAAAAATACAAGCGCGTCAAGGGCTAAACAAGTGGCGGCCAGACCTGGAAGAAGAGTACGAAGATCAAGAGGGCAACATCTACAACAAGAAGACCTACACTGACCTGCAGCGGCAAGGCCTGATCTAGAATTCTAGTTCAAGGGGCCCCTGCTACTCAAATGTTCTGGCTTTGTTTGGAACAACTTTTACCAGGATAGTTGCTGTGTCTTCGGATGCATTAGGCTATTAGCCGTTTGGCATACACTTCATGGAGTAAGATGGTACGACGGGGCATGTGTGCTTTTCCTGGTTGACATGGTAGTTCGTACAACACCCCCTTGTCTTGAGCAGTTCTTATGATAATGTATCCAATATTGTGTCGTGGATTAAATTACGGTTACGTCTCTTACTCCTAGTTTGCCCGACCAGTTGTCAGATTAGACTTACCATAAGAAAAACTGTTAGCATATTTAACATGCGCGTGCAGTAAAAAACTTATGTTCGGTTCTACAAAGACGTGCACGTGTCAAATATGGCATTTGCATTTGAACTGAGATGCAGTACAGGTTCACGAGCTGATAAAAACCAGCAGCTCGCAAAAAATCTGGCATCAAACTGTCCCAGCCAGTGCTCTTACGAAAGGTACATCGTGATCTTTTTTTACATGTTTCAAGCCTTCACGGAAAGTGTCCATTGCTCTTACAAAAGGTAGTATACATCGTGAATAAGTTCCGAATAATGCCAACCAAGTAAATGGTCGGGTGATCGAAAGTACTTAAAGTCAGAAATATCCTCTACACTGTTGTCTACAATTCCAAAATGAAAAAAGATTCTAGAGACCATACGCTACTCCTGCTTCATCTTCGATTCCGATTGGCTGCATGGGTGCAGCAATACATGGATGCACAGCAGCCAGCAGGGAAGATGGACAAGAAACAGGTACAGATATGTCGCGCTGCTCCATTCCCACAAGAACTCCATCCAAACCCAGAACTCTCCAATGTCTACCGTCCAGGACCCCTTGGACAGCCCTTTCATAATCAACAATGCAGCTGGAGGAAAACCCACCACGGCAAGAGTTATGTTTGAAGCCAACAATACAGCACGAGGAAGGAAATTCATCCCAGAGCGTGCCTTCAGAGGCCGAGAAAACAGACACATCGGGATCATTATCAGAGCCCCAAGCTGCGCTGTGGCAAAATTTATGATCGACATGAGCCCAAGTCCTATGGAGATGGAAGTGATCATCGTAGCTTTCAGAAGTTTCCATTCAACACCAGCTGAGTACGGCGAGCCGGACATGACATAAAGGGCAATCAGTATGACGATGGAAAGCATAGCCCAGATCACTGAGCTTTGTATCGGTGTGGCATCAGGGATCTGAGTAATGTAATATGGAAGTAGTGAAACAAGAACTGCCCAAAGTTGGATAACAAGCAAGACTTTTGCAGCTTGAAGCCATTTCCATGATCCACCCTTACTTTGCAGAAAATCAGCGCTGCCATTTGTTTTACTGTCACCTATAGACTTCTCTGCCAATTTTTTCATGGTTTTACTGCCATCAGCAAGAGCAGCAGCAACTATTGGGAGGGGTGCCAAAAGCAGTGCAAACGGAATCATATACACACCAACAGAAATGAACTTGCTTGGAGCCGTAAGGAAGTAGAGGAAAAAAGACTGATGGAACTTCTCAAGCAGATTATTTACTGAACGCACCACTCCTTCAACTAACCTGAATCAAAGGAATTTCCAAACATGTTAAAAACCTCTGCCATGGCCATGACAAACTATATGCTCTGTAGAATGCAAATCGAGCAAATTTTGCAGAAAATGAAAGCAAAGCTGTTAACATGCAAAGATTTTCACGCAGTGGCAACACAGAAGTTAAGACAGTGTTCCTGTGCTCAATTCAGTGCAACAAACACCAATCCATCCATGCACACATTTTTCATTGGGTTTAGTCATGAAAGAAACTGTGGCCAATACCAATATGTTCGGTGTTCCTCCAAGTTTACCAGTTCATGTTAACACTTTCATTCCTCCCACTTATTCTTGATATACGTAACTTCTATTGTGCCGTCATCGATAAGGCCACATATGCTAAAACTCTTATGAAATATTGCAGCTGCAAATGGTCTGGAGGCACGTATAATACCTAAATCTAAGTATTTTTTTTTTCTGTAAGAACTTGCAAGCTCATGTTGGAAACAAAACAATTTTCTGTTATGCGATATGTTCTTTGGAGATTATACAACTCCGGAAGTTGCTGTACGCACATTAACAACAAACTTGTGCAGATAATACTCATTGCTGTGAAGTTCTGGCACAAACAGTTGCATGCTCCAAATGCATGGCAAAGTTCAATGGCCTTAGTTATCCGATAAGACTAAGGCCCTGTTTGGATCCTCTAGCTAATGGTTAGCTAGCTAAATTTAGCTATTATGGATCCAAACAGGTCAGCTAATGGACTAGCTAATGATGTTCCAGCTAATTGAAATAGTATTATCTCATTAGCTGGTTGAACCCAGCTAATCCCAGTTAAAAACATCAAAAGACCGTATTATCCTTGACCCTTCTGTTAAATTTTCCAACACAGGGGTAGCATGGTCTATTAATGTTAATAATTAGCAACTAGTTGGTGGATCCAAACACACCCAGTTAATAGCTAGTTAGCTAATCTTTAGTAGCTAAAAGAGACTATTATCAATTACCTAGCTAATCATTAGTTGAGGAGGATCCAAACAGAGCCTTAACAAGAATGGCAAGCCTAGGAGTAGTTATAACCTGCCAACCCTCACAAAATGTTTTGTTATGATTTGTGAGGATAGCGAACACACACAACGGCACTTGTGCAAAGTTGTCTAGTCAACTATTCATCACAACTCAACAATCACAAGACACCTCTTATGTTCTAACAACAATGCAGCTCCGAACAAGAAAATTGAAACACAGCAGGAACATACCTCCCCCCCCTTAGAAGAAATAAAGATTTAGCATTCTCATTCCTGACATTGAATGTTGGTGTAAATTCTAACGAAACCGCGTCAACTTGATAATCACGGAAAGCGCCATGGGATCCTGTGGGCACTCCAATAGCCTGCATCACAGAAACCACATTAAGAAGGGATTCTAGAGTTACAAAGGAAAGTGTTGTTTAAGGCGAAATAGGAATGATTAATTCCAGTTACCTGTTTGTATATAGAGCTAGCTAGGTTTGCAGTCCCCTCCACATAATCAGGGACTGCAATATCAAGCTTCCAGTCAGGATTTATTTTTCTTAACACAGTCCCAAGAGTATGAAAAAAATCAGCAATAACCCTAAGCCATGCAGAGCTCAGCAAAGAACTAAATGCCGCGATGTTCACACGGAAACCTTGTCTATGAACAGCTAAATAGTGTACGACATTCAGAAGGTCCAGGTTTGGCATTTGTCCATTAGATGCCTCTGCATACATCGTAACACTATCTCTGTCACCATATCTCCTGGTCTCACCAACTTTAAATATGAGAGCAGCAGCCATCGTTCCAGCACGTTTGAAAGCCTCAAATTCTGCCTTTTCTGCATTGCCATCATATATATGGTCTGCACCATGTATCTTGGTATCTAGTATCACAGAATGACTCGGGAATACTGGATTATGATACAGGTTTAACCATGCAGAGACTGCAGCATACTCTCCAAACTGTGAGTCTGCGGATAGCCACACAATATCCTTGGACAGCCATGCTGCTCGGCTTAAGAGGGAGAACACAGAGAAACCAAGGGCCAGGGATAATAATTCATTTGAGTGAACTCTCTGAGAATTATAAGGAGTAACCAGCACTATTGCTTCTTTCCCATCGCCTCGAGGAGCTCGTATAATGCCAACAGTGTTTATCCCAAAATTGGTGTCAGTGCCATTAGGTTGAATTGCCATGTCATTTGACATGGAGGTGAAGAACTTCAGAGGATGAAAATGCTTGCTATGAGGGAGGAACTTATGGTAACATACTTCTGCACCCAGTTCTTCTATTTGTTTGGCAATGAATTTTGCCATATCTCTGTAACATAGAACGAAACATATGGTTGAAGGAAAATCAGATAAATCCATTTACTCTTCAATATCTAGGATTGTACTAATTAACTCCTTGACTTGACTTGTTGTCACATGTTTCAAGTGTGCACTTTCATTTACATGTGACTTTAATTAGTCAACTTAACTCAGAACAAACTTGTACTCTTGTTTTGTTTCTTATGAAAACTAAAAATCAGATCTCTGGCTATTAAGACAGTTGGAATGCAGCAGCAGGCTTGAAATTTTGAACTAATAAAACAATAGAACTATATGACTTCTGTATACAAACATTGATGCAGATGAATGTTAACGCGTGAGGGAAGCTACACATGAAAAAAATAATTCTATACAGAGTAACATACATGCCACCTATCGAATCCCCATCCGCAGCTTCAATTCCTTTCATAAATCTGTTTGCTTCGATGGCATCTTCAGTAGAAAATAGTGGAGTGGCAGAGCCTACATACAAAGCTTTATTTTTAGAGATCATTTATGCACAGAAGTCCCAAAGGGGAGTTCCAAATGAAAAGCATGCCATTATTATTTATTTAAAAACGAAAACTCAACCAAGGCAGGAGACTCCCGCCCCCAGGCTTCATTCTAAGAAGATGCGATTATTATTTATCGAGATTTGTTCACCTTGTGTGGTTATAAGAAATACACCATGCTAGCTTGCTATAGTAGCTTATTAAAATGCATAAATTTTCCTGCAAACCTAACTGATGTGAATAATTTACCTTCACAATTTAATACTCATTTCATCCATGGACGCAAGACCTATGCTTTTAGGAGAAAGTCTCAAAACTGAATTCTGATCCATAATATCTCTTTCAATATACTGTCAATTGCTACAAAATCAACATACTTCAAAATTCCTTCAAAAATGAATCT